>NC_046321.1:11259943-11582943 GCF_009819535.1 Lacerta agilis
CCCCCTTCCCCTCCCAGAGCTGCAGTTCTCAAAGTGTTTGGAAACTCAGGGGCAACTCTGGGAATTGTAGCTGTGTGAGGGGAACAGGGGCCTCCTCAAAACTCCCAGCACCCTTAACAAACTATGGTTCCCGTAATTCTTTGGGAGAAGCCACGACTGTGTAAAAATGCCATCATAATCCTGTCAATGTATGGTGTGAACGTGGCTTAAATGGCTGGCATCCGGGTGCCAATGATGCCAAGTGGAAGCTGCGAAGAACTTGCCTGCAATGCATTGAACACCCCATCGCACAACAAGAACGGTTCTGGAAGCACCCTTCTATTCACAATATGCCTCAAGCGGCCTGCATATCCAGCAGTCACAACAGTCAGGGTTACAGCACCTCTTTCGATTCTTGCTCTTTTCAACAATGCAGAAGCACACTTTTCTCTTTTCCTCTTCGGACACTTTTCTTTTTGCTGAGGAAACTGTTTTAATCTTCCTCAATTCAAGGTGTTAACTGACTGGCAGCCCTGCAGTTACACAAGCAGCCCAGGCCGCCCCGCCTGGCCTTCTGCTCAAGGCTCTAACGATTTAATGTCCTTACTTATTTACTTCCACCCCTGTTGGCGGCCATACTTCTTTCCTTCTCCACTCCTCGGCGAGCTGCTATAAACCTGAAAGGATTTTGGTGAAGCCGTTGCCTGGAGGTGGCCCATACGGAGCGTGAGCCAATCACGCTCAGAAGGGAAGCTACCGTACCTAAACAAACCATTATCGGCTCATCTTCTGTCTTTGTACTTCATCTCCTTTTCTTTTCCTTTTTTTTTTTGCTATTACCTCACGGGATTAACTTTTATCTCTAATCTCTGCTCTGGCCAACTGTCAGGGAGCCTAAAAGCCTCCCGGCTTTTTAATCTGTGTGTAATAATACTGCTGTTACTAACAGATAACTGTGAAACAACATGGAAGGAAGGGCGATCCGCACACCCGCAGAAGGGGCTGGCTTGTCAGAAACAGCTGCACCGGCTTCTCACCTGAGAGGAGGAAGGGAGGAAGCCACAGCAAGCTTTCCATAGTTCAACAGTGTATCACACCATCCGTTTGCATATGCTAATGGTGAACTCAATTCTCTGAGGGCTCTTCTTCATGCAGGGAGGCAGAGAGAAAGAATGGGGAGCTCCAGCAGGAAGATTTATTGCAAGCCGACCACATGAGAGCAAGTGTGGTGTAGTGGTTAGGATATTAGACTGAGACCGGGGAGAACGGAGTTCTGGTCCCCACTCAGCTATGAGGTTTACTGGGTGACCTCGGGGCAGTTACTGTCCCTCAGCCTACTGTCCCTCAGCGAGACGGTAGTAGCCTCTGGTGCAATTGGGGGGGCATTGAATAAAAGTAAGGGGTTGCTGGAAGCATAAAGAAAAAAAGAGAAAAAAAAATGTTGAAAAACCGTCCGTACGTGTTCCATTTGTTGTGTGATGACACTTGCTGCCAGGTTGGGTGCCGTTGTGGTATGGCGACAATTCCTCCCCTGGATCTGGGTTTTCCCAGACTTGGGTGAACCCTTTTCGGCTTCACCCAGGCCTGGGAAGTGGATCACAGCTTGCCTGCCTATTTGGCCAATGGCAGGCTGGCTGCGGCACCTTTGTTTGCTTGCTTAAAGAAGATATGATTTCCAGAGGTGAGTTTTTGGTTTTTTCTGAACGGGGGGTGATAGGTCAATAAGTTTGGGAACCTCTGTTCTAGATCCTAGCCAGTGAAGCACATATAAAATATTTATAATAGACATTTCTTTACATACACCCTCTGTCTTTTTCTTTGTTGGGCTCAGCATGCGTTTAATGGTGAATGTGCATGTCAATGATTGCACACATCCATCTGTGTTGGAAGGCCACTTTTTTTAAAAAACCCATTTTCCAGTCAATATGGAGAATGACCAATGGATGACAGAGAATGCAAGCTGATTGTATGCAGATGTTTCATACATTGCTTGGTTAAATTTGTGTGTATTGCCAAGCAGAGATCCTTCAGATTGTCCCTTAGCCAAGAGACTCGTTGATTGGGTTTGTTTCTTCCCCAGAAAGATGATGAGAGTGGAGGCCCACATCAGCCTAACATTAATCTACAAATGGCTAACACTGAAACTGCTCCCCCGTGGTATAGCTCCACTGATCCTTTGCGACCAGTTCCAGTCAGGCTGGCAGACAGCAGTCCTCAACACTCTTCAGAAACTGGGTTTTGTCCCTCAAGCCCTTTGAAGTCTGGACTTGGGCCAAGCAAAAGCTATGGTTAGGCAAAGAATTATAGACACCGAGAGACAACAGGACTGCTTAAGGTGCCCTGACTATAAAATTGTAGAAATCAAGAGATATATAGCTGCACCGGCAGCATAGCTCTTTTTTCTTGTATCCAAAAATGCAAGAAGGGCTTTTACACTTGCCAGAAGCTCAGCTCTGCCCTTTCCGGTCTTGGAAGGATCCTTTAAAAAAGTCCCATATGACCAGAGAATTTTTGCCTGTCCATTGGGGGATATAGGAAGCCCTGAACACATATTTTTTAGATGCCCCTTTTACGATGAGGCACATAGAGAAACCATTGACCCCCCTGCTGGTGAGGCTTGTTGACCTCCCGGTAAAGCAAAAATTCAATCTTCTCCTGTTAAGCAAAGATCACAAGACGACCTGGTTGGTCGCCAGATTCTGCACACAGATCTGTAGGCGCAGACCATCCCCCGTTTCAATCTAGTTTGTTAAGAAAATTCCCAAACTCGGATCCACGGGCGACTCTGGTTCATTTCTCTATGGTAGTCTATCTTAAAGTTTTTATGTGTTTATATGCCTACCTCATTTTTAAACTTAGAATCCATTACTGTATATTGTTTTAAATGTTTGTTTTGCTTTTCGGATTGTAGTTCCATTTGTGTTTCACATGCTGGTCTCTGACCGTAATAAATTTCATATCACATCTTCCCCAGTAGTTACTCCAAGATGCTCTGCATCTTTGAGCATGTTCAGGCTAAGGGTGAATGTTATTATATTTCAGCACACATACTTGTTTGATGCTGTGCTATTCTTTATTTTACATGTCAAATAAAAAACTCAGCAAACCTCAAGTCAAAATATCCACATTTAAACTATTTATAAATATGTAGTGGGTTGCTACTTGTTTAATCTCTGCTACGATGAAATTGATTTTTAAAAACTATTTAACTTCATTTTAGTATTTCATTATATTTTATTGTAAGCTATTCCAGGGACCATGTTGTGCTGAATATGCAAGCTATAAATATACTGAATATATATGCACATTCTCTACATCAGCTTAGGTTGAAGATGAAGTTGGACTACAATTCCCATCATCCCCAGCCAGCGTAGTCAATGGTCAGGGATGATGGGAGCTGTAGTCCCAACACCAGCTAGCGACCCAAAATTGAAGGATACTCCTTGAATCTCATACACTACCTAGGTAATCTGCACAGTCCTGCAAGCAGAGGATGTGGAAACAGAAACTGGAAAATATGAACAAAGTAAGCAATTAACACATTGTGCACATTGTCCAATGTTGTTTGCAATGTATGCATGTTGACCTGGCAATGGGATACATTCAATTCTTGCAGCCTGGTTTATGCACAACACACTCGCTTTTATTGTAAATGTGCACGATTATCAGAGTTTATGCACACTCTTCATTCATCTCAGATTAACTGCAACATACGTGTGTGTGTGTGTGTGTGTGTAAACACACACACACACACAAAAAAAACTTACATATATGACTGTTTTTGTTCAAAGCCAACAAAAATAAAATAAAATAAAATAAGGTGATCTAAAAGCCAAACAAATAAACAAACACATTTAGTTTCTCTGAAACCCATATGCATTTTTAATCTGGCTGTCTTTTCAATCAGCATCTGGCCCCTTTATCAACAGTTCTTTCTATCCGTATGCTAGTATGTGTCTCATTCAGTGAAGGACAATTAGCATCTAGAAAGATTAGAAAGGAATAATACAATGGAATAATCATTCACCTGGCGCTCCGAAGTACGCTTGCATTGATCCCATACTATGAATATATTCCCCCCACCCCACCCCGAGCTGAAAATCATAGGTTAATTTAGCTATACAGACCATCAACTTTCCAAAGACCCAAGAAAGAAAATCATATTTACAAATATGCCAGCTTCAATTTCAAGGTCTACAAGAAGATTACAGGGGTGGCAGAGGAAATATAATAAAACACGAAATCGCTTTTTCCTCCCCTCCTTTGAACACATCCAACAAATCAAATCTCTCAGATCCAAACAGCGCCATAGATATGTATGAGAATGAAAATAAGGAAGATAAAACTACATACACATAAGGCCAGATAAAAACCATCTAATGTTACTATAGCTTGGAGTGATGTTAATAATAGTAATAAGAAGAAAAACACCCCTGCTTAGACGAGGCATTACCCTCTATCCCCATCACACACAACCTACATGTCATTGCCAAAAAGAAAAAATATATATATATATATATATATATATATATATATATATATATATATATACACGGTATTATACCTCAGTCATCTGCACTGCAAGAGGAGGATTGTTCTTCCCAGCAAAGGCCATAGACCGATTTTGTACATGATGAGGAAATATGGGCAGGCTTTCTGGTGCCTCCATCGTTCCGTTGGCTGCTAGAAGTTTGTACCAGACGATGAACGAGAAACACAAGTAGGTGCCCTGCTATTTAAGTATTGTTTTGTACTGTGCTGTTGCTTGTTACGTTTCCACAAGACTGCTGTAAACCACTTGAAGTTTTCTGAGTGGCAGGTGGCATGTAAAATAGCTATAATATTTCAAAAGGGAAGATAGAAACCATCTCGGTGCTGGAACTTCCTCTCTGGACACACACCCCTCCTTCATGGAGATTTACCAACAACTGTGGGAAGGATCTTGGTAACTTTTAACTCTGTTAGAGTTTTTGCCTGACAATATTGACTTCAGGAAAAAAACAAAAACGTTCTTACTGTAAGAGCTGCTTGCCAGTGGAACAGACTCCGTCAGAAGTTTTTTAATAATAATAATAATAATAATAATAATAATAATAATAATAATAATTTATTTATACCCGGCCCATCTGGCTGGGTTTTCCCAGCCACTCTGAGCGGCTTCCAACAGAATATTAAAATACAATAGTCTATTAAACATTAAAAGCTTCCCTAAATAGGGCTGCCTTCAGATGCCTTCTACAAGTCTGGTAGTTGTTTTTCTCTTTGACATCTGGTGGGAGGGTGTTCCACAGGGCAGGCGCCACGACCGAGAAGGCCCTCTGCCTGGTTCCCTGTAATTTGGCTTTTTGCAGCGAGGGAACCGCCAGAAGGCTCTTGGCACTGGACCTCAGTGTCCGGGCAGAACAATGGGGGTGTAGATGCTCCTTCAGGTATACTGGACCGAGGCTGTTTAGGGCTTTAAAGGTCAGCACCAACACTTTTAAAAGTTGGTCGACTCTCCTTCCTTGGAAGTTTTGAAGCAAAGGTTGGATGGCCACCTGTCATGGATGCTTTAGTTGAGTTTCCTGCATTGCAGGGGGTTGGACTAGATAACCCTTGGGTTCCTTTACAACTCTACAGCTCTATGATTCTTCAGGACATCTGAAGGCAGCCCTGTTTAGGGAAGCTTTTAATGTTTAATATATTATTGCATTTTAATATCCTGTTGGAAGCCAGCCAGAGTGGCTGGGGAAACCCAGCCAGATGGGCCGGGTATAAATAAATTATTATTATTATTATTATTATTATTATTATTATTATTATTATTATATTAGAACTCTGTTTAAACTGTGAGCATCTTGGATTCACACAGCACTTTTGTGTTCCATGCATGCTGTAATAAGAGCCAATTGCATGTTTGTGGAATGGCGGGGTAGAGCTCCATTCACCCCAGATGACTGGCCCTGTGAAAGAAGCATGAACTATCTGTCTGAGCAGAGAAATACTTCAGCTGGGTGATGCATGCCTGTAGCCCACAGTGGCTAGGGGACAAAATGCTTCTCTTTCAGGAAGGTTTATGGGAAGCTTCTCCGTGAGCATGAATTTCTGGGTCACCCTAGCAATTTCCACTTAGACCCATCTCCCAACTTCCATGGGCAAGAATGGAAAATGTAATATAGGACAAAGTTAGAAGGGAGAAGTGTTTTGTGAGGGGGAAGAGTTTGCTTTCTCTAAATAATAAGCATGTCAAGATTTCTCACTTTTCCTATTTATGATATTTTCAGCAAAGATAAAAATACCAGAACATAGTTTGAATGGTGGTTCTCCCCCCCCTCTTCTCTCCTTTTGTCACCTCTCATGAAAACTTGGTTAATTAGTATCGCATTGAGTGATGGCCTTAGTGTACATGTGACAATATTCGCCCACACAACAGCTCACTGTGCCACATTAGAACTTAATTAGAAATGGGCCTGTGAATGCCAAGTCTTAACACTGATCTAGGCTTCTTTAAGAATTGTTGGATGATGCCTCAATTGGGGAGGCTGGGTAAGATCGAATAAGAGAGGATTTAGTGGTAAATGCTATCAGCTGGGTTTCAGGTACTTCGTCAGGGGCCTTGTTTAGGTAATTAAAAGGCACGGGGTGCGGGCCCATGGTGCAAATTTGCATACATTTTCCATATGTTGATTTATATACATCAATGCGAATTCAGGTCAACTTTCAGATGGAGGGAAACCCAACTCTAGCTCTTGATGTCAGAGCTTACTCTGAGCTATGGGGAGCCAGCAAGATTTCCTGGACCCAATGCGCTGTGTGTGAAAAGAAATCCTCCACAAATTAAGATGGTGGCTGAGTTGTCACTAGCACTGCACTTTGAAGAGTGCCAAGTTACTCTATATATTTTTTAAGAGAGGGGTTTTTGTTGTTGTTAAGGAGGAAGGAAGAGGAGAGCTGGGGCATGTTGCAGGTTCCCCCCACCCCTATCATAGGGATAGGGAAAAGGCCTGGGGGCTAAATGCAGCTCTCCAGATTTCTCTTATTGGCCCTTGAGGTCACACTCACAGATGCAGGGGTACCTCAGGTTACAGACGCTTCAGGTTACAGACTCCGCTAACACAGAAATAACACTTCAGGTTAAGGACTTTGCTTCAGGATAAGAACAAAAATTGTGCTCTGGTGGCACAGTGGCAGTGGGAGGCCCCATTAGCTAAAGTGGTACTTCAGGTTAAGAACAGTTTCAGGTTAAGAACGGACCTCCAGAACGAATTAAGTTCTTAACCCGAGGTCCCATTGTACACCCCTTCTCCTCATGCCACACTTCTCACCAGCCCTGCTTTCTACCCAACACTCCTGGACAGAGCTCCTTCCTATTTCTACCCAATATCTCTTAACTGAAGAAACTGGGGGTGTTAGCTTGTATCTCCACTATAAACAGCTGCAGTTCCAACAGAAGTCAACACCTCTACATTAAGAAAATCTTCACACTGATTTCTGCCTGTTATACAGACAGCAGAGGCTGGTCAATAAGGACAAACCCACTAATCTTAATCATTCCCCTCTGCCTCACTCTTTTACTTGCAACCAGTCCAGGGCAAGGCAATACCTATCTGTTGACTCCTCCTCAGTGTCACTGTTGCCCTAGTAGAGCTCAGCAGGGAGGAGGATGGGAAAGAACTAATTGGCTCTGCTGTTGGCCTCCTTGACTTCCACCCTACCAGCCCCCACTACGTTCAGATATTACAGATAACCTCTAGCCACAAAATGAAATGATAATATATGACTGAAAGTCCGACCAAGTAGTTGTGTCATTGGGTACATTAAAGCTGTAGGTACGTCCTAAAGAATCTTTGATATCAGGAAACACAGTATTTTTCTAAGTATGGTAAATCTCTACACATAGATGTTGACAATATTCCCAGAAACTCTAAAACTAATGCCATTGATCAAGTGGTCAGATGATGCCTGCTCCTTCTAAAACCCAAAATGGAGAAACAGGCCACGAACCATCATGGAATTAATTGTGCTTAAGCTTTATAATGTTCTGCATTGTGACAACAATGTATAAGAAATGGAAAATACTACCACGGAGTCATGGCAGGACAAAATGGGTGGGAGGATGTAATTTAATAGTCTGTAGCAGTCTTGCGAGCACCCACATGAAAGGATAGCTTGAAAACCCCAAAGTGTTACCTAGCAGATTCCAAAGGTCCACCAAATCCTTTTAACTACTGCTCATTTCAGCAAAAATCATTTGAAAGCCACAATTAATCCATGCTGTTTACAAGTTCCTCAAATTGCATACCACCACTTTACCTTAATGATTTGCGTTCGCTCTTTCCTGGTTACAGATAGGTATTTATTTAAGGCGTATTCCAATTAAATGATTTCAAAACCCACAGGAATTATGATAGCCAAAACTATTGTTGATCATGTTGCCCTTCAATTCGGCATCCATTTATCCACCATTGGACCCAACGATGTCAATAGGCTTTAGTAGGTATAACTAAGTGTAGGACTTCAGTCTTTCATACTCTCCAGTCTTCTTATACAGGGATGTTACGTTTTCCTTGGACAACAATTTTGTCTCCAGAAAAAAAAATGTATTCCCCATCACCACCTAGCACTTTAATTGCTACTGGGACTACTTTGTGGAATGTGACAGTATCATGTATTAATTATTCTACTGAATGATGCCAGTGGCATCAATAGTACTGGGTGACAACTCCCTCCACCCTCTGTTTCAGGATGTCTGTTGATGTTCTTGAGATATTGTCATTTAAGAGTTGCTGGTAGTTGCCCAGGGTGGTGTAAGATTCATTGGCATTGTGTGAAACTAGAGTGCAGGCCAGAAATATAAGCATCCCTAACATGCAGTTACACATTGTCTGAAGGATAGAGTGGGGTACCACACCTCTGCCTCTCCTAGATATAATTATGCATATGCAAAAACCCATTGAGAAAGGTTGTTAGCCTTATCAAAAACACATGAGGACAAACTTCCAAACTTGACTCTGCATTCAGTCCAGGAGAAATCCAGTGACATAGGGGACATCTCAGCAAGTTTGCAAATCTTACTGAAACTCATTCGGATGCCATCAAAATCCTTTACATTTTTGACTGAAATCTCCCCCTTCCCCAATTTGCTTCAATTGCTCTAAAAAGAAATTCCAAAGGACATGGGTTGACATTAAAATTTGCATATTCTAATTTATATGTATATAGTGTAATGTAAATAGAAGCAAAATCCTTTTCACCATAGTGGAAAAGATCAAGGCAAGGTGACCTGTATGCTTCCTTAGTTGGCTGTTCTGATACTAATTGTTGGTGGGCAGCTTCAAGGCTCCTGAACTAACTTCTGATGGTTCTTAATCTTTAAATTGGACTTGGACCAAACAGCCCTGCAAATAAATAGAGCACTTGCCCATTGCTAACATAGGGAAGAATATAACATTGCACTACATTTATCATTCCACCCGGGCAAGCTTGCAAGTTCGAATTATCAATCTTCTCCCACTATTCTGGGAGTTCTCCTGACCCCCCCCCCCAAGACAATTTTGAGTGGCACATGGGGAGATGAGAGGGAGGAAAGTGGAAGTCCTTGCACAGGCCATCCACTGATGGGACTCATTAGCGGAATCCTGAGCTTCTTATTTTTTAAAAATCAAAATTCACCACACCAAATTACGCCTGCAGCAACAGTTTGTACAGTAGTGCACCACATTGTGACTTTTTCTGCCTTGCAGTCTCTGGAACCCAACTGGCAACTAATGCCTGCCTCTCTAACAAAGGAAATCAGCTTCATGTGAGAGCTAACCTAATAAGATTTAACAGGGCATTCTCGTCAGATTTAAGAGGTCTATAAAGGAAAAGCAATGAATCAAATTACCATTTTAAAAGAGTAATTTCTTCACTCACAACTGGTTAAAGCTATGAGCCTAAGCAAACTTACCTAGGTGAATGTTCCACTCAAATCCATGGAACTCACTTCATAAAAGGGCAAGGCAAGCATTAAGGACAGAGATGATGATGTTGATGATGATGAAGAGGAGGAGGAAGAGGAGGAGGAAGAGGAGGAGGAGTTTGGACTTGATATCCCACCTTTCACTCCCCTTAAGGAATCTCAAAGCAGCTAACAATCTCCTTTCCCTTCCTCCCCAACAAACACTGTGTGAGGTGAGTGAGGCTGAGAGACTTCAGAAAAGTGTGACTAGCCCAAGGTCACCCAGCTGCAACTGGAGGAACGGGGAAGCGAACCCGGTTCACCAGATTACGAGTCCACCGCTATTAACCAGTACACCACACTGGTTCCCATTGGCCAGTATTTTAACCTCAAAGGCAAGGAGGGTTGGGTGCCTCAGGACCAGGGGACAAATGCAACCCTCAAGGGAGCCTATCTGATTCCAGCTAGGCAGGAGTTCCACAGAATCGGGTCCAAAATACCGAATGCACAGCTCCTGGTGGATATGAGCCATGAATCTGAGCTATGAGGGAAGGCTAACTGCGACTCCTTCAAAGACCTCATTGATGGGGAGAGGCAATTGAGGAATCAGGCAGTTGTTAAGGACCATGCAAATTCATACAAGAACTTTGAACTATCACCCTTCCATACCTCCAGTTTACCTACTGCATACTTCATAAGGTGTGTGTGGCCAATGAAAATTTGGGAGTTATCTCAAGCTCTACAGCAATCCTGTACAGAACTACTAATTTTCTTTGGGATGTATGTAAGCAGTCATCGGTATACTTCCTCTGGCCCAGGTCCAAGTCACTTGGCAGTGAGGTTAACTAAAACTTGAAGAAAACAACAGCACCCACAGTCACTTAAGGAGTCCAATTAACAACTGGAGATATCACCAAGCAGGAGAAACATGCAGGGGTAGATTTGCCTTTAAATTTCAGTGGTGCCATGTGCAAGGCCAAAATTTGGTGCCCACCACACCTCTCACCTTCCGTTCCGCTCAATTCATTACGTCAAAGTTGCAGTGCCCTGGGGTGCCCCCTAGCCTTGGCACCCAGTATGGTGGAGCCAGTCGCACAGCCCTAAATCCGCCTCTGACACATGCCAGAAGAAGCTACAGGACAATGTTCCCCCAGCTATGCCATCTCTAGTTATGTTTCCTTCTACAGCACAAAGTAAGCAAATGTGGGGAGAAGGAGAGGGAGACCAGTAGCCTGTCTTAAAGAAGTTAGAAGCATGGCAGTGTGGAGAGGAAGGAGTAGAAAAGAGACTACTAACACAGGGTGGATGATGCTAAATAGTTCTAGTCAAAGTGGTGCAGCGGTGAGGGTACAGTGAGCCAACATGGTGCCACCTAGATGCTACTGGACTACAACTCCCATCAGCCCCAGCCAGCAAGGCCAATGGAGTGATGGGAGTTGTAGTAAAACATCATCTGGAGGACACCTGGATTAGAGTGCTGGACTCAAACTGGGGAAATGCTAGTTCAAATCCCCACCCAGACCTGAAGCTCGCTGGGTGGTTGGGAAGAATGAACCTTTCAATTTTGGTTTCTCTATTTCTCATTTTGCCAGCTAAAAAAAATAATTCTCCATATTTCCACATCCATTTGATAACTTTCTTTTTTTAAACGCCCTTGTGAAAATTCACCAGCATTTTAGTGTGAACATCTAATATGCAAATTCACATGCAATTTTGCCCAATAGGCACATTTTGGAAAGCAATTTCCCCTAAAAGAATGCAACTGTGAATGCTATTTTCACTTATATATGCATTTTTATCGACACTTTGCACCAATAGTTGCATATATATATTTTTACGCTACTTGACTGGAGAACTGCCTTGCAAAATGTGAACAAGTGCAATTTTTGCAGGATGGCTGTGTTTTGGTTCTCATATTGTTTTTGGAAATGTGAATTTGGTGGGTTCACCTTCAAAGCGCAAACTGAACCAAATTTCTCCTCCAGTCTTAACTCAACAACATTGGGTTAGCCATTCTGAGGGTTGCCATATTCCGAAGAGGACACAATTGCCGATTTCTACTTTTAACTATTGATTGCTATGACGATTCTACCCATGAAAAAGAGGATGTGTCCTGGAAAAAGAGGACAAATGGCAACCCTACGAAGGCTGTTGCAGCTATGAAACGGGGAGGGGTGCTGAGCTCTGGGGAGAAAATGTGGGCTGCAATAAATAAACGAGTAACCTAAAGATCCTAATTTTAGTAGGAGAAAATGGAAGAAAAACAGCTAGAAGACAAAGGCAGTATTACAGACAACCTTCCCCTCCCCATAAAAGAATAACAAAAACTTGTCTCCTACCTTGTAAGCTCTCTGTTGGACTAATTTCATTCACATTAATATATATATATACTGAAACATAACATTATTTTTTTTTAAAAAAAGACTGACTTACAGAAGACTGAACTCTAGTCCTCTACTTCAAGCTCTGACCTGAAGATGCTGGCTTGATTATGTCCAAGGCACAATAACTGGAAATTGTTTTTAAAATAGTTTTGAACACACATTCCCCTTAAAAAACACAACAACAATTGTGCACATACACAGTCTCTCTCTCTCTTACTCTAATGCTTACAGAGAGAGATCCACAATGCAGCTTCCAAAAACTTGGCAACCTGTAAAAGTGCCCAGTCGAAAATTACTAACAGCTGGAGATGACAGTTGTTTTAACAGCTGAGCTGACAGGATTAATTTAAATGCACTGAAATCAAAAGTAGATAACACCTGTTTAGTCTTCCAGGGCCATTCGGCAAGGTAGGCCAAAGGGGGGGTGGGGAGAGAGAGAGTAACGAAGCCAGAATATTGTGCAATTGTGTGCATTTTCGAAGGACAGAGGGACTTCAGAAAAGAATGTCATAGTTTCCTGAAGAGGAAAAGGTCCAGGGAGGGGGGACGATGCAGAATCAGAGAGCCACCTTCTTCCATCGACTTTGAACATCTGGTTCCCATTCTGCTCCTCCCCTTTCCACCCCCCCTCCACCTTGTCCAAGGTCTTTGACCCAAACCCAAGAAATGGCTGGAGATCAATGAATTTCAAAGCCACGCTTTCTCACTCTCGCATTGCAGCAATCCTCCTGGGTTAATTAATGTATTCTCTTTGAGCTTTTCTGTGCTCATGCCCTCCTCTGTTCCAGGCTTGCTGACTTCATTCACCATCCCCCCCCACACACACACTCCGGAACCAAAAGAAACCAAAATAATAAGAGACCCAGTCTTCAGTTTCTATAAAAAAAACCAAAACGATAAGTGCCGTGCATTGTTTTTACACTATAATAAAAATGATCCCATCATGATTTAAAATATAAGGCTCTCTTTCAGGAGAGATTTCTGTTGTTGATGATGTTGAATTGATCTTAACTCCTTTGTTAAAATATCTTGATGTATCTTTTTAGGAACAGGAGATGGGGTATACATTTTAGTAGTAATAATAATAAATAGCAACAACAACAACCTATGATCTGCAGCTGGGTAGTAGGAACTAATATAATATATTACTTTTCCATCAGTTAATAAGGGAAGTCAAATTTTATTGAGTTAATTCTATTCCAGATAACTGTGCAAGTAATCTCCTGCACCAGAAGCACTATTTCAAACTCAGGGGAAGAGGAGACATCTTGGGAATATTCACGGCCAGAAAAAAAAAAAATCATTCAATACATTTCAGCCTTTTGTTTTAATATATCTGGAGGGGAAGGGCATGTAAAACTACTAAACCACAAAATCTAGACAACAAGCCACTTGTGACTCACGGAATTTGAATGGGCTTCCTTGGTTAGAATTTTGTTTATCCTTCAATACAATGGATCAATTTAGGTGGACTTTAGTTAAATATCTTCTTGGGTAGGTGTAGCAAATGGGGTGCCCCCCCCCCAAAAATGAGGGACTACATGTCTCATCTTTGCTGAACACTGGCGAGGCCATCACAGTGTGATAGGAGTTTTGAGTCTATTATTATCATCAAATGAGTAAGTCATTTTACCCATGGAAGTGACTCAAAGCAACTTACCGGGGGAGGGGGGGAGGGACGACAAATCAATTACCATGAACACAATCAATAAAAACTTTAAAAACACAAACAATCACATCTGTACAAATAGAAGACAGATCTTGCAGATCATACACCACAAGAGGCCACAAATGCTTAAAAAACCCTTCCAATTAAGCATCAAAATTGCAGGTAAAAAGCTAAGATTTTGCCTGGCACCTAAAATGAGATAACGGTGCTAGGCGGGCCTTCCTGGGGAGAGCATGTCACAAGTGGGGAGCCACCACTAAAAAGGCCCATTTTCATGTTTCCATTCTTTGGACCTCCTTTGTAGGGGGATCGTGGAGAAGGGCCTCAGATTATGATCACAGAGTCTGGATTGGTTCACGTGTGGAGAGGCGATCCTTGAGGTATTGCCGTATAATATACCACACTGGCTACTCATGTTCTTGGTGAACAGGAAGCGGACATAGCAGATCACACTATGTATCCATCTACCCTACCACTGTCCAATCTGACTGGCAGCTACCAGCCTCCCCTTGCTATAAATGCTTTACCATTAAGCTACATTCCCTCCCCTAATTTTCCTATTCCATAAACGAAAATAAGCATTAGCACAGCAGCAGCAGCAGCAGCAACAACAACAACAATGTGACCAAGCTCATTCAAGCTGTATGAACAATACTGACTATTCAACAAAATGGAGGGTTTTAATCTTCTTAATGCCTTTTTCCTATTGGGGGCAGAAAAACAACAATAAGGTAGCATTTGGAATAGGCATCGCTGGCGGATTTAAGCAGTGAGAGGGCAGGAGGGGAGAGGCTGGAAAACTGAACTGTTTGGGTCAAGCCCTGACATCTGGCACATCTACTTTGGAGATCAGAGGTCAAAGGCCAATGCAGGTCACTTCAAGCAAAGCATAAGGTGAGTAACTCACCCCATATGACCAATAAACGCAGCAGCGTGTACTGCCGTGGCTGAAACAGCATCCTGTCCCGTTTCTGGAGCATCGTTATGCTGAATCAGCCATTAGTCCAGCCTTCCTCAACTGGTGTCCTCCAGATGTTGTTGGAATCCCATCGGTCCCAGCCAGCATGGCCAATGGTCAGGGATGGTGGAGATGTAGTCCAATGATGCCTGGAGGGAACTAGGTTAGGGAAGGCTGCATCACCTCATCTATAAAGATCCTTCAAGAAGAGATGATGCAGTTGAAGAGGAAGAGGAAGAGCAGCAGGAGGAGTTTGGATTTGATATTCCATTTTATCACTACCCGAAGGAGTCTCAAAGCGGCTAACAATCTCCTTTCCCTTCCTCCCCCACAACAAACACTTTGTGAGGTGAGTGAGGCTGAGAGACTTCAGAGAAGTGGTCACCCAGCAGCTGCATGTGGAGGAGCGGGGAAGTGAACCCGGTTCACCAGATTACGAGTCCACCGCTCTTAACCACTACACCATGGCATATGGATGGATGGATCTTGGACTTATTCTTCAACTCTGAGGACTGGCCATTGCTCTGGCATTGGAGCAGTGCAGGCATTGTACCTGTTGACATGAGCAATGGAACATAAGAGATGTATGCTTTAGCAGTATTTATTGGGGGGTCACTGTTGGGCAAGAAATCCTGAGTGGGATCCCTTCCCTTGCTTCCACCGCCCATTTGCTTACCCTCTCCCTGTGGGTTTAAGTGCAATGCAATGTTGGCAAGTGAAAGCAAAGGCCAGTAAAGGTTGCTGTTTCTTCTCCTTATTTTTGGCACCACTCATGGACTTGGAGAGGGCAAGTGAACAGGCAAAGAACGAAGCCTGGAGGTCAGCTGCTGGTGTGGGGGGGGGGCTTGGCAGATGCCCAGGGATGTCAACCCTGATAAAAGCTTTCCAGGATTCATTTTGGTGGAGTGGTTAGAGTGCTGGACTAGGATGCAGGAGACCTGAATTCAAATCCTCACTCACTTGATGTCCTTGTACTGCTCACTGTCTCTCAGTCTCAGGCCCCATCAGAACTAAGAATGATCACGCCAATGTTTAGGTATGTGGAGGGGTACCTAAACTGAGATACAACTGGAAGAGGGATATCTGTGCGCACTGCCTTGAGCTCCTTGGAGGAAAAGTGGGATGCAAATATAATAGGAAACAAGTAAGAGGCCAAAGGTCTCACTCATGGCAGCTCTGAGAAGTTGCTGTGTCCGAGATCCATGTGCTCCCAATTTCACACATAATGTGACTTGTGGATGTCTCTAGTGAGTGAATAATGTGGCTGAGATCAGCATATAAGTGGGACAGCAATCACTGCAAAGGTTTTAGAAATCCAGGCAAGGTTGCACCACAATGTGGGCTGTGGTAGTCCCTCTAATATTTTCAAACTGGAGCTCTGGTGCCTGTCAGTTTGCATCAGAACTTAGAATGATCCCATAAACATTTATGTTTTTTGGGAGGGGTACCTAGGCATGAACAGCTCTGAGATTTCTGAAGAACAAACAGTCTGTAAGTACAGTACAATTCAGCAATACATTTTAAAAGGCGGGCTTCTGCAACATTCAGTCATCTGGTGAATCCCCAGACTCACCTACCAATGCTGTCTCTGCTACATCACAACAATGACTAAACCTTGAAACCACTGGAAAAAAATAAAAATAAAAATACTGAATCAAATTCTGCTGTCATTGACTTTGGTGATAGCTTGTTGATTGTGTCAGACACACTGCATTCTGATTTTTCCATATAATTTGCAGGGCAGAAGAAGGCAACCAGAAAGAATCTGATCCAGTTTTCAACAGCAACTTAATCGCACCTGAAATGGGATTAATTTCTGAGTTCAAATGATAAAGCTTCTTCTAGCAACCATAGTCCATATTTTCTCTCTCTCTCAACATCCCTGTAAGGCATGAACAGATGGAAGCTGTACGCTACAAGAAGAAGAAAAAATCCCCTATACTGCACAAAAGGTGACTTGGTATTTGCACACAGAGAAAACGACAGGGCTCAGAATTTGCTTAACCAAGGCCAAATGTACCGTTGATTTCCGTGGGTTAATTAAGCATACTATACTTATACTTCTCTATACTTCTATAGAGAAATCATGAATGGCCATAGCTCAAAGATGGAGCACTTGTTTTGAATGAAGGTGTCTGGTTAATCCCTGACATCTCCAAGTAGGACTGGGAATATTCATAGAGTCAACTAGGGTCAACTAGTCCAACCCTGGCAATGCAGGAATATATTTGTTGTGTATTGATTCAAGGGTTCTCATATCTGTATTACTTTTGTCTGTATTCACATTAGGGGAAAGTAACTGCCTTCCTGTTCCAGAAGGAACAGCTACTATTGGTTCATTCAAGTTGCTGCATTTGGATCCTCAGTCGTATTGGTTCCCACCAAAAGGCAGCTTTGTGATTGTTTGAGATTGTTCCCTCCAAAATGTATCCTTTCTAGCCAGTCTTCTGTTCCTATAAATGTAGCTTCCCTCTCCTCAGCTCCCCAGTCTTGTTTGCCTGAATAAAGAGTGTTACATGAAGAAGCTGTCTCCTGTCTGCTATGTCAGAGAGCTGAAATCACTTGCTGAATCACTATCCCCACGCCACAACAATATTCCTTGTCTGAAAACCAGGAGAGTCACTGTCAGTCAGCATAGCCAAACTAAACTAGCGAAACCGATGGTCTGCACTCAGTATATGGCGGCTTTTTAGGTTCATATGTACTTCACTTTGGCTGGATTGTGTCCTATGGCTACAGCATTGTGTTGTTGTTGTTGTTCAGTCGTTCAGTCGTGTCCGACTCTTCGTGACCCCATGGACCAGAGCACGCCAGGCACGCCTATCCTTCACTGCCTCTCGCAGTTTGGCCAAACTCATGTTAGTAGCTTCAAGAACACTGTCCAACCATCTCATCCTCTGTCGTCCCCTTCTCCTTGTGCCCTCCATCTTTCCCAACATCAGGGTCTTTTCTAGGGATTCTTCTCTTCTCATGAGGTGGCCAAAGTACTGGAGCCTCAACTTCAGGATCTGTCCTTCTAGTGAGCACTCAGGGCTGATTTCTTTGAGAATGGATAGGTTTGATCTTCTCAAGAGTCTCCTCCAGCACCATAATTCAAAAGCATCAGCATTGTGTAGTCTGTTTAAAATCCCATTTATTTCAGATTTACGGTAAGTAGCCTAACTATCTGTAGGACTACAGGATCGTATTTTAAGCCCAAGCTGCCTAGCTCACTTTATTGGCTGTTATGTGCTTGTTTTAAGATGCCACACAAGAGAGGTGAAGATTATTGGCTGTTGGAGAGGTGCTTTCCTTTTTCCTGCTTTTTATTTTACTGCGGGGATAGTATTATTTACCGTGATTTTATGTCACTGTCAGTACCTGGCTACTAAAAACAAACATGTAGCAGGATCAATGCCTTGCCACGCGTCTCTCCTGACAAATGTTTTAGATCTTTTACAGATATTAAACATTTCAGGCAGGCCCAAGCGACTCAAGTAGCAATCTGAAACCCTCTGAAAGCAGCTTCTAGTTCCAATTTCTATATGTAATAGTTGGTATCCAATGGGCTTTATTTGCACATCCGCACTGCTGTTGGTCAGATAATCCAGAGCTGAACAAATCCTTATACTAAATATGTGCATTTTTCTCCTCTTCGTATAGTACAGTTTGAGGCGCACTCAAAAGTTAGACCAGGGGTCAGCACACTTTTTCATCAGGTCCACTGTCCCTCAGACCTTGTGGGGGGCCGGACTATAATTTGAAAATAAAAATAAAAATGAATGAATTCCTATGCCCCACAAATAACCCAGAGGTGCATTTTAAATAAAAGGACACATTCTACTCATGTAAAAACATGCTGATTCCTGGACCATGTGCGGGCCAGATTTAGAAGGCGATTGGGCCGGATCCAGCCCCCGGGCCTTAGTTTGCCTACCCATGAGTTAGACCCATTGATCTGCTCATCACATGTAGCAGAATGAGGTGGTAGATAATCGAGGTAACAGAGAGACCTTTACTGCTTTGGACTGTAAGTGAGGATGCTGTTTTTAAATGAAACCCTCTGCAGGGGGGGGGGACCCAGACTAATACATCATTGCATGCAAAAAACTAGCACATCAAGGATAATAAATGTTCTAACCCAGCCTACACCCTTCCTTTCTTGCTTTTTTATTTGCTATGTCAATAGCCTCCAATAATGATGGATATCATTCATTAAACCGCTACAGACATGCGCTTACAGATGTTTGAGTTGGGAGTGGCCAGCGAGGATGAGACCAAAGGACAACTGACAATCATGAGTGTGGGGTGGTGAATCAACATTTCTTTTGTTTTGACATGCTGAACCCAGTGTTGTGAACACTCCAACACATGATCTGATTATGACTCACCCAGCTCCTGACATGCTTTCCAAAATTAGGTTGAACCATGCACAACACAATCAGCTCCGTATGTTGGAGAAGGCCACAAGGAGGACTTGACACAGAGGAAGTCATTTTGCTCTTGTAAGGAAACGCTGTGTGGGTCAGATGGAAGCTACACTTCAACTCACACCGCCAAGAAGCATTAATCTGTGGGGGAGGGGGGCACACAGCCATGCAAACCACGTTGCTATCAGCACACCCAAACTCTCTTAACTGTATCCCACCCATTTTCTCAACGTAAGTTCTAAAAGGCTGCAATGCCATCTGAAGCTGACTACACACCATATATTTAAAGCACATTCAAAGCATGCACACACATACTCTGTGAAATGCAGTTTAGCCCCCGCAGAGCTACAATTCCCAGAACCCTTAAGAAACTACAGTTTCCAGGATTCTTGGGGTGGGGGTTGGGGTTGCACTGAATGCATGATGTGCGCACACAGCCTAAGCGCCTTTTTAGAAGACCTCTCCCTTTGAAAAGTTACTTTTTCTTTATTTAACCCCTTTTAAAATAAGAAAGGGAGCTGCTTTTTCAGCGTTCTTGATCAATCAAGTCCACGACAGTGGCGGCGGTGCTGTTTTCCCTAACGATAAGATTCATTTCCTTGGATAAAATAAGAGGCAGTTTGTCCCCCTTTTTAAAAAAAGAATCTTTACACAACTCACAGGCTCAAAGAAGATAATTACAAACAATGCCTGGAGAATGGATCAGTTAATGTTAATTTATACAACAAACTAATTACTACCAAATGGTATAAAAAAAAATCACATGTGGAAGTTACTCTCTCCCACGCACACATCTAAACTTGCAGCCATCTGTCTCGGCTTCGAATCTCGCAGTGACAACGAAGGGTAGAATTGGATGCCGGAGCCTTCTCCCTTCCGACATAAATTCTTATGTACTTAAAAACCCGTTTCCGTACAGCCAGTGTGGGCACTAGAGGAAGATTTTGTATGTGTGTTTAAAGCTGCTAACACCTGGTAATGTCTAAATCTCTCTCGTTCTTAAGAGAGTTGCAAGCATCTCTTTGCCATCAATTTTAATTCTTCCCTCCGGCCATTTCGAGACAATGCTCCTTTCTCTTGTCTTTTCTTGATACAGTGAAAAAATGCCTTTCATCGGATCGCTCTCTCCATTTCTGAAATACAGTACTATCTATCTGTAAGGGGTTACACACACACACACACACACACACACACACACTCCAGTAGTATAACCCTATTAAATGCTGAGTGGAGATCGTGGGGTTAAGATCTTAGCCACGTCTCTCACCAAGGTGAAGACCCACATAGAACTCAAGCAAAAGTTTCCTGCCTCCCAAAGATACCTCATCCTGTGAAGGATTCTGCATACCTTTTTATTTAAAGAAAGATGCAAAACTGAAATGCACAAACTGATGGATGTCCCTTGACTGAAAGAATGCATTAGTTTTTGCAAAATACATTAAGCAGAGATGAGGACCCTGTTGCCTTGCAGTCGTAGTTGGCAACAACTCCCATCATCCTTGACCTTTGACTGTACTGATGGGAGTTGTAGTCCAGCAAAATCTGAAACAGGGCTGTGCCCAATCTGCCTTCCAGTTTCTTTAAAGTTGTCTTCCCCCGTAAAAAAACAAAGACTTCCTCCTCCCCCTCCCCGACTTATTCTGGGGACACATGAGGATTTATTTTGTGTTTTGGTGAGCACAGAGCTTTGAGTTCAGCTTGTTGTTGCAAGGTGTCTGAGGCTGAAGAAGAAGAAGAGGAAGAAGAGTTTGGATTTGATATCCCGCTTTTCACTACCCGAAGGAGTCTCAAAGCGGCTAACATTCTCCTTTCCCTTCCTCCCCCACAACAAACACTCTGTGAGGTGAGTGGGGCTGAGAGACTTCAAAGAAGTGTGACTAGCCCAAGGTCACTCAGCAGCTGCATGTGGAGGAGTGGAGACACGAACCCGGTTCCCCAGATTACGAGTCTACCACTCTTAACCACTACACCACACTGGCTCTATGTGCCCCCCACAAGCATTTCTTCAGCACCCTGCAGCCTCCCCAGCTGCCCACACTTCCTGATATGAAACAACCCCATGGGAGGAGCCTTTATTGGATGGAGCACAAGCATCTGGGAAGGCTGCCGAGAGCAGACCACTGATAAGATGGTTTGTAGAATGAAAGGATGCTTCCAGATGGTCAGCATTTTGCAGGAGGGCTCCAAGCACAAAACACAGCTTCAGGCTTGTGGAATTAAAGTGGCTCAAAGTGCCCTGTCACCTTAACTCAACAAATCTACTGTCTTTCATTTCTCTTTAATGGACTGCTTGTGGTTTGGAAAGTGATAGGAAAATGCAGTGGAACATGTGGGATGAACAAATGATTTGCAAGAAGAAGTGTAAAATACCCTGCAAGTAAAATCAGGATGAATGCTCCTTCTCATCTAACTGCTCCATGAACAAATCAGAACAAATGCTCAATAAAGGCAGGGCATAGTCTAAACACTGCACAAGCTTTGGAACAAGCAAATCAGGTTGAATGCTGAATAAACAGGTCATATGGCTGAAAGAAAGGAAAGGAGAATTGGTACATCGCAGGAGGGTACTATTGAGCCTAATCTATTTATGTTCCAAAATGATTTGGTGGTAACACTTCAGCCTGCAGATGGAGAATGCCATTTTATTGAATGGCAGCCCATATAAAATCTTCCCTGAAAGTTTGAATTTAAAAAAGCACATCAGATAGGTCCTAGCCCAGCCCTGTTGTATGTTGTGTGCACAGCCACCAAGATGACAGTGTATGAAGAAGTGTGCATGCACACGAAAGTTCGTACGAAGAACAAACTCAGCTGGTCTCTAAGGTGCTACTGGAAAGAATTTTCTATTTTGTTTTGAGTATATATAATTCTTTTAAACAACCACCAGCATGCATTTTTGGAGAGCCAAAGTGTCAGAGCTTACGGGATCCCTGATCCACCTCAAGACACCTTGTTAATAGCACAATCAGACTTAGAAATGTGACACACCCTCCCTGACCGTTAGGTCCAGTGGTGGACAACTCTGGGGTCGTAGCGCTCATCTCGCTCTATAGGCCAAGGGAGCCAGCGTTTGTCCGCAGACAGCTTCTGGGTCATGACTAAGCTGCTTCTGGTGAACCAGAGCAGCACATGGAAATGCCGTTTACCTTCCTGCTGGAGTGGTACCTATTTATCTACTTGCACTTTGACATGCTTTCAAACTGTTATTTGGGCAGGAACTGGGACCGAACAATGGGAGCTCACACTGTCGTGGGGATTCGAACTGCCGACCTTCTGATTGGCGAGCCCTAGGCTCAGTGGTTTAGACCACAGTGCCACCTGCGTCCCACACACCCTCCCTGGATCAACCCAATTTGCCTTGTAGATCATATAGAGCTGGTGTACAGCCTTGATTTATAGAATCACAGAATTGTAGAGTTGGAAGGGACTTGGGGATCATCTAGTACAGCCATTCTCAACCTTGGGTCCCCAGATGTTTTGGCCTACAACTCCCATCATCCCTAGGTAGCAGCCTGCTACCTAGGGATGATGGGAGTTGTAGGCCAAAGACATCTGGGGACCCAAGGTTGAGAAAGGCTGATCTAGTACAACCCCTTGCAATGCAGGAATCCTGCCCTGGGTGGGCTTGGACCACAAAACCAGACACATCAACCCCATTGTGCCACATAAAAAAAAAATCTGGGGGCATCTAGGTTACAAAGAGGCAGCTCTGCTCCCCATTACCAGGAAGCTGGGTTTCCCATCTTTCCTTTCTTTTGCTTGCCCTTTTCCTCTGAGTCTAGCAGAAGCCTGAGAAACTGAAATTACTGAATCTTCCTATCACCTGCTTCCATGTCAATGAAAAGCTGAACCTGTTCATGTTGTGGTTAAAGGCAGAGGAACACGGCCAGAAAAAAAATGTCAACCTTACAAACAACTGTGTTTCTTCCCCCTTCCCCCTGCTTTTTACTGACCCCCCACTGAGAGGCTAGTAGATTTACAGTCTCATTTTTAAAGACAAAAGCCTAGCTCAGACAAATTCATTTATTTTATTTGTCCAAGCAGAGACTTGACTTTCAAAGTGGAACCTGGAAAGCAGAACCTTGGTATTTTGACTGTTAATTATTCTCTGATGAGCTTTCAGGCTCAGAAACTGAAGGCAAGCATCTTCTCTCTGCTCAACATTCTTCACTTCCAACATTCTGCTCTCTTTGAGCTCGGGACTCCTACGGTCATCAAAGACAGCTCAACGCAGAGTAGGGGGGCTGACAGTCAGAGTTTAGATCCACTGTGCAGCTTAAAGAGGAGAATTTAGCCTTAAGATCATACATCTACAGCCCCTTTGTATATCCTGAGGCTGGCTAAAGATATTTTCCTAAGTCTATGTGGCATTATATTCTCCTCCAGGGAAGGAAATCCTCATATCAGAAGATTATCCCATGTAAATTGGCGCTTCCCTGCATCATATTTATGGAGACAGAAATGGTCACATTGCTTGTATCAGAATTAAATCTGCGCAAATGCCACTGTCAGCCTGTCTAATGAGAAATCTGGCTAAACTGTTTTGGATTCTCTCTGTTAGGTGCCACAAGCAGAATCCTTAGCTCTGTGTGTGACTGTCCCATGTGGTGTTGGGTGTCCAGGCAGTTTCTCATTTGTCCAGTTCTTCAAATTTTGCAGCAACTCACAGTTTAAAAAATAGTAATAAAATTCTCATTAAAATTCATCAGCATTTTAGTAAGAATTTATCCTACTAGAAACATTCTTAAATTCAGTTTTGACTCATGTGCAGATTTTTGCAAACCACTTCCCCTAATATAACACATTTTTGTTTGTTATCTTCATTAATATAATCATTTTTATGTGTTTTTGTAAACTCTGCTTAGCTGGAGAACTGCACTGCAAATTTTGGATCTGTGCAAATGTGAAAAGATAGCTGTGATTCTGTTTGCTTATTGTTTCGGAGAGTGTGAATGTAATTGTTTTGGCTTTAAATGTGTATTGAATCAATTTCTCCTCCATCCCTAGTTATCAAGAACTGCAGTTGGAACATCTACCCGGGCAATGAATTTCTGGAGCACCTACCTGGTTCTCAGGCTCTGAAATGGGCCCGTCCAACTGAGCCCTCCTAGACAGGAAGAGCTGTAAAATGCTTCCTGCTTGAACTGGGACTTTGCCACAGCAACAATGGCCTTCCTGGCTCTGGTATGTTTTGGTTTGTTCTCCGTCTGTGACACCTGGCTTGACCTTCCAGCCTGACTGCCCATGATTCCTGGCTCTGTCCTGACATGTGCCTACAACTTGCTGAGACATCCTCAAAACTCCTGTAGTGTTTTGACTGAGAAGGAAAGTTGCACAAATTTGCTACATTTTTTTGGCCCAGTGACCTTGGGTTATACAGACCCCCCATTAGATGTTTTGCAAGAGCAATCAAATCTCTTGGGGTGGGGGCCTCACATTTCACTGTGGTGAATTTGGGGTGGCAATCAGCGATAGACAAAGATCACCCCCCAAAGGCCCTAACGGGGGCTTCCCCAACATCCCATATCCAATATGGTGGCAAAGGCTCATACTGGAGTCCAAGAAGAACCTCTGTTAGGCTCTGGGTGTTAGGCTTCAGGAGCACAGAGGGTGATAACTATATGACAAAAACGTTCCTCACAACTCTCAGCATTGCAACTATATCGTCAAGAAGGGCTCATATCGAGAGCTGAAGCAGAGGTGAGATTCAGTACAAGGGACAATGACAAATCTAGCATCTCACCAGCAGTGGTGCTGGTGTCCCCAGGTTATAAGCAGGAAGGTGGGAACTAGAAGGGGGCAAAATGCCTCAGTGGTATACAAATAAAAATAATAATAAAATAATACTGATTAGGGTGGTTGTGTGTTTTCCATCTGTAGATATAAATCAGCACATGCACATCTTACATGCTCTCATTTACATTTTTTTTTCTGGCAATGGATTTCTTTTTTTAAGGGGGGGCGGGACAATGTCTAAGTGGCCCCCTAGTGTCTGACTTGGATACACCCCATTGAGTATTCTACTCAGTCACTATAGATATCTCTTATCTCAGTGAATTTCTCTGGGTTTGTGGAGAGGCAACTACAGGAATAAGTGGGGAGCAAGGGGGGATATTTTGCTATGAGTTATCCTACATTAGGGGGAAATGTTTCCTTTTTTAGCCCAATTGCTAAAGATCTTATCCTGCTGTGTGGGCAGATGAAATGTAAAAATAAAAGGAACGGAGTCATAAAAAAAAAAATAATGTTTGCCTGCTAAATTCCAGCACTGCTTAGAAAGAAAGGGTGAATAGATATTCACCCCATTGTAAGGCTCTGCACTTAGGCAGGAATAACCAGTTGCATAAATATAAGATGGGGGTACCTATCTTGCTAGCAGTACACATGAAAAGGATCTAGGGGTCTTAGTAGACCACAAGCTTAACGTGAGTCAAAAGTGTGATGCAGCAGCAAAAATAGGCTAATGCTATCCTAGGCTGCATCCACAGGAGTCTAGTGTCCAGATCAAGGGAAATAATGGTACTGCTCTATTCGTATATGGTCAGATCACACCTGGAGTATTGTGTCCAGTTCTGGGCACCACAATTTAAGGATATTACCAAGCTGGAATGTGTGCAGAGAAGGGCAACCAGGATGATCAAGGGTCTGGAAACCAAGCCTAACGAGGAACAGTTGAGGGAGTTGGATATATTTAGCCTGCAAAAGAGAGCGAGTGGAAATATGATAGCCACCTTCAAATATCTAAAGGGCTGTCACATGAAAGATGGAGCAAGCTTGTTTTCTCCTGTTCCAGAGGGTAGGACCCTAACCAGTGGCTTCAAGTCACAAGGAAGGAGATTCCAACTAAACATCCCAAAGAACTTACTGACAGTAAGAGCTGTTTGACAGAGGAACAGACACCCTCAGAAATTGGTCAGCTCCTTCCTTAGAGGTTTTTAAGCAGACGTTGGATGGCCATCTGTCATTGATGCTTTAGCTGAGTTTCCTGCATTGCAGTGGGTTGGGCTAGATGACCCTCAGGTTCCCTTCCAACTCTACAATTCTGTGAAACTGAAATGGAGGGAGGTTGAAATCTAGCCCTAGGCAGCAGTTACCTGTATCCCTTTATGGTGGAGCTATGGGAATTATGGCAGCTAGCATGGAAGTAGATGTCAGGGTTCCCTAAACCAGGGGTAGCCAAGGTGGTCCATTCCAGATATTGTGGACTACAAATCCTATCATTCCTGACCATTGGCCGTGCTGGCTGGGGCTGAAGTGAGTTGCAGCCCAGAATATCTGCAGGATGACATGTTGGCAACCCCTGCCCTAAACTGACACATCTATTTTTTTTTTTCCTTTTTACCCAACTATGCTGATGACCTTTAAACAATAGGCGTTTTCTCTTTCAGTAATAACCTAGCTTGGGTCAATGCACAACTTGCCTGTACTTAACCTACCCCCTTGTGTCCTGCCTTCCACAATCATGAGTAACACATGAATTCCAACTTCTTGCCATAACCCGTTTTTAAAGTATTTGAACGGGTATTGTCTTGTTCACCAATCTCTTCTCGAGTCTGATTAATGCTAACTAAAATGAAACTTGCACTCGATGTCAAACACATTCGTATTTTTAGAAACGCGGCTTTCTCCACCTCCTCCTATCTCTTACATGACTGCTGGGCTTTTACCCTCCCTGACACCGTACATTCACGGCTGCTTCTCTGCCCTCCCTGGCTTCATAGAGAGAGCTCCTGGGATGTCCGCCCCTTAGATATGGCGGTACTCTTTGCAAACGTACCACCAGCACCCTCCGGTTATTCAGTAACTCTTCACTTTTTGCATAAATCAAAATGTTTGCATAAGCCAGTACAGTGGTACCTCAGGTTAATAACTTAATTAGTTCTGGGGGTCTGTTCTTAACCTGAAACTGTTCTTAACCTGAAGCACCACTTTAGCTAATGGGACCTCCCGCTGCCGCTGCGCCGCCAGAGCACAATTTCTGTTCTTACCCTGAAGCAAGGTTCTTAGGTTCCTGGATTCCTATATGGTACAGCTGCATATTCCTGCATTGCAGGGGGTGGACTAGATGATCCTCAGCAACCCTTACAACTCTACAATTCGGAGATTGCGAAGCAGGGATGGGGAGCCTGTTGGCTCGCCAATGCAGTGGACTGCAACTCCTATCAGCCCTGGCGAGCATGACCAATGGCCAGCGGTGATGGGAGCCGGGCTGCAGTAACACCTGGGGGGGCAGTAGGTTGCCAAGGGCTGATATATGGTGTTGTGCAAAGTGTGAAACAATAAACAGACTTCTAATGCAGGAGACAATCACATGGTCAAGATAATTGCTATATACTGGACCAATTTAACTCAGAACTCTGTAATGTGATTGCTGATACATCACTGAGGTCTCAGGCAGGAGTGCAGCCCAGTATCTATCTGTCTGTCTGTCTTACTTAACTGGAGATGCTGGCTGGAATCTGAGACTTCCCACCACCCAAAACAAAGAAGGACAATTGGATTGTTCACAAGTTATCTTCAACACAGCCACAATCTGTCTCTGCACACATACTTTTGTGTGAAAGACTCTGCACTCTTTGATTTGTACAGCTTAGCTGCCGTTCACAGAAGGGTATACCGACTGTATGCTCCTTGAATGTAATGTGTGATCACCACTCATCTAAAAAGGAGCAAAGTGTTTGTAAACATCTTGAAGCAAATATCATGAAAACATTCATAGAACTGTAAAGCTGGAAGGGACCCCAAGGGTCATCTAGTCGAACCCCTGCAACGCAGAATCCTAGCTAAAGCATCCATGACAGATGGCCACCCAACCTCTGCTGAAACATTGACCATTTCATTTTATGTGAGCCTTCTCCTCTGAAGAGCAGGAGTCAAACTAAGAGCCAATTTATGCCATTTATGCAGCGTTGGAGCTGGGAAACACTAAAAGTGTGAAGGGGAGAGTGGAAGCGGGTCCACTGGGGCAAATGATTGTGTTTCCAATGTATATTTAGAGATGGGTGTCTCCCCATTCCCACAGAAAGCGTCAGTGCAATGTGCAAAGTGGCTCTTAGAAGTTGACACCATGCTTATTACGTAAGGAACTTTTATTTGATGGCTTGAAACAGTCAGACCCTGCTGCATCAGCAAGTGGAACGGTGCAGTATTTTAAGCAAGGGTCATAATGTATCCCAGGCACCAAAAATTCCCAGCTCGCAGGGACCGTTTTCCCCATCCTGCAACCCATGAGCTTGTAAATGACATCCCTGTTCCTCCCCCTCACTTGCCCTGTGTAGCCTGAAGCAGATCTCACAGCCAAAAGTCTGCCTCTAATTTTAGTTCCTACTCCTGGCATATGTCATGTCCTAGATCACCATGAGCCTCGAATTAATTCACTAAGACTCAGTATTAAGCTAGAGAACTGGCAGCTTTATTGGATGCAACCGGCTTGGCAGAGAACTCTACCTGGAATTGCTTAAAGATCCCTCTTGCCCGATCTTGTTTAAAAATAATATATGGGGGGAAATCACTCAGTCTAACTGTGCTTAGGCTCGGGACAATCAGGCATGCAAGCAGCCAGAGCTTTTCAGACCTCGCTGCTGCATTTGTTGCTGCTGCATACAATACTATAATTTAATCATGTTCCAGTGAAAAGTCTGTTTATGACAGGGCCAGCGGTACATGGCAGTGGCAAAGGTATCTGTATTTAGCGCTGGCTGACCCCTGAAGCTTTCTTAAGAGTTGGGGAGCATCACCTGATCTGTTCTGATGTATTGTTCCTTGGCTGGATTCCTTGCAGAACCTTGCCTTGTGTAGACCTGGCTGCTAGTGCAGCGGTAGAGACCCTGCCTGATTTCCCTCAGTTCAAGACAAAAGAGGTTCAAAGACTGTCTCAAGGCAAATCTTTAAAAATGTAGTATAAACACCAACAATTAGGAAACACTTGCCTGCGAGCGCTCCAATTGGAGAACAGCCTTTACCAAAGGTGTCTTGGGCTTTGAAGACACTCGAACTCAGGACACAAGGGAGAAACGTGCCAAGGCAAATCTACACCATGATCAACTCCCGCCCAGAAACCTATGCCTCTACTGTGGAAGGACGTGTGGATCCAGAATTGGCCTCCACAGTCACTTACAGACTCATTGTTAAAACCGTGTTTATGGAAGACAATCTTACTCAGCTACAAATGATAGTAGTAGTAGAAGAAGAAGAAGAAGAAGAAGAAGAAGAAGAAGAAGAAGAAGAAGAAGAAGAAGAAGAAGAATACTGTAGAAATTAATTGCAAGGCTGCATAAGGAGCTTACAGATGAGCTGAGATGTAAGAAGGGAATTTATAAGTTATGGTAGAAAGGAGGAAACACAAAGGATGAGTATGCACAAGAAGCCAACAATTGCAGAGAGAAGGTCAGGCAGGCCAAACCTCCAGATGAGCTCAGGCTTGCAAGAGAGCTTAAAAACAAAACAAAAAAACAGAGGTTTATTTGGCTATGTTCGAAGCAAGAGGGAGAACAAGCAAGTAGTAGGTCCTCTGTGTGGAGAAAACGGAGAAATTTTCAAATTGATATAAGATGGCTGTAAGTTATGTAAATCTAAGATAATAAGTATCGATAGATATGCATTATAATGATGTTTTCTTTTAGATATATTTGTACTTTTCTATAGAAAATATTAAGAATGTATGTTATTGTTTAAATTATTATCATAAGAAATCCAATAAAAATCAATAAAAAATAAAAATAAAAAGGAAAACAAGCAAATTTCAAATTGATGCACTAATTTGGCAAACTGAATTTAAGAAATAAATGGGGTGTGTGTGTGTGTGAGAGAGAGAGAGAGAGAGAGAGAAAGTAAGTGACTGACCCATTCATCCCTAGGCATGATGAGAACTCCCTTCCCCTCTCTTGGTTCATATGCATACACCCCATGGCAAGAAATCGAAAGGGCTTCTACAGAAATAGTCATGAAAACCTTTTATGCCTCAAATGCCTTATTTTTCCAGCAGAGGGGTAGGAGATGGGACTTGTGAATGCAACCTTCCTGACTGAAAATGGCCCCACCCACCCCTTGCCCTTTTGCTCAGACTCCTCCCTGACAAGTAGACATTAAAGAGAAATGTGTGCTCCATTTTGCATTGATAAATACCTCCTCTCCTTCTTCAAAAGGGGCTGCTGCATATTCTCCCCACCTGCTAACAACGCAAAGAATTTCTCTTTGCCGACATCTGCTCTAGGAATCCACTAAGCCTTTTCCTTAATACTTTAATTCTTTTTGTAGGATGAGTGGTTGTGCAGTTTGTTTTTCATTATTTCATAACTGTCTATATTTGGGGACGTTCTCATAATATAACTCCTCCGACATCTGGCTCCTTGTTAGGAAAGTAGAAAGCTGCCTTACAGCAAGTCTGACAATTAGCCCATCTAGCTCAGCATTGTCAACACTGACAAGGGTTCCAGGCAAGGGGGTTGGACTAGATGACCCTCAGGGTCCCTTCCAACGCCACAATTCTATGACATTCCCAGGCCTACCTGGAGATGCTGGTGGTTGCAGCCTGGGTCCTTCTACATGCAAGAGCTAATGCTCTTGGGCAAGAGAAAAGCTTTCATGGGCTCCAATTACGTATTTCCCTATGTCTGGCTTAGTTTAGATCATAGTGCAGCTTTAGAGCTGAGAAAACATCAGTAAATATGATGACCTCTCAGCACCAGCCCCAAGACAGCAGCAAGAGCTGTTACAACAGAGCAATCCAAGAAAATCCTTTCCAGAGAGCAACTGAAAGGCATCCTAAGCCAGGGGAGTGATTAGCCGTTTCCAGCCCACAAGCAACCTGATCAGCTACTCCTCAAAGGGCCACATGCCAACATGGTCCATTGTGGTTGTGTGACCGACACAAACTTATACAAACATATACAGACTGGATACAAAAATGAAGTTGGTAAAAAGTGCTTCAAAATTATGGATAGCCACAACTCTCAGTGTGCTTTAGGTGTTTGAATATACAAGAGAAGCTCAATGTCTGCACCTTTGTAACATAAGAGGAACCTGTTGGATCAAGCCAATAGCCCACCTGACCCATCATCCTGTTCTCACAGTGGCCAACCAGATGCCGGTAAAAAACCAGCAAGCATGACCCAAGCACAAGAGTAGTCTTCTCTCCTGTGGCTTTCAGCAACTGGCATTCAAAAGCAGTGAAGAGCTATGATGGCAAGTAGTGATTTATAGCCTTCTCTGTCCTGAACCCCTGGCCTACCTGGTGGCAATGAAGCATGTTAAGTCCCCAGTCCAGGGTTGACCCACGTGTCCAAAGTCTGAACCAAAGCACAGTCCCACAGAGATCTTGAAGCATCCAAACTGAGGTCCATCAACATGGGCATTTCAGCAGAAACCAGCACCTCAGCTCTGCTTCCCTGTTGCACTTTCCCTGCTGATTGCAGCATCTGGGCTTGAAGAGACAGATGACCCTCACCTGTTCCAAGCCTACTCCAGTTGAGGAATCACAGCCCTCCTCCCAGAGCTAGCGAGCCCCACCTGGCCAGCTAGAGAGCTAGGCTGTGGGCCCCTGCCTGCCTCAGCCACCTGGAGCACCCCTCCTGCTGCTCCCTATGCCTTAGAGACTGCTGTGTTCATGGGGATAGGGACCCCTCTGACTTTGGTGATGGGTCCTGCTGCTCTGGGTACTGTGCACTGACCTCCATCCCCTTGTCATCCTCTGTCACCCTGTGAGTACTTCCTACAACAACCCCACTTTCCCCCATCCCCGGTTTGCCCCAGTGTGCCCCATCCCGGCTATGCCCCTCGCTGGGATCCTCTTCCTCTTCTCTGTAATCCTGCCAGTTCATGACATTATCCTGCATGAATTTGTTGGATCCTCCTTTGAAGATCTTTTAAACTTAAAAGACACACAGACTCCTTGTGCCTACAAAAATATCAAACCAAGAGCTGCCTATCAAAATGGAGACGGGCAACTTTGCTCTCTTTTTGGTATGGGGAGGATGGAATTTGAATCGGTTTGCATTTAAAGGTGAATGAATCTAATTCGCACTTTCATGACCAATGCAAGAACTGAAACGCAGCCATCCTTTAAAATTCACACTTCTCTGAATTTTGCAATGCGGTTCTCCGGTAAAATAGTATGAACAAAAATGCACATGAATGAGTGAAAACAGCATACAAAAATGCATTGTAGCAGGGAACATGGGAAAAGGGAACAAGGAAGATGCCTCATACTGAGTCAGACCTTTGGTCCACCTAGCTCAGTGCTGGATACACTGACAGGCAGCAGCACTCCAGGATTTCAGGCGAGTTCTCTCGCGGCCCTACCTGGAGACAGAAACTGGGAGCTTCTGCATGCAAACCAGATCCTCTGCTGTTGAGCCACTGCTCTGCTAACATGCTGTGTACAAGGCAAATTTGCGTACAGAAATGTGTATGTTGTGAGAAATTTGCACCACAAGTTTTTCTTTTGTTTTTCTTTAGAATTAATCACCTTTTTCTCCCCCACCCCCAAAAATGTGGAATAGGGCTGGGTTTTATCCCCCCCCCCAAAAAAAAACCTGATTTCTTGTACAGGCTTTGGCATGGCCACTCCTGTTTACACTGTGCTGCACCCAACCTTGAGGCTTGTCACTCAAAGTTCCATTCCTGAGTTAGGAAAGACAGAAGGTGGGGGGAAAGATAGAGAATAGAAGGAGGGAAGGAAGGAGGGAGATAGAATTGTTGCCCTGGTGTGTGTGTGTGTGTGTGTGTGTGTGTGTGTGTGTCTTTTTAATGGAGAAAGAAAGAAAGAAAGAAAGAAAGAGAGAGAGAGAGAGAGAGAGAGAGAGGCATGAGATTAGAGGGTAACAAAACTAGAGAGGAAGATAAATAGAAACGCAAAGAAAAATCTCTTTTGTTCACGTAAAAGGCTTTCCGCACTCAAACTCTCCACATGACTAATGCCACAGTGTGGTGGATAAAACCTCTCGGGCACATTATACAAACAAAGCATAACTCGGCCACAGCAAACAAAGGCCTAAGTAACAGTGATTGAATTCATCTTAAAACAACAAATCAATTCTTCCCTATTAATGCCCTAAATACCAGCGTAGGAGCACTGTCCTGTTGTAATAAACAGCCATGTGTTCAATTACCGTCTGTTTTCCCCCAACTACTGCTCTCTTCAGTAATTACGGCGCGCAATGCATTCTACACTGACATTATATTAATGCGCTGGGAGGGGAGACCTTAAATACGAATTAAATCAAGGCTAAACATTTCAGAAAGCCGTGCGCTGTGTCGCACAAGCGCTAACAGCACATTATTTAGAAGGAGTCACAGAGGGGGTTTTCTGTTCTAGCGGCTACTGCTTCCCCTCTCCGATTAAACAAAACAAACTGGGGAGCTGGGGAAGGGAGAGAAATTTCTGCAAGGGGGGTGGGCAGAGAGGGAAAGAAAAAGCCAGAACAAAAAGTAGAAAGAAAATGAAGCAAAATCTCAGCAGTGGGACAGGAGTGCTACCCCCCCCCCAAGAAGCAGAGCACAGTTAACCTTCCCCATTAGATTCCCCCCAATGCCATTTTATCCGACAAAAAAAAGGACCCTTGTCAATAGCCTTTCGTGAAATATGCGCCCATGTCAAATCAGCTCCAAGGAATAGTAATAATAATCGTAATGCTAAAGGAAGAAGAGAAAGTGTGTGTGTTTGTTGGGGGAAGAGACCTTCAGTAGGAGTCAGGTAGCAACGAACGCATAACAGGGAACGGGGGGGGGGGGGCAGACTTTTGTTGCCATTGTTGTTTCTGATCCATGACAAAAGCAGAAGGATGGAAGTTCAAGAAAAGGTTTCTCTCCTTCTGTGGAACTTGCAAAGCCTTTCGCCCTCCCCCCGCCTCCCCCCACCCTGAACTGAACATTGAATAGTACCTAGTAAACAAACGGAACAATAGGTGCGATGAAAGCTGTGTTGATTCGCAAAGGGTTTCCCTGTGCACACGCCCACCCCCCACCCCCGGTCCTTGTTCCATCCCTCCTGCTCTCTGCCCTTTCTTTTTTTCATTCTGCAGGCGCTCCTGCTGCACAGTTTGTATTCCGATACCAGAACAACAAACAGCAACCTGGGCAGAACACAGGAACCCGAGGAAGCTGCTTCATACTGTCGGCAGTGGACTGTCAGCAGGGCCTCGGGCAGGAATCTTTGCCAGCTTTGCCTGCGGATGCCAGGGAATGAAGCCGAGGCCTTTTACATGCAAGGCTAAGCCCCCACTAGTGTCTGTCTGAGGGTCCTAAGAGTTTCTTTCCTGCCTTGTAGGGCCAGACACTTTCCAGAAGAGGCATAAGGTTTATAGTGGGTTATTTTGATCGTGAAACATCTCTTTCCTTCCGTGTTAAATTGCTTAAAAATATAACATGGAGAAAGTAATCATACAGACGTGCAGCCTTTAAAATAGCAACATATGAAGCTACCTTGAGCCAGTTCAGAGTACTGGTCCATCTAGCTCAGTATTGTCTACACTGACAGGCAGCAGTTCTCCAGGGTGTTTAGTAGGGAACCTGGAAATGCTAGGGATTTAACCTGGGATTTTCTGAATGCAACATAATAGTCTCTCTCTCTCTCTCTCTCTCTCTCTCTCTCTCTCTCTCTCTCTCTACTTTATTACACCAAGCTGTCAGTGTATCATTATTTTATAGGCGATAGCTCTACCACTGAGCTATCGCCTTCCCCCAAAGGCGGAATCCCCCAAAATCCCTTTTATCCTTCCCACATGACAATTCTTCCAGTCCAGGTCCCCAATGTATCCATTTACTGCCTCATCCCAGCACACTTGCATTGACTGGTCCACAGCTGAGGTCGACTGCTAGTCTAGTGCAGTCACTGGAAGAAGGCTGAGAACCAACGCTGTGTAATTTGTTAGAGTGTTGGAGCAGCTGTAGGGAGACACGGGTTCAAAACCCCACTCAGCCATTAAGGTGAAACCTTGGGGCTGTTATTAGCCCTCTCTCCCAGCCTAACCCAGGAAAAAAAGAAGGGGAGAAACATTTATGCTTCACTGAGCTCCATCAGGGAGAGAAAGGGTAGAAATGAAATAATGAAATGAACCCTGTACTGATCAGTCAGCATTGAAGAGGGAGCCTACATGATAAGAGTCTCCTGGATCAGACCAAAGATCCACCTAGCCCCACACCACTGCTTTCAGCCGTGGGAAGGATCATAGTTCAGTGGTAGAGCATTCACTTTGCATGCAGAAAATGCCAGGTTCATTCCCTGGCATCTCTGGGTACGGCTGGGAGGGACTCCCATCTGAAATCCTGGAAAGCTACTGAGCTAGTGGCCTAAAGCAGATTCCTATGTTAGCAACACGCATTTGGCCAGCTGGTTCCCAAGGGCAGAATAAGGACCCAGAGGAAACCCATTTAGAAGGGTGGAGGAAGCTAGAGAAAACTTTCCAAGGGTGGCCCGAAACTAGACAGGGTAAGAGTGGCAAACTATGCAGCTAACTTGAAAGGACGCAGTATTTTTCCAATGTGTACAGTTTGCATTGTGAGCTATTCCCCACACCAAAATCTCACACCAACCCTATTCAGGCATAAGGATGGATGGATATCAGTTTTCCAATCTTAAATTTGGCTTGTTCTATTCCTGCATATGTTTGCCATTTTAGCCATTCCCATGAAAAGTTGCACACATTCTTCTGTACCTTTATCCAAAGATGCATTGTTAAGAAAAATTGCACCTAACAGAACACATTTTTATACATTGGTTTCTCTAGCATATCTATTTGTGCCCATGCTTTTCACTGACGTACAGTTTTTTTTTGCAAACATTCTTTGGGCAGAGAAGAGCACCGCAAAGTTCAGAGAAGTGTGAATTTCTAAGTAGAGCTGTACTTTGGTTTCTGCACTGGCTTACAAAGTGTGAATTACGTAGGCTGTTGATGTCAAACGGGCCCTGAATAGGTTTCTCTCCCATTCACAGCCCTTCAGGCCCACGGGCATTAACTTTCAACTGATCAGAAATCTCTGCCTGCGTCTACCAACCTGGTGTTCACAAAACAAGCATGTGGTGAGCAGAGTCCCGGCCGTGCGTTTTCAGGAAAGCCAAGATTTGGAACAGACTTGGCTCCAAAGGCAGATGCACCGGACTTTCAGGGCATCTTAATCACCTTCAAACAAGCCAGCTCGGATGCTCAGCCTAGCCTCTCAGCCTCCACTCATCATCCCCTCTCACTTATTTGGCTATAATTTCCTGCCGCTCATTCCCTCCTCCTGAAACAGGGCAGTTAGGGGAGGATCCAGGGAGCTCTCCAGGACTCGGCGCAGTGGGCACAGGTGGCACCAAAAACTTTCGAGTGAGCCCTCTGGCACTGCAGAGCTGTCCGTGCCTCTTCCGCAAGCATCTCCTATTAGGGAGGAAAGAGACCAAGCACCCACTAGAGCTAAGCCAAGCAGGCCTCTTTAATTAGGGCAAGCGCTTGATAGCCACTTCTTCATGTTGAAAAACACACAGCCACACAGGCCTAGCAGGCCTGATTAATTTTAATATGCACGGTCATGACAATTGCTTCGGGTGGGAGAGAGAGGCAAAAGAAGAGTCTCTCTGTGTGTGTGTGTGTGTGTGGTTTTTTTGGGGGGGAAGTGGTGGAGAGGAACCCTCTCGCTTGCCGACAGATAGGCCCTGGATAAACGCGGGGCAGATTAGGAGGTTACTATTCACTGAGGGCCTCGCAGCCTTTTCGAAGAGGCACGATGAGAGGCCTAGGAAACAGGTGGCTGCCTCTTTACTCCTGCATAAAATTGCGTCCCCTAAAAGGCTGTGGAGTGGGCAGAGAAGACTGGCACCATCTGCGGTGAATATTTGCACATTAACATGCCGGGTCAGAGGCGCCTCAGAAGACAACCTGGAAAGCAAGGCTCACGGCTTCTGTCAAAAGACACTCAGTGTGAAATCAGCCTCAGGCCGGGTCGCTGCTGGGTACTTGGGAAGATGCTCAGTTGGCGTGAGCATCTGGGAAGAGAAAGCCAATACTAAATTGTATAATCAAGGCTATTGGATGCTATAATCGGGGGGTAAGGAAGCTCATGAGGCCCTCTGGGTCTCCTTGTGTGGCCCTTGAGACTCCGCCCAGACCATGAGTTCTCTACAACCTGCTCTATGTCATCCTCAAGTGCTTTTGCCCACCAACGAAGTGTCATAGTGCATCTTGCTCGCTCAGGTGGTTGGTTGGACAGATGTGTGGGCGGAAACGTCTAGCTGGTTTGCAATCTATGCTCATTGCTCCTCACACTTTCCTACCACTGGCCCCCAGAAGGTTCCCCATGCTGGTGTTCAGCCCTCAGGCTGATTAAGGTTCCCAGCCCTGCCATGAACCAAAGGTAAGGGGTAAAAAATAAGATCCTCCTCAATGAAGGCGCCTCCAGCGTCGTTAGCAGTGGGGGGCGGGGGGAATTGGACAAACGAAACAACCAAATAATAATTTAATTATAATTATTGGTATGTTTTAAACAGATTTTATATGTGTATATCAAACTGTGCTCACTGTTACAAAGCCCCTCCAGTGTTCAATCAAAATCTAGCATCCTGTAATTCAAGCCTGTTAAAGATGTCGGCCTGACCTCTGGAGCTGCAGAGAACAAGTCTTTGCTTGGACTTTGCTGGTGAAGGGACACATACCTGCAAGTAATTAATATCTGTGTTAATAAAATGGGTTGTCATATCCTCCAACATGTTGATGACCAAAAGTGAGATGCACATATTCCTGGTGACACTCCTGGGTTGTCCTGACTCAATTGGGGCAGTTGATGGGTATGTGAGGGTGTTCAAGACCTCTCTCCAAATTTCTGTTGATTTATTTTCTTTCCTTGCCCAATAATGTTAAGAAATCCATGGAAACTCCACAAAGTGTGCTGGATATCCAATAGTTTTAGAAGCTGTAATATAAATCAAATGCAGGCCCTGCCGATTGCTTTCAGTGGGAATGCCAATTCAGCTGACCTCCTCCATTCTTAATCCTGGCTCTACCACACCCATCCACCTGCCTAGCTTGTGTTAAGAGTTTGCACACAGCTCATTTTTGAGCTCCCAAACAGAGTGCAAATGGGATAGGATTTGGGACTGGCACCACTGTTTGCAGTGGCAGAATTAAAAACATCTACATTAGAAATGGAACCGACCGGACTACACTAGCATCTCTCATTTGTATCATAATTAATAAGGATGCAGCATTTGTTAATTCAGATGCTAGATCAATTAATGTAACTTTTAATCAATGAAGAAATTTGCCCTGATCAATGGCTACTAGCCATGGTGGCTATATGCTATGTCTCTGAACAGCTGGGGAATTAGCTTTTGTGTCCTTAATATAGGCTTCCAGGAGACACCTGTGGGCAACCTGCTGTACGTGATAGACCTTTGGACTGCTCTTCTCGTGGTCTCATAGAAACTATGGCCACCGATCACCATTTTTAGTGACCTGGCACCATAGAGTGTTGGACTAGGACCTGGGAGACCATGGTTCAAATTCCCACACAAGCATGAAGCTCACCACGTGACCTTGTGTCAGTCACAGTCTCTCTCAGCCTAGCCTACCTCATAAGGTTGTTGTGAGGATAACATGGAGAGAGGGAGGAGAACAATGATGTACACCACCTTGAAGGGAATGGAATATAAATCTAACATGATTATTAGTATTATTTTAAGGAAAGACAGTCTCCCTTGGATCACACACAGAAATCCAGTGGTGCTTACTCCCTGTGAAGGGAGGTTAGGATTGAAATCCTAGCCTGGATTGTCCAACCCATAGCTGGGGCTCAGATATAAACCTATTTTCCTGCTGCTCCAGAGGGTAAGGCCCAAAGCAATGAATATGAATGATAAGGAGATTCCAACCAAACATTGGGAAGACCTTCTGATGGCAAGAGCTGTAAGACAGTGGAGCAGTCTAATGCAGAAGGTGGTGGACTCTCCTCCTTTGGAGGTTTTTAAACACAAGTTGGATGGTCGTATATCAGGTTTTCTGTAGCTGTGATTCATGCATGGTGGAGGGTTAGACTGATGGCACTTGGGTTGGCACTTCCAACTCTTGTTGTTGTTGTTGTTGTTGTTGTTGTTTAGTCGTCTTAGTTGTGTTCAACTCTCTGTGAGCCCATGAACCAGAGCATGCCTTGGAAGCTCTCACTTTCTTCTCCTTTTTTATGTCCATGGCGTTTTCTTGGCAAAATACTGGAGTGGTTTGCCAGTTCCTTCTCCAGGTGGATCACATTTAGTCTAAACTCTCAGCTATGACCTGTCCGTCTTGGGTGGCCCTGCGCTGCATAGCTCATAGCTTCTTGGAGTTTTTAAAGCCCCTTCGCCCTGACAAGGCGTTGATCCACGAAGGGGACAAAATATATAATCAAAATAAAAACGACAACCCAATAACCCCTTCGTTCAAAAAAAACACAAAAAAACCCTACATTTTAAAAGGTCTTAGGATGTCATTCAAATCAACCAAAGGCCTTGTTAAAAAGGAACACTTTTGCCTGGCATCTAAAGGTGTATTATGAATTTCCCCGGGGAGAGGATCCCACAGACAGGGAGCCCTTGCAGAGAAGGCCCGTTCTCGTGTTGCCACCCTCTGGACCTCTCGAGGAGGCGGCAAACGAAGAAGGGCCTCAGAAGATGATCTCATTCTAATAATGTAACAGCCTGAACTCATATACCTAGTCAATGTAAGAGTTCTTTAACTGGGCAAAGCAGCCCTAGTTAATTGCTGAACTTTAAGAAGCCACTTTTGTTCCATCACATTGAGGAAAAGAGGCAGACGAAAACAGCCTTTCAGCCAAAAGCAAAGTTTTACTACAAACTCTCTCACTTGACCCCCCTTTAGTTTCTTTTGCATTTGAAGATGCCTTATCAACATCTTAGCTGTCTTTTATCAGCCCGGAAAACCAAAACCTACAGACGCTCCAAACCTTTTGAGGATGTAAAGCAAGAGAGGCTTGGAAAGCATTCTAAGCAACATCGAAGAGGTAAGGGGAGCAGCAGCAGCAACAACAACAACAACAAAAAAGAACCCTGCCATCGACTGGAATCAACTTTTCACTCTCAGTATTCAATTATTAGTAGATTGGGGTGGTGGTGGTGGGGGGAGAACTCTTGAAGGTGACAAATGGGCCAACTGCTTTGAAGCAGGAAGAATTGGCAAGGCTTCAAACTGCACGCATTCTATCACAACGTCAGAACCCTCAATAGCACCACCACAGCATTTAAGGGCTTCCTTTATTGCACAGGCATGGCTCCTGTTCTCGTACGCCTTCCTTTCTCTTAACTCCCTCCCCACCCCTTCCTCTTTAATCATCAGTTGTGTGTTTGTGCATCTCCATATGGTGGTGCTTTTGAAAAAAAAAAGGTGCTCCGGGGTTACTTGCTGGCTTGCTCTACAAGATGAGACACAGGTTGAGTGTTGTTGGTTTCCCCCCACTATAGCTCCCCCCCCCAAGCCCAGGGATAAAGCTGCACTGAGGAGAAATGTGGCCGTGGTGCAGCACCCTTCCCAGCAGCCGAAGAGTGTGGGGGAACCAAACTTGAAAGCCCTCAGTTGCAAAGTACCCTTGTTTCTCCTTCAGTAGAAAAAGCATTTACAAAGTCTCTTTAGTGCAGGCTGCGTCAAAGGCGAAGGTGAGGATGAACCAAACAAACGAGACTCAAACCTCAGCCAATTAGAGTATCCCGAGGCTTCTCCCCAGGTTCTGATTGCTTTATTTCAACCCCTCCCCTCTTTTTCCTTCTTCACCTCATCAGATCCTCCCTCCCCACCCCCCACCCCTCAAAAAGAACCTGGTATTTCAAAGGGCCTTCTCTTGTTGTGTCCATTAATGATCTCCTTTGGAGCACCGATGGCTCATGAAAGAGGTATACCTCTTGATTCCCTAACAAGAGATGGTGATTAAAAAAGTTTGATAGTATTAGGGGATATGGACAGTCCTCATTTCAACTAAGGTTGTCAAAATCTAATACGGTTCTTCTCTTCCTCTACACTCCATCACAGAGATATCAGAAATTCTGCAAAACAAATCATATAGGTGTTCTGATTTGTAATGTGAATGTTAATGGAAATACTCCTGGGAGATAGGCCTAAGAGCTAAGACATGGGTAGGCAAGCTAAGGCCCGGGGGCTGGATCCGGACCAATTGCCTTCTAAATCCAGCCCGCGGACGGTCCGGGAATCAATGTGTTTTTACATGAGTAGAATGTGTCCTTTTATTTAAAATGCATCTCTGGGTTATTTGTGTGGCCTGTCTGGTGTTTTTACATGAGAAGAATGTGTGCTTTTATTTAAAATGCATCTCTGGGTTATTTGTGGGGCATAGGAATTGGTTCATTCCCCCCCCCCCAAATATAGTTCAGCCCCCCACAAGGTCTGAGGGTCAGTGGACTGGCCCCCTGCTGAAAAAGTTTGCTGACCCCTCAGAGGTGTTTCTGCCTAAGTCCCTAATCATTACTCTTACTCTCACCATAAAATAGTTCTCTACACACAAGCTTGGTATAATAAAGGATAATGTTTCAGCGCTTATGAGGGAAATATAAGCTGCTGTTAACATGAGTACAAGAGGAAGAGTCATAGCTCAAGGCAGAGAGCACATGCTTTGAATGCAGAAGGCCGTAGGCTCAATCCCCAACAGTATCACCAGCTAGGATTGGGAAAAGACTCCTGCCTGCAACTTGCCAGCCAGTGTAGGGAGTTCAAAACCACAACTTAATCCTACAACATTAGGAAGTGAACTAATGACGAGCATGACAAATTAGTTTGTAAAAATCAAAGCTTTCTATATTTTATAATATTTTGCAAAAGTTAAAATGGTGAATTAAGTCATCCATGCTGGACATTTCAGCCTATCCGCAAAGAGATCAAGTGCTAACATAGTAAAAAAAAAACCCTACAATCCAACGAAACTAAGCAAAAGCCAAGCGGCTGTTTGGGTTTTTTGCTCTTATGAACGGGAGCAGACTTTGGTCATTCAAATTTCAGCGGTGCCCTGTGCGAGGCCAAATTCCTGACTGCCCCTGCCTCTCGCCTTCCATTCTGCTCAATTCACTATGTCACATTTGCAATGCCCTGCAGCGCCCCCTAGGCTTGGTGCCCAGTGCAGCGAAGCCGGTTGTGCTGCCCTTAATCTGCCTCTGTTATGAACTTGTGCCATGCCCCATGTTTTCATCTGCCTTCCGGGCCTGGGGAGAACACAGAAGGCTGTCCTCCTAGAGCAAGGGAACAGGAGGAGAGGGAAACGTGCTTGTATCTCTTCCCACTAATGATTTTAGCTGGAAGAGAAATGCCATGGTCAACAGGCAACCCACAGTGTAAGGGCAGGAGGTCTGTCACAACCTATAAGCCTTCTCCAAACCCACTCCCATTATCTTCATTATTGTACACCAGAAATAGAAGGGGACTGACTCTTCTTCTCCCGAAACCCAAGTTAGAGAGAGGAGGATGCTTCCTTTACAATAACACTGGGTGACTTCAGTAATAGATTTATGCCTTTGGGGGTATGGATGCTAAAGCAGCACTGATGTAGAGTGCATCGGTGGGAAATCAAACTCTCCAGATTCTATGTCCACAAAAACACTTGGCTGAAATGGCTCAGATTTGCACTATCTGCTCACATTAAGCAGTAGCCAAACAATGACAGAGAAAAATAAGAGGAGGAGGCAGGGACAGGGAAGCTACAGCAGACTAGGGGATTACATATCACCAGATATCATGGAGAGAGAAAAACAAGGGAGAGACAATGGAGAAAGTGGCATGAAATAAAGCATCTTTTAAAATTCGCAAGGAAATATATGAGGCTTTCCAAGTGGAAATGGTTTCCCAAGTGGAGAACTTCATTCTATCGGGAGGTTTAGAAATGTCAGAGAATTTGAAATGGAAGGGGCTTATCTGTCCCATGTTCTTTGCTGCTTTCAACCCACAAATGATACACAACTGAATCCGTCCCCGCACACCCCGCATTTGCATTGCATTTCCTCTGCACTAAAATGTATGGGGTGGAACAACGCAATGATGCAATTTTGCCACCGTGGACAGAGAGGTGAATAATTGTAAATTTTGGCGGCCAACAACCCACAGAAGAATGGAAATAGTGCTGAAGAGGACAAATCCAGGGCAGAATGGAAAATGTTGCCTACTTACATCCCTCCCAGTGTGAAGCTTGATTCTCAAGTTATGCTTGACATTGAGAAAACAAATGGGCTTCATTCAGAAGAAAGAGCCTATAAAGAATTATTGTGTCCCAAGACTTACGCGTGTTCCAACCTGCTATCACACATGAGACTTAATTTAATACTTCTTGTCTTATTCCAACCATAGCTTCCCATAGCTTGCACAACACCCTTAAACCAATGTAGGCAACCCCATCTTGTTGGTTCAAAGGCAAGTCATAAGCAAACATCACAATCACCAGCTTGACCAATTTTCTCACCCTGTGAAGTGTATGCATTAGTGCTTTGCCCTTATTTTGTAACTTATTCTGAAGCATATCCTCTCAACATACCTCTTTGGTTGATAAAATACTACTTTCTTGATTGGGTACAACTTTGCAGGCATATTCTGAGAGGTGCAATACTAAAAATTATAGTGCTCGGTCATCAGACGCATTGAAAAATATATCTCAATGTGCAGCGGCTAAATGTACAAATATAAGGTTATTGGAATGGCAGACAAATTTATGTTTTAATGTACGGGTTTAGGATGCAATTAGATGCAATGAAGATCATAGGTCTGCCACAGAAAACTGCAGACCCATATCTCATTTTCCCTCCTTTATTCATAGCATTTAGTTAGGAAAACCTATGATGCAGGTAATGATATTGCCCCTCTGAATGCCAGTTGCTAGGAATTGCTGGTGGGGAGAATGCTGCTGCGCTCAGGTCTTGCCTGCAAGCTTCCCATAGGCATCTGGCTGAGACCATAGGAAGCTGAGTCAGAAAATTTGTCCAGTTAGGTCAGTAGTGTGGACACTGACTGGCAGGCTGTCTAGGGTTTCAGGCATGGCACATTGCCAGCCCTACCTGGAGATGCCAGGAATCGAACCTGGGGCACCCTGTATGCAACACAGATTCCTTAACACTCAACTATGGCCCTCTACAACAGGATTAAATGGGACTTTGGCTGGATCCAGCAGGGCTCTTCTCGTGTTCTTCGCCAGCACTCCATATCTTTGGCTTTTATGGGAAGAGACAACTTGATGAGGCCACATCTAGAGATGGGCAAAACAACCTATGTCTGGTCTGTGCCACTTTCTACTGTGCTAACTCATAAGTCCATTCCAATAAAGTCCTGTTAAGTCTGCAAAACTAACTTTCTCCCATCCTCTTTGTGACTCTCTCCTTTTTTTGTAAACAAAAAAGTACACCTACGTAGTTTGCTGTTTTAAGTCATGAAATTATTCATATATATATATATATATATATATATATATATATATATATGATTTCTTCACAAAATATCACATTTAAATATGCTTCAAAATGTGTATTCTTAAAAGTATTTCCTTTCAGCACACACATTTCTAACATTTATTTCAAAATGCTCTTTTTATGTATTTTTATTTATTTCACAAAACTTATATACCACTTGACTATTGAAAAAACTGCCTCAAAGTGGTTTACAAAAACGAATGCAACAGTAAAATTAACAGTAAAAACAGTTAAAAACAGCTATTTCAAAACTTTCATCAAATAATGATGAAAATCAGTGGTAAGTTAGAAACAGACCAAAACACTTGTAAATATTATGCATATGAGTAGGCTTGTCTATACAAAAAATGTTCTTAGAAGGCACCAAAAAGAGTACAGTGAAGGTGCTTGCCTAATGCCAGGAAGTTTCACACAAATGCAGAATGAGAATTACCGGTATGTACCTCCTGCAACTGTGCCCATTCTGCAATCTCTCAGGTAAACTGGCTTTACATACTAACAGAAACTTATTGAACTTGGCCGGGTAGCAAATCAGCAACGAGCGCAGATCTCTGTTCTGTGTTGATAAGTTCTCACTTCTGTCAGCAATCGTGCTGCAGCATTCTGCACTAACTGCAGATTCTGATTCACACAAGTTTGAGGTGGTATGGATCAGACCGAATTCTTGGAGCGTCGCAAGTGGAAGAGATTGCCATTTTCAGCCGCAACCCAATTATCTAGTGCTACATGCAATGGAAATGCTTTGGTTTCATGGATTATGAAGTGAAGAAAATACACAGGGACCCTGGCCAACGTATAAAGTACTTCTAAAGGAGGAGAATAACCAATTGAAATTAAAAAGCTTTGGGGAAATAACAGAGTGCATTGTTGATTGGTTTCAATACCACCAATTATTTGAGACATTCAAAATTGACAGACAAAAGGGTTTCTCCACTGAGACTTCCAGATTTGAATCGGATTTGGTGAACTCCAGAATTAAAACACTTTCTAAAGTACACCGACTCCTCCTTGACTGGGAAGTCAAGGAGGAGGAGGTGACAGCGGCTATGATTAAGTGGTCACAAGATTTTGGGTACTCAATAACAATGGAGCAGTAGGAAAAGCTGTGGAAAATAAATTGGAATTTTACAGCCTGTTACTCTCTGAGAGAGAATTTTCTTAAAATGCAGCATCGGTGGTATTTAACCCCCTGGAAATTGTCCAAGATGTTCAAAAATGTCCCTGATAATTGCTGGAGGTGTAAAGAAATGCAAGGTACTTTATTCCATATGTGGTGGCAGTGTAAAGAAATCAAGGTGTTTTGGGAAGATATCCACATAGAATTGGAAAAATGTTTAAAAATATATTTTAATAGAAAACCAGAAGCTTTCCTTTTGGGAATCACAGACTTGGATATTCCTAAAAAGGCTAAAGAGATCTTCTTATATGCTACAGTCGCAGCAAGAGTTCTCATTGAGGCAAATTGGAAAAATGATAAAGTCCCGTCAAGATTAGAATGGATTCAAAAAACAGCTGAATACGCAGAATTAGATGTCAGAAAAGATAAAAAAATATACCAAAACAGGTATTTTTCTCAAAATGGGAAGTTTTAAAAATATACTTGAAAATAATAATAGTAGTTTAAGGTCATATGCAGTGTTCGAATAATTTCAGTAGCAGTGTTAAAAATGTGGTAAAACCAATGAATGGATTAAGGGATATTGAAATTGAACAAAACTCGTTATGCAATGGCAGCGAACAATTAATACAGAATCTGTAATAAGGAATAGACGGGAAGTCTGGTGCATAGAAAAAGACCACTTTTATTTTATGTTTTGAAGGTTATTGGTTGTTGTATTAATTCTCTTTTTTACTTTGGTGGTGATGGAATTTATTTTCTTTTTCTGTATGGTGTGTTAATGTGAATGGTAACAATAAAATTTATTTATTTATTTTTAAAAAAAGGAAAGGCAGCACACAAATAAAAAAGAAAAGAAAAGAAGTGAATAAGTACTCTTCCATGTAGCTTGAATTTGGACTTCCTAAGTTCAGTTGACACATCTTAGCGGCTATAATGGAACACCACTGCATTGCTGCTGCATTGTTCCAGTGTTTTATTTTGTCTTTCCTTCAGTGTGCATGGACATTTCAGCATCTGATCGCCATTATCAACTCATGAAAGCCTTGAAGTGCACAAAGTATAATGTCAGCAGACACTGAACATTTGGAAGTTGAGTGTGCAGTCAAGCAGCCATGCACATGCTGCGCAGCATCGCCCAAGTCAGCAACTGTTCAATCAACCTGCATTTCAGAGACTTTGCAGTCAGTCAATCCTATCCATGTTCACTCAAGAAATAATTTCAATGGTTTTCAGTGGAGTTTGTTCACCAATACATGTGTTTTGGATTGCTGCAAAAAGGTTGTAGATTTGCTGAAATCAATACTGGCTAACTTAAGTCAGTTGATTTCAGTTGGTCTTCTCTAAGTACGACTTACTTGGATGGAAACCAGGAATCAATATGATGGATCCAGACTTAGTCCTCCTTAGTATACAGTCGTGCCCCCCCCCCACTTATATAGGGGTTATGTTCCGGGGGCCCGCATGCATAAGAGAAGTTACGTAAAATGGGGAGCACCCTCTACAAAGCCTCTACAAAGCTTCTAAATGCCAATTTCCCCCTGCTCTCCAGCTCTCTCCTTCTCTCTATCTCCACACAACTCTCTTTTCAACTACTGTTAAAGCTCTGAGGCCAGCTGGCGGCTGTTAAGACACTCAGGAAGCGGCTGCAGCTGCTGTGCTACCCCATGAACCAGCTGTTAGATGGGGTGGCTGAGCAGCGTAAACAATGTTCTGCTGCACCTCTGGTCTTTTGGGGGCTTCCTCCACCCTAACTAATGTATTTGGGTTCCAGAGAGGGTTACCATAAGCCACAAGGACTCTCCAGCTCTCTCCCACAATTTACTGGTACTATTTATTTTCCGGCCCCGCACATATATCCGGACACATGCAAGTCGAACACACATGGGGGGAGGTGCCTAATTGAAATCAATGTAACTTAAGTTGGTCGTGATTTCAATGGGTCTGCTCCGAGCTTGAATGAGTCTGTATCCAGTTCAGTGAACATCAAGAACATGGCTAAGCACCATGTTTAGCACCCATGATTTCAGTGAGACATAGTTGGCACATTTTAATGTTATAGTATGTATTTTTAGAAAGGCTATAGAAAAACGAAGGAAAGTGGAGTCAAGGAAGATGCTTTAAAAAAAAAAAACATCTCCTGAAAGAACAGGAGGCTCTGTGACTATTTATGATGGACTGTAGTGGGTACAGAAATAATAGTAATGATGATGATGATGATGATGATGATGATGATAATGATAATGTATTATGTAATGATAGTATTATCAATGATAACTAATAATAATTTATTAACCACCTTCTACTCAATTGTCTCAAGGGAGAGAAAAAAAGCATTTCACCATGCATAATGCTACATATCCAAACCAAATTTATTATAAAATTTATCCTTACCACTTTCCAAGATGACACAGACATCTAAGCTACTCCAGGGCGCTAGTGCTCACTCCAGCATCATTTGGTTGCCTGTGTGGGATCTATGTGGGCTTTACATTTATAGTAACAGGCAGATACAACAGAGAATCCAATAATATATTATGTGCTGATCTGTGCACTGACAAGTACTTGTACTATCTTTTCCAAAATGAAATCTTTCCCCTTTGGTGGGATTTCTCTTTTCTTTTCTATTTAACTAGACAATCTAAACCTCCAACACCATTGCAAGTAAATTATTGCAGGTAACAAGAGTCCTCCTTTTTGAGACCCACCACGCTTCCACCTCACATAAGGATGAATAGTTAATTAGCCATTTTCTAAACTGGGTGGGTGGGTGGTATCATTCTGAGAAAAGGTGAGGGTGTCTTAAAATGCAAATATCACCCCCTGCCATTTTAATACTTTTAATTTTTTTCTCACTCACTACCCCTTACTTCTAAGAAGATGCGCCAATGTTACATCCTTCCGCAGCATCCCCATTCAACCTTCCTCTTCCTCTTCCAACTTCCCGACTTGCATCATTATTATTATTATTAGTGAGGGGAGTTGAAGTTGAGATAAAACCCACCACATTTTCTAATTCAGGTTTTTGTGTGTGTCTCCTTGATAGAGGAAAAATCCGAGGCATGAATATGGCACCCTCATAATGATTTAACTAGAGCTTAATGAAATTTTCATCAGAACCTGCTGTTCATTTTAATGGCCTTTGAAAGACAATAGAACAATGGCTGGAGGGAAGAAAAGGTTTTTCTGTTGCATACATTTGTTTAAAAGCCCCAATGTTCTGTGGCGCTCTCTCTCTCCCCCTCTCTCTCTCTCTCTCTCTGCCACCCCACCTCTTCCCTCATCTCTTCACAAAGCTGTAAGTCTTTTGTTTGTGCTATACATTTTCATTTTAGTGGAGCTCAGATAATGCATAAGCTCTGTTACTATTCTTATGTCTAAGCGTAACCTTTGCTTAATGGAGTCTCTGGAGCCTTGCATGGCATCCCACTCAACATGGTATTCTCTCAACCTGCTCCCTTCTTCACAATCTCTCTCTTCCCCCCCCACCCACCCACCCCATCCTGAATACAGCTGGAACAGAACCATTTGAACCAGGCAGGTTAAGTTAAACTAAGCTGGGGGTGCAAGCTGCGGAACAGGTAAGCAAAAGGTAGAGAATGTTGTACTCTAAAAAGGGGGGGGGGAGTAAGTTTCCGAAGGGGACTTAAGAGCAACCTTTGCCAGTATGGGATTCTCCAAATGGAAGGCTGACTTGGAGAGAAAATGAGTTGTGTGACACTCTCAACAGTGTGTAAAATGGAAGGGTTAACCAGATAACAGGGTGTACAGAAAAGTACCGAGGAGCAGGAAAGTTGGGAAGATTTTGAAATCTCTCCTGGAAACCTTCTATTGTTGTTCCCAGACAGGCCTGTCTCCAGTGAGAAAGAGGGAGAAGCAAAGGAAGAACAAGACACTAACTACATCAAAGCCTGGTGAACGTTCAGTGCTGGATGCCACACACAGGTGACATTTGGAAGCAAATTGTTGAAGTGCTGCCACAGTGAGCCAATGTGAAGAATGCCTGGGCACAGGGCACCGAACTTGGACACCCCTCTTATTTTGTCCGCAGGTTGGGAGCACCACTGGACACAATGCAGGTGCACAGGGCTCGGTGCCTGTGTGTTTCTGTGGATATTGTGCTGCAGTTTCCAACTTGGGTGCTGTAGAAGCGCTATTCAACATTTATCAATTAAATCACGGTACTTGTAAGATGCATTGGAGGCATCCACGATGACATACAGTGTGAAGAACTTTACAATGCAATACAAATCAATTCAAACTAAAATTACTCATGAAATCCCAACAGAACTGATTGTCACAGCCAGGAACATCAGGAGTACGATTTGGCTCAACCTTCTTAAGCTATGCAAACAGTCTATTGAAATGGAAGGGGCAAAAAATCAATAGACGTATGTCTTACAATCCAAAGTTAGTGTTATGGGGAAAGGAGAGAGATAGAACAAGGAATGCAAATACGCTTGCTTCTGTATTTGGAACACAGAAACGGTGGTCTCATTTTCACAGAACATTAAATCAGGAGTGGGGGACCTGCGGCCCTCTAGTTGTTACTCCTTCATTGCAAGAAGTGATGTTACAGGAAAACAGGCAGAGAGCCTTCTCGGTAGTCACACCCACCCTGTGGAACACCCTCCCGCCAGATGTTGAAGAGATAAATAAATTACACCACCTTCCATAGACATCTGAAGGCAGACCTGTATCGGATGCTTTTAATGTGTGATGTTCTGCTGTGTTGTGCTTTTGTATATTATGTTGGAAGCCACCCAGAATGGCTGGGGTAACCCAGAATGATGGGGTACAAAAAAATAAATTAGTGTTACAGTGGTACCTCAGATTACGAACAGTCCTGCTTACGAACGCTTCGGGTTACGAACTCCACAATCCTGGAATTAGGTGTCCCGGGTTGCAAACTTTGCCCCGGGATAAGAACACAATCTGCTTCCAGGGCCGCAGGAGGCCTATGTAAGGAGTGCACGCCTCAGGTTAAGAACAGGTTAAGAACGGACTTCCGGAACGAATTCAGGTACCACTGTATTATTATTTACTGTACTACTGGGCTGCATCTCACATCATTCCTGGTCACTGGCCATGCTGGCTGGGGATGGTGGGAGTGCAAGAGCACCTAGAGGTTCCACAGGTTCCTCAGCCCTGCACTTACACCATAGTTTGGCATTATGGGCTACTCTGGTTTCAATGCTCCTCATACCCCTCTGGCTCAGTAGCAAGAGGGATTTGGATCCTTTGTTTCCATTTCAGATCCATCTAAGCTTCTTAAGATGATTTAGTGGCACTTGGAAGAACAGCCACTTGGTGGTGGGGTGGTGGTAATGAGGAGGTGGCCTCTTCAATGCTCAGCACTGCCTTGCGCATTTTTAACTTGGGGAGTCTCAGCTGATTTGTGTGGGGTGGGGGGCAGCAAACTTCCATGTGTTTCTAAGACCTTACCTTCTGGTTCGTTCTTGATGAGCTCCTCCATTTTCCTCTGTTTTAGAGTGTCCACAACATCCGCTAGGCTGCCTTTGCGCCTTTCTGGAGTTCCCAGAGCTGTGCTGGAGAAGGACTCTCCGCTCTGACGCCCACCTTCTTCTGCCTTCAAGGGTGAGGTAGATGAGTTGTGCGGGGCAAATGAAGACATCACTTTATTGCCATCAACTTCCTGAAAGAGAAACGAGACCAGATGAAACACCTATTTTTAAAAAGGGGGGAAAGGAAAAGAGAGAAAATCACCACAAGCATGTGAAAACATGAAGGAAAGAAGAAGGGGGGAGACGACGACAACAACCCTTTGTTCTTCTGAGTTCATTGCTGTTTGTTCCTCTGTCAAAACCTTTATTTAAATTGGGGAGGGAAGAAGGGGAAATATAGGTTCAAAAATACAGAGAACAAAGACTTTCCATCAAGGATAAACTAAGATTACAGGATGGAGTGAGAAAAGATTAGCGTTCAGGAGAGAAACATTACACACACACACACACACGCACACACACGCACACACTCATACACACACAGATATCCGCCAAATGAGAACAGTTAACATTCACAGGTTTTCCAATAACAACAGTATGGATTACCTTTAATTGTTTGCTCCTTTACAGCTTTTTATGCTCAACCTGTCGGGTCTTTTAATTTTCCCCCTAAGAACCATTAATTTCCTGTTTTTCCACCCACCCACCCAACCCAAGTTCTTAATATCAGGATGGTTAGATGTTCTGACAAATGAAAGAAATAGTCAGTGCCCCATACCACAATCGGGCCTTCCTTCCCCCTGCTCGCACACTCCAAAACCACATTTCAAGCAACTATCTTTTATTCATGGATCAGATCATTTAGATCTTTCTAATTTATTCTTTCCCCACGCACTTCAATCTTTCTTTAAAACACACACACACACACACACTTTTAAAGACACAAAGGTGGTCCTAATGATGCTTGCAAATGGGAAGTCCAATGACATAAGCACACACTTTCCGCCAGGAAAGGTGAGATCTGGCTCTCATTAAAGTCGCCAAGAATATTCTCACCTATTTTAATGGATTTGACTTTTAATAGCCACATTCTGGTCTGTCCTGATGAGACCAGCCTTCTTCACACCTTCTGATACTTCAAACAGTTTCCCCCTTCCCTCCTTTGCCTTTTGGCTCTGCTTTGCTCTCCTTTGGAAATTCTCTTTCCGTTTCTTGATGTTTGTGTACCTTAAACTGCCTCTTCTGCAACTGGACTGTAATTGTGTTGACAGTCCTCACATGGATCTGAGAAGCTAAGCACTAGTCTACAAACCACTACGCCACAATGTATTTTTAAAAGGGTTGCAGCCAATACTGTGCATGCATGAGTGGAATGGACAACACCACGCTCCCCTCCCCTCCCCTCCAGATATGCTCCAAAGGATTAGGCAACACGCACCCCAACAAATTTTAGAGCTGCAGTGGAAGACAGCGAAGTCCCGTTGCAGAAGTGGAAGTCCACTTGCATGCTGCTGGGTTCCTCCTTAAGGGCTCTTATTCAACACTAGTTCAACTCAGTTAAGACCCATTAAAATTAATGGGCCTGCCCATTAATTTCAATGGATCTACTCTAATATAAGTGGAAGAACAGTTGTTTCATGGCAGAGCATCCGCTTGCATGCAGGAAGTCCCAGATTCAATACCTAGCATCTCAAAGACGGGCCTGCCAGAATCTTGGAAAGCCAGTCAATTGTAGGCAGTGCTGAGCAGTGGTCTAAGTCAGCATAAAGCGGCTTCCAGTAGAAATAGCCCAATGTCTTTTAAGCTGCTGCAGGAACAATTTATACGTGTATATAAATTCACGATAGGTTCAACTGCCTATGAGCACCCACTAGCCAATCTTAACATAGTTTGTAGCGATGAAGGCATGTTCTTTCGGATATTTGAAGAACATGTTTTGGTATTGAGTTGTTCGAAGTCAATAACTTAAGAAGCTGTTGTTCCTTTGGTCCCTAGAGGACAGGTACTCTGGTTATTTCATCGGTTTAATGCTATGGAAGCTTCCAAGCTGCACAGCATCTTAAGGTGAGCAGAAAACCGGTCAACACTTATGGTGGCAGAGAGCATGTGCCACAGCCCTTATGGGACCAGAGGTTTTCAGAATGCATGTGAGGGTTTGTGTGTTTGAATGCCCCCGCAATGTAAACAAACAAACCAAAACCCATTCCCCTATATGCTAGCATTCTAAAGGCAAGGAGGGCTTTTTGACATGAGGAAGAATTCAGATATGAAATCTTCCATATGTAGCCTGAAGCTCAGGAAAAGCTGTACCACATTATATTTCATAGAATCATGAGGGTCATCTTGCAAGCCCCCTGCCCAATGCAGGAGTTTAAAAACAAACTAACAAAATTATTTAATATATGGCAACCTTCTCTTTCTGCCTGATGATTTTATGTAAACTGAAAAACAAATGCATGTTATTCAATCAACTTCCCCTAGTTGTTTGGATTTCTTAAATAAGTGATGAGAATGCTCAAAAAGATGTTTACAGGAGAATGTCTGGAGCAGTGGGAAGAGCATAGGGGTGCATCCACTGCTAATACTACTCAGAAATTAACAGCAATGGCTAACTTCAGTTCGTTCATAGAATCATAGAATTGTAGAGTTGGAAGGGGCCTCAAGGGCCATCTAGTTCAATCCCCTGAAATGCAAGAATCTCAGCTGAACCATCCAATTCATCAATTTCAATGTGTTCATTAATTTCAGTGGGCCTTGTTGTTGTTGTTGTTGTTGTTGTTGTTGTCGTTGAGTCGTTCAGTCGTGTCCGACTCTTCGTGACCCCATGGACCGGAGCACACCAGGCACCCCATCCTCCACTGTCTCCCGCAGTTTGGCCAAACTCATGCTAGTCGCTTCAAGAACACTGTCCAACCATCTCATCCTCTGTCGTCCCCTTCTCCTTGTGCCCTCCATCTTTCCCAACATCAGGGGCTTTTCCAGGGAGTCTTCTCTTCTCATGAGGTGGCCAAAGTACTGGAGCCTCAACTTCAGGATCTGTCTTTCCAGTGAGCACTCAGGGCTGATTTCTTTAAGGATGGATAAGTTTGATCTTTTTGCAGTCCATGGGAAGAGTCTCCTCCAGCACCATAATTCAAATTCAGTGGGCCTACTCTGAGTAAAACCTAGATGAATACAACCCAGTGACTTTTGCATTTCTGTCTTTGAACATGCATTGGGATTATTTAGCAGATTCATCTCCCCTTGACTTTCAACATTTTGCCAATTTTGGACTTGCATTCAGTGTACAGAAACCACACACGAAAAAAAACCTTTCCTTAACTCTCTCCCTGTCTGCTTATCAGTCTGGTAAAAGGTAAAGGTAAAGGGACCCCTGACCATTAAGACCAGTCACAGACGACTCTGGGGTTGCAGCGCTCATCTCGCTTTACTGGCCAAGGGAGCCGGTGTTTGTCCACAGACAGCTTCTGGGTCATGTGGCCAGCATGACTAAGCCGCTTCTGGCGAACCAGAGCAGTGCACGGAAACGCTGTTTACCTTCCCCCCAGAGCAGTACCTATTTATCTACTTGCACTTGACATGCTTTCAAGGACTTCCGGCGGCTGGCGCCATTGCGGATGGTCCTGGGTTGCTTCGGTGGCGAGGCACCCAGTTCATCCCGGGGGTTAGGAGCCCTGCAGCCGCATGCAGGGCTCTGGTTGGGGCGCGGGAAGAGCGTCCCGCGCCCTGGGCTCCCCGGCTATGCCCGTTGTGCTCCGAACCCTTCCCCCGCGCCCCCTGTAAGGGGGGAGTGGGGGTGAAGGGACCACGGAGTCGGGCTTCAGGGGACATGCCCCAACCGGGATGTTTACATGCGGCGGCAAAGTCCGTGAGGAGCGTCTCTGTTCTACCTGTCATTAAGAAGTTGCTAAGAAACCAGAAGCTGTGAGTAATTGACTGACTCTTTGTACTTCGGGAAAAGCTCTGGGATCAAAAGAAAAGGCAGCCCGCCTCTCTCCCTTCGGGGGTTGGAAGGAATTAACTCTTTAAGTGACTGCTGCTACACTAATCACTTGAAAGTGCTTGGAATTTGAAAACTGACTCTGTAGAGATTCCCTCTCAGGGGTTAATTGAGGAAAAATATCTCCATTTGAAGTTTTGGTCTTTATACTCTGGCTTCGGAAGAAATGGCGGCGATTTGGAATTGCGCAGGAGAAAATTGAGACAAAGGAGGAAAAAGACAGGAAATGTAATTTGATACCCACCTCCCTTCCCCGAAGATGTTGGACTTTGCGCTCATGCTGGCACAGAAGGACTGGGAGGTAGAGGAAAAGCTCACTGTCTTTCAATTGGAGCTGGCTAATCGAAAATTAAGAGTCTTGTGTGGGATTATAAATGGAAATAATCTGTATTCCACAGAGGAGGCTTTCCAAAAAATCTACTCAATGGAAACAGACTTTTGCAAAGAGCTGGAAGATGTGCTGGAAGGATGGTCTGAGATGGCAGAGCAAATCCGATCGGAACAGGGACTGTTTTCAGGGGGTGGCAGAAACCCTGAAACGGAAAGTTTTTTAATATCTAGATTCCGAGGTGGCAGCTCGGGGTCGAGGGACAGAGAATTAAGATTTCTACAAGAAGAAGAATTTTGGTACAAAGCTACGGAGAAGCTCAGAATGCAGAGGATGAACATCTTGGAGCTCGATGCAGGGTTTGTTGTGGTTGTAACCTGGATCTGTGGACATTCAGAAGCATACAATAGGGGATTCGGTTCTGGTGAAAGACAGGAGAAGACAATGGACAAAAGGGGAGTGGGTTGAATTAATCATTGTATAACATAGATGGTCTGCCATGGTATCCGAAATCGGAGTGTGAAGTTTGTTAAATAAGTTTATTTTAAATAAGTAAGGAGATATTGAATTTAAGTTAAAAGCAGCATGCTAAATGATAGAAGAAATAAGTTTAGCTCTAAGAATATTTGGTTAAGTTTTAGGTTATAATGCAAAAGATAAGACAAAGGTGTTTTTTCTTTCTATATCAAGATAAGTTAAACTTCTATGGAGAAAAGATGTTAAGGAGAAAGTGTATTGTATTAAAACCGAAGGTGTATAGGCGGGGGAAGTCAAGTGTCAAGATTCGGAACTAGAATTTTTTTTTTTTTCTATAGCAAGATATACAGATAAGAAGAAGAATCCTGACATTATGTGTATGTGTATTTGTATTTGTGTTTGTTTTGATATTTGTAGGTGTGGGGGTTGGGTTTATGTTGTTTTGTGAAAATGCCAATAAATTCTGTTAAAAAAAAAAAAGACATGCTTTCAAACTGCTAGGTGGGCAGGAGCAGGGACTGAGCAATGGGAGCTCAGCCCTTTGCAGGGATTCGAATCGCCGACCTTCTGATCAGCAAGCCCTAGGCTCTGTGGTTTAGACCACAGTGCAGTCTGTTAGAGGTTAGAGAAACCATCACACTAAAACATTATTCCAAAGCTTTCTGACATTTATTGATAGAAAGATACATCTCAGTCTAAGCAAGTGTTTCCTGTAAGCATTTAGGAAAGACACAAAGACACAATTAACTGGCTTACGTTTATTTAAGGAAAAAAGCACACCAGGTTTTGGTGAAGCATCCCCAAATTGCAAGTAGGGATGGGTCAATCTCTCCATTTTGGTTTTTCTGTTGCTCATTCCCAATATCAGTTTCACTTCTCCACATTTCACATCAGTCTGCAATTTTTTTTAAAAAAGTCCTTATGAAAATTCATCAGCATTCTGGTGCAAATTTCTCCTAATATGCACAGTTTATACATAATTCCTCCAATATAAAAAGTTTCGCAAATCCATTTCCTCCGACATAATGCAAGTTTGCATGTTAATTTCAGTAAAAATATGCATTATATGCACACTGCATCCCACAGTATATGCATTTTTGTATACATTACTTAGGTGCAGAACTGCACTACAAAATTCAGAGAAGCGTGAATTTTGAAAAGCAGCTGTCCTTCCCCATCCCTAGCTTGCAAGTAACTTGCATAGAAACATCAACGAAAAACTGGCATGAATGAGAACGGGGTGGGGGGGGATGGAGTTCCTCTCCTACTTTCAATAGACTGGTGAAATCTGGGAAACATTGGTCACCAGCCCCGATGGCAAATGATTGCAAATATTGTTGTCTCCCTGCCCACTCTCCATTTTCAGGAATATTTTCTCTACTAGGGATCCATTCACCTGCTTAAGTTTGATTACATTTCAGCCCCTGGCTGTGTTAATCCTTCTAACAGTTTTATGAGGTTAGCAGCTGTCTCCACACAGGGAGACTCAGGGTTGCTCCTTGCCATCATGAATCTCATGCTAATGGGTGATACAACAACGTTCAGCTCAAACAACAAAATGATTTCTTAAGGGTGTGTGTGTGTAAAGCACTACCAGAAAAACAACAGCAGCAACAACAACAACAACAACCCAGCAGCGTCCTCCTCTCTTGCAAATTACTTACCACAATACCAGATACAGTTTTTTTCTTTCCTCACTTCTAAGTGCAGCAGGGAAATTCAATTAGATCCTGTAGCAGGGGTAACAATACTTTCCCCTTTCTTTGCCTTCTACTCCCCCCGTTCCCCACGAGATTAGGAATAAAAGAGATTGACCCAAGAATTGTGTGTTCTCAGTCCATCCGGAGCTAATCACGGCGGAAGTTGCTATTCTAATTGCCAAAGAGGTTTCCCCACCAGTGACGGAACATCCCTCTTGCAAGGTTTAATGATAAAACAGGCTTCTGCCCTTTCGCGATGAGGTCAATAATCTTCCTTTGTTAATCTTGATGAAGCTTTGCTTAATCTAGCCCCCTTGTCACCTTTGTGACTGACAAGTAAAGTCATGTCACTGGACAATGGACTTTATCCTCACACTAGATATTCTCTCTCTCTCTCTCTCTTGCAATATTAACTAGCCTCCCCATTCCTTTCCTAAAAGAGGAATAATTTTGTGAGACTTCCAGAACACATATTTCAACTATGTGCATATGCATGTGTTTAAAAAGGTCTATCGTATTTGGAATTTATTGGAAGCAATTCTGAAACATCAGCTCTCAGATTCATGTTGGATATGACTCAGAAAGATTCTATAGTATTTTTTTTTTTATCTGTCACTGTTTCAGCTAGAACTTCATATTGTGCTTTGACTCATATTGACAGTCATCCCTCAGCCACCTTCTACAAGCCCAATAGTAAATCCAGCCAGTTGGAAATAATTTGCAAAAATTAAACCTTTTAAAATAAAATCGCTTTTTTTTTTGCTAATGTCTTTATTGGAGGCAAATATGTACCCTATTTCTGCTTGAGAAGACAAGCATGAACAGCCAATCATGATGTTCCACAGGTGCCACTCAGTTCTTTCCAGAACTATATGTGATGAATTGTACCCTACAGGAATTTAAGGTGTGGATTCCCCCTAGGAACTGCCTGTGTCAATGTGACAATTTAAGAACGTAAGGATCAGACCAAAGGTCCACTTATTCCAGCATCTTGTTCTCAAACTGGCCAACCAGCTACCAAATGGATGTCCGCAGTCTACCCCACCTGAGATTCCCAACAGTTGGTTTTTTGAGCCATGCTGCCTTCACTTCAAATGAATTAGCAACAATTAGCAACAGCTAAACCGGAAGGCCAATAGCTAAACCGAAAGGTCAATTAGCAACAGCTAAACCGAAAGGCCAATACACACAAGTAAGTCCTTCTCAAGGGAAGGAGCACCCCAGAGAAGGCAAACACATACCAACCCAACAGCCAATCAGGAACAGCCTTAAAAAAATGCCTTCCAGAGCCCCATAAAGAACAATCAACCCAAGCCCATTGTGGTCCTTTGCCCATTTGGTTGGGTTGTGTCTGCTTGTTGCCCCCACAGACATTTCCAGCTCTTGTTCCAAGCTACGCAAGAGCTGGGTCTCAAAAGGCATTAAGTGGCTCACTTAAGTGACGCCTTACTTGTAGCAAGGCAAACTTGTGCCTCTGCTCCACCCCAGAAATATCCACACTCCATTATTATTTTTTCTTCAGGTGGTGGCTTTCCTCAGTGTTCATTCATATTTCTTTCCTTACATTTATACCTTGTCATTCATCCATCATGGAACCCAATGTGATTTATACATGGTTCCAATCCACCTATGCAGGCATTGACTAGACTTAGACCTGCTTAGCTTCAGCAAGATGGTGGCTTCGTGTGCCTTCAGACCATGTTGGGGGTCTATGTTTGGAATAAGAGGGGATAAAGGAAGAGCAGCAGGACTGAATTTAACAGAAATCAAGAAAGGGGAAGGTTTCATTGATACTGTAGCTGCATTAGGTGAGGAGCGTAGCAGGCTGATAACAGATGTGGATAATGGGCCTTTCCATGGAAACATCTGCCCATCTATCACAGTGTATACATGCAACTCCCGTGAACAGGTTGGGGTAGAATCACTCAGTGAAGGAGGAAGGAGCCTGTTCTGCTGGAGAAACGAAAAACATTTATGGGCTCCTATCCTCTTGAATTTGGGGGGTGTTTACAATTAACAAACGGAGAGTGGGTGGGACCCCAAATTCAAGGCCAAACCCAATTAGGCCTGGCAGGGGCTCCACTTGCCCCACATCTAACATCATACGTGACTTAGCTCTGGGGCAGGTAAAAAAGTTGCTGTAAAGGAACAATGGTGAGCTTAAGGAGCACTCCCAATTGTTCCTTGACATCCAAAGCTTGCTGTCAGTGACATTCAGCTGAACGGCACTGACAATAAGTCCCTTTTATGTTGTCACGTGACATTACAGTGATGCTCCTCCCATCTGTTAAAGAGGTCCTTGGGAGATGGGGAAGGTCAGGATCCATCCTGCTGGCTGGATCCCAGTATTTACCCCTGGGATAGGGAATCATTATTTTCTATAACTGGTATTTTGTTGTATAATTGTCATTCAAGATGCCATTTGTAAGCTTTCCATCTGCTGGCAGACAAACAAGTTTGCAAGAAAGAATGTTCTAATTTTCTCTTCTGGACTCAGAGGGGCTATTGGTTTTATTCTTCATGTTTCACAAATATCTTATGCATTTCACTCTATTCAGTGATATTCAACTCACAGCAAACCCACTGAAATTAATGGTCCTAATTTAGTCACGCTTATCAATTTCAATAGGCCTACTCTGAGTAAAGCCTAGTTGACTACTACCCATTGTGAGCAATTGCTGCCTGCTTCTGTACAATTACATTTCCAGCTAAAGAAATTTGTTCACCTTAAGTATTTGCAAGTTTAATTCTAGCTATGACCTGGAGGACACGTGGACAGAGGGTAACATACACTCATTACCCCACTCCCAGCCTGTGTCACTAGTGTCTTCACTGATCAAATAAGTTTTGCAGGTTTCGCGGCATTTCAAAAACCTACAAACCTGATTGATCAGAGAAAGCAACAGGAAGAAGTAAGGAGAATGTAGACCATGGTTAGCAGTGACTGTGATACCATCTTCAGTTCTCTAAATTGCCCAGCAAAAGCTTTACAAAATTTCTCAGTCTGCATAGTTGTATGCTGTGCTCTTCGTACAATACACTTTTTTAAAAACCAAAAAATGGAAGAAACTCAAACCTGACATCACGCCACACCATCAAACATTGTATCTTTCGATGCAAGCTGGAAGCAACATGTAAATTCTTAACTTCTTCTTGCAAGACCACCAGCAAACACTTTACAGACCACAAATGATAGATGGAGAACCACCGCAAACTTTAATATAAGCTTTCTCCTCCCTTTGCTGTCCCCCCATCACCCTCCCACAAACAGACTGAGCACTGAATTGTTCATTGACCTGAGCTAATCCAGCCGCCTGTATTTGGGTAATTACAAGCCAGAAAGCTATGAACATAACTGCCCATCTGAGGACAGTAATGAATGGATAAGCAGTTTTTGCGGATGCAATCTAGGAGGTCTTCCCTGGAAAATATATATATCTTAGAACGGGTTTTCTAGTTATGATGACCAGTGGAGTTGAGTTTAATGATCTGTTTTGTTTTTCAAACCTGAATTATTTCATTCATTGTTTAGTTAGCTTTCACTGGGCCAGTTCATACAACCCAGAAGCGGTGGGGTGGGCACTCCAAATCCCAGTGTGGATGCACAGAGGTGGATGAATCCAGCAGGGCATCCTCTGTGAGCCTCCACCACAATGTTCACCATGTTAAAACATAGCGGAAAAAGGAGTGTAGGAACCACATGGACAAACAGAAGGAATGGAAAGCTGCAGCAAACTGCCCATTTGCCCACTCTAAAATGAATTATACAAATTCTCCATAAAACAACTATTGCTATGCCAAAATTGCATCATACTTTCTGCTAACCATACTCCATCAATTAATCAGGGGGTAATGCAGCACAAAATTATTGAAAAGGTGGGGATTTCGTTGGTGAAATTATCATGGATGAGATGGGATATTCTGGTTGTTGTCATTTAAAACAACAACAACAACAACAACAACCCTTACCTTGGAGGTATCTGTGAGTATCTTTTCTACTTTTCTACAAATAATTTCTCTGTTACTCTGCAGCAAACCCAGGTGACTACATTTACATGAAAGCCCAGTTAAGGATGCCATGCCATGGGGTTTTGATGAACCATGAAAGACGCAGAGACCACCAAGAAATGATTCTGCACTTACTCTCTCACAGACGTCTCAGCCACCTCATAAGAAAGATAAGTACAAACCCTGCTTAAAATGAAAATCTAAAATAATTTCTCAAGCATTAGAAGAGCATAAAGAAGACTCCTCCCTTCCAAGAGCCCAAGAAGGCCAAAAGCTCCATCTAGAACAGCATCCAGCTCTCACAGTGGTCAACTACTGTAGATGCCCACAGGAACCCTGAGTGCAGCAGCACTCTCTCAACTTGTGATATCCAGCAACTGATATTCACCCCCTCAAAAAAAAAGTGCCAGGGGAAAAGAAAACAGCCTATTTCTCATGGGGAGAAGGTTATCTGGAAATCTGAGGGCAGGATCTGGCACAACACTCATAAATACTCAGAAGATAGGTGGAGTGGAATACCAGGCACAGTCAACCCACAGAAGATTTATGGAACAGAATGGGAGACATCTGCAACATTTAATTCATTAATTACTAGATCAATGAAGTGAAACTAAAAATAAGCAGGTAGCAGATTTTTTTTTTAAAAAAGTATTATAACAAGAGCTTATAAAACAACACAGATAGAAAGCACCCATCATTAAATATGTATTCTCTCTCAAACACACAGGGAAAGCATCTTCTAAGATAATGCCTGCTGTGACACCAGAGCACACCAGCTAAAAAACAAGGAAATAATTATTCTTCCTTGCTCTAGAAACTATGCGAACAAAAATTTAAATAAACAGCACAATCCTTAGCATGTTCTACATGAAACTGCTAAGTGGGATTATCTGGAGTTTTGGAGTATGTTGTCAGTAATATGCTGGTGATACACAGCTCTACTTCTCCTTTACATCTGCAAGCGTGGCTCAGGATCACAAATACTTCAAGGACTGCCTTTCCCCACATGGACTGACCTGGATCCTGTGATCATCACCTGAGGTGCTTTATCAGGTGCCTCCCCCAAGAGAGGTGTGGAGGATGGCAAGATGAGAATGAGCCTTTTCTGGGGCGGCTCCCCATTTGTGGAATGCTCTCCCCAGGGAGGCTTGCCTGGCACCTTCATTACATATCTTTAGACATTTCTCTTCAACCAGGCCTTTGGCTTATTAAACATTCAAAAAGCCTTTCAAATGTGTTTGTGGGAGGAGTGATATTGGTTTGTTTTTGTTTTATTATGTATTTAGTGCATTAATTTTGTAATTTTTTATATTTTTTAAAGCTATAAATATAACATTTTTTTTTAAATTCAAAAATAGAATACAGAGAAGGGAAAAAATACAACCACTGTCACATATTCCCTGTTACATATGGCATTCTGTTTTTGTATCACATTCTTGGGATTTCTTAATACAACTTCAGATATCTTCTTCTGTTCCCCCTCCCTCCCTCCCTGCTTCCCCAACCCATGTGCAATCTTATTGAGACAAATTATTTTTCCTGTTGTGTTATCCATTTTTATGCTTAATATTCCTATCTTTTATAGTATTATCCTATATCCTTGCGAGTAAACCCTTTTATAATTGTGTTAAATTAATTTTCCTTTCCGTATTTTTCCATATATACTTCTAAACATTCCCACAATTTGTTACCAAAAAGTTAACAAAAAGTTCATTTTGTAATTTTATGTTGTGAACAGCCCTGATGAACGGCGGTATACAAATTTAAGGAATAATAATAATACTGTGTTCAATGGGACTCACTGCCTAGTAAACGTGTTTAGGGGTGCAGGGTCTTCTCTGTTGTGGTGCCCACCTTGTGGTATGCCCTCTCCACTACGATCTGCCTTGCACCAACCTTGCTTCCATTTCAGAGTTGGGTTAAAACTTGGTTCTTAACTTGAGCCTTCAGTAGATAAGCTCGCTGCTTAATCAATGATGATCATTGCTTTTGTTTTAAAATTATTTATTGTTTTAATATTTATCTACTTCTGGTCTATAGCTGGGTCTGTTGCTGTAATTATTGATGTACTCTGCCCTGAATTCCTTGGTCAGAAGACAGGAAACACATATTTATTCAAATAAATGAAGCGAATGATGAACCATTCCGCCCCCTGTTTGGGTTACCACCTTACTGAAAAAATAACTGAAATAGAGGAGGAGGACAGGTCAAGGCTGAGGCAGATTAGGTTATCACCATTGACATGTTTATTACAGTGTATTAAACACACACACACACACACACACACACACACACACACACCAAAACTTGTGCTGGTTGATATAATATTTAAAAGGAAAAAGCACAAATTAAACTGTGAATTTCTAACAATATTCAAAACACTAGAGGTAAACGCCAGCAACTTCTTCTACCCAACCACTGCACAACTTGTTTCCTGCTTATCACTATCTCCCACTTCAAACCCTCCTCCTTAACTCACAAGTACTAGTACAAGCTGTCTTTCACTAAGAGCAGCCAATATGGTGCCTTCCAGATATTGTCAGACTACAGCTCCCATCTTCCCCACCCATTGGCCATGATGGCTGGGCTTGATGGGAGCTGGAGTCCAACAGCATCTGGAACAGGGGTCAGCAAACTAAGGCCCACGGGCCAGATGCAGCCTAGTGGGCTTGTTAATCCGGCCTGCAAACCTTGCGGACCCTGCCGTCCGCTTGGTCAGTCTCCACACTAAACCGGTGCTGCGCGGAGGCCTCGCTGCATGGGAACTAACTGACATGACACAGCTTCTGATTGGCTGCAGGAAGCTCCTTCAGCCAATCAGAAGCTGCGGACGCCTCTGGGCAGATGGCGACGCTGGTCGGCCTCCGTGCCACCACCGCTTCCTCCCGCTCGGCTCTTCCCGTTCAACCTCTTCCTCCCACTTGGCCACCTCAGCGGGAAGGAAGGGGCAACGCCCAGAGGCGGTCGAGCAAGAGGAAGTGGCTGAGCAGGAAGAGCCAAGTAGGAGGAAGTGGCGGCAGCGCGCAGAGGCTGCCTCTGCTGCCCAGGCCAGCGGTATGGGCTCTGCGCCATGCTGAGACAGAGGACAAGGACAACGCTGCTGAAGAGGAGGCGGCAGCGGCAGCTGCGGCATGAGTAGCGGCGGCGGGGGTCCTTTCAGGAGTGGGGTGCTTTTGGGAGAGGGTGGGTCTGACCAGTGGACCAGCCCCCTCCTGAAAAAGTTTGCTGACCCCTGATCTGGAATGTAACACTCTAACTGCAACCTGCAGTCCTGAGAAATCCTTCCTTCACCACTCTAACCCTGCTGCCTGCTCAACCCCAAGACATCAGAAAGACCATTTCCTATTTTAAAAAAAGTGGGTACAAATACATGGTGACTTCACCCAGTTCTTTAACTTTGGAAGCTGGGGCACTCGTGCCTGGGCCGGAGGAATTAGCGAAAGGTTATTGTTCTAGAAGAAGAGTTTCTGGAACTCACCATGAACACCTCCCTCGTTTTCTTAGAATGGCAATGGCACCAACCTGAGAAGTATCTGAGTTCTGGCTGGAAAAAGCCCAGGTCACATCCAGTACCACCAAGGCCAGTGCAACACTGACTGGACCAAAATATTGGGGGGGGGGGAGGACATTCCTCTCTTTCCTTCATGCTGATTTTTCCTTGGCTTAAATCTGATGTCGTTGCTCCTCTCAATGTTCCCTCTCGAAGTCACCCTCTTCCCCCCTCCTGGGTGCCTGTGCGAGTTGACATCCTTTCAGGCAGTTCTCCTGCCACATTTAGCCCTTCTGTATACATATTTAGCTCTTTCAATCTTTCTCCACAAATGAGTTCCTACAGCCCTTTCATCATTTCTCCAGCTCGCGTCTGAAATCCCTCCAATTTGTTGACATCTTTTGAGGTGCCTGGGATTGAACACAATATTTTACATGTAATCTGACCAGAAGCTATGAAGAGCAGGACAATTACCTCGTCGTTACCTCCCTTTCCCCTTTTCTGTGCCTCAGAGGAAGCTCACATCTAATTTGGTCTGTCACACCTAAATCTTTTTTTCACCATTACTCCTTTTCCAAGTACATTCCTCCCCTTGATTATCTGTGTTTTGCATTTATTTTCCTCCTGTCTGCATTAAATTGTAATTTTAAAAGCACAGCCTCATTTCATAATTCCCACTGATAACATATTTTTAACCCTTCTTCCTATTATTTCTCTCTTCTGACAGGAGCTGAATTCAAAATGTAACTAATCCTCTCTTTTTCACTACTTATTTTTTTTTAAAGAGAAAAAAAATGAGGAAGCCAGTAGACTCCTGTACAAAGGCCAGAGTATATATTCTAAACCATTTTTAAAGCCCCACTCTATAGAAAATTCAGCTCAGAATGCCTAGTCCAGTGCTGAACACGAGGTGTTCATTTTTTAAATGTGAATCAACCACATTCATACATCCCAAGCTAATATATTAAGTGAAACTCAGATGTTCTTCTAAATTTGCACACCCAAAAAGTGTGTGCAAAAAGAGAGAGCATATGTTGGGGGCTGGGGGAACATGCAGGTATGCCCAAAGCAGCAAAAAAAAAAAAAATGCATTATATTTAAGGGAAATGTTTGAAAAAATGTCTACATTAGGTGACATGCACACAGAAATGTATATATTTACACACACACACACACACAGAGAGAGAGAGAGAGAGAGAGAGAGAGATACGAGATGTCATGTGTATGTTGGGTCGTTTGTTTTTAAATCACAAACTGATGCTTTAATGGGGAGAACTGAACATAGGTCTTGGGGTGTGTGTGGATGAATTAGGATTGCATCCTGAATTCTGTTCTACGTATCAGTCTGGGAGACGTGAGGCAAGGCAGTCAACTATTTTGGGCTGTAGGTGGGAGCCAAAATTATTTGAATGCTTCCCCACAAGATGTATTCCCTATGTATTCCAAACTAGCATGCAGAGAGGAAGTCTCACCTAGAGGTGTCTTCATGCATGATAGTTACATAAGAACATAAGAAGACCCCTGCTGGATCAAATCAATAGCCCATCTAGTCCAGCTCTTCTGTCATACTCTGTCATGAAACCTGCCCCTGTATCTAGGGGGCTCCTTCTACTAGCAAACTGGTGAGTGCCAACAGGACTGCAGCCCAAATGGGGCTGTTGAGTAATAACCGGGAGTTGCGAGTCAATGACCCGCCACCCGCGTTGAGTTAAATAAAACACAAGGACACATGAATTAAGGTTAATGGACAAAATAAGGCCACAACTTTATTGATTACAGCACGTGAGAGGTATTGGGTTAGGCATTGGATAACTAGGTAAGCATGACTGCACCCCGCATAGCAGGGGCAATTTGGGGTTAACAACCAGTGGGAGGAGCTTGTTGATGCACATACAACTGGAAGCTTCCCCCTGATGTCACCGGGGGTTGTGCCATGGCCCTAGCCACCAGCAGGGCATCGGACAGGATCAACGACCGCCGGATCCATTTAATGGGATACCCAAAAGAGGAGGGGTAGGTGATGGCCGCAACCTCCCCTCCAACACACAACACATATTACATATTTGAGCTGAGCAGGAAGCCGAATGGGGAAAGGGGCGCTCCTGTGGCTGCTTAAATGCAGCCAGACCCCGCCCCCCAGCCAGCCTTATTGGCTGGCTGTGGGGCTTGGTGCGGCAGTGGGGATAGGCTGAAGCAGGGGGCCGAATACGCCTCCCTGCTAGTGCGGGAGCTGGCCCCCGCTCGCAACTCCTCCTCTCTGCAAGGAGGAGAGGTCTTACAGGTAGGGTAGCTGTGTTGGTCTGCCATAGTTGAAACAAAATTAAAAAAATCCTTCCAGTAGCACCGTAGAGACCAACTAAGTTTGTTATTGGTATGATCTTTCATGTGCATGCACACTTCTTCAGATACCACACAGATGCACACTTCTTCAGACTTCGTGTGCATGTTGGTCTCTAAGGTGCTACTGGAAGGATTTTTTTTATTTTATTTTGTAATAACAGGGAGTTTGTAGGAGCCCACTCGGGGGAACTGCAATGGCCTGTACTGTCACGAACTGGCAGGACAATGGAGAGGAGGAAGAGGATCCCTGTGAAGGGTGTAGCTGGGGCTGGGACACACCAGGGCAAGCAGAGGATGGGGAAGGAAGTACTGACAGGGTGACGGAGGATGGCAAGAAGACGGAGGTTAGTGCACAGGTACCAAAGCAGCAGGACCCATCACCAGAGCCAGAGGGGTCACTGTCTCTATAAACATGGTGGGCTCTGAGGCATGGGGGGGCAGTGGGTGGGGCGCTCTAGGAGGTTGAGGGAGGCAAGGGGCCACAGCCTAGCACCTGCCCAGGTGGAGCTCACTAGGTTTGGAAGGAGGTGCGTGTGGTTCCTCAGCTGGAGTAGGCTTGGAGCAGGTGAGAGTCACCTGCCTCATCAAGCCCAGATGATGCAATCAGCAGGCAAAGTGTAAAAGGGAAGCAGAGCTGAGGTGCTGTATCTGCTCAACTGCCTGTGTTGTTGGACCTCAGCTTGCATGCTCCAGGATCTCTGTGGGACTGTGGCTTTGGTTTGGAATTTGGACACATGGATTGACTCAGGCCTGGTGACTTGACATACTGACTTGCCGCCAGGGAGGCCAGGGATTCAGGACATGTACCCCAAATAGTGCTAAGTAGTGTGCCCTGTCAGTGCAACAATTTCCACTGGTGCAATGAGACTTCCCACCAGCTCTTCCTCCTAAACATCCCCTAAATTTGTTCTGGGGTCCCCCCACCAACCTACCAGAGCATATTTGGGGAGGGTGTGGATCATGTGCATGGGGAGAAGAAGTCCTGTTGTGCAAGTGGAAATTCCTAACAGGACACTTTAGCTGGATTCCACACAAGGTTTGCAAAAATAGAACGTGGGTTTTTTTTTGGGGGGGGGTAAGGAAGCTAGTCATCTCCCCCTGCCAAAACACACACCGAAACAACAACAATAACAATAACAACAATGCCCACTCAGCTCAGCAACCACAAAATGCTGAGTGCTAGCAGGAAATGGAAAACTAGGGGAGAGGCGGAAATGGTGCATTATTTAAAAAGACACCAGTAGGTTGGCTGGAACCCTGAACAGGAGCACTTAGCACTGCAACATTCAGTTGCAGGTCTCAGTCATTTATTATTAGTTACACCAATGTGTCGGAATTAGCCCCGCAAAAGCCAAATCCCGAAAGGTGTGCGGAGTTTTCTCAGCTCCTGTTGCCCCCAAGAACGAAGGAAAGCACGTATCTGTGACAGGGATGTATTTCCTTGACTAATAGAGCCTGGCTTTAAACAATCTGGTGTTTCTGGCCTTCAGATCTACAAAGAGCAAATCTCAGGGTAGGATCCAGCCAGGTATTGCTGTGCCTAACGGCACTGAACTGATACGCATCGAGGGTTCTACAAAAACCCCTCTGAAATCCATTCATTATACTTAGCAACATCAAACAGAGAAAAATAATTAAAAGGCTCCCATTGAGCACCTAGAGACCTTGAGCACAGATAGGGGGCGAACACAAAGGCAGGGTATTTGGTTACAGGAGTCATACTTCAGCTTTTTAATTATTATTTTTTATGGCAGATTTGGTGGCCTGTCAGGGATTTACACACCTCCTATCTTTCATTTTTTAATGGCTCTGCACTGAACATGCATGATCCACACACAACATGTGAACGGTTTGTTGTAGGCGGATTTAAAGAAAAAATATCTGTTTTTAAGATGTGTTGAAGCGTGGGTTTCTCATTCTTAAAATATAATTGCCTGAATAAATTAAATTATCCAGAGGAGCAGTAGAAATAGGATGCAAATGACATTATAACCAGGGTCTGCTCTTGTCCAAGTTATGCGCAGACTAACAATATCCGTGAAAGTTGAGTCCCTTTCCAGAGGAGTCCTAATCCGTTCTCAAATCACAACAAACCACCAAATAAAGGTGGACTCTGCAGGCATATGGTTGTGTGCACCGGGGATGGGGGGGGGGACACTTATGCATTGCACAAGCAACTTCACCTTTGTACTGGAGGAACAATGAGATTCTCTGATCTGCTTGGGATTGGCAGTTCCAGCCACTGGTCTCCTGGAACATCAGTGAAGGGGGTTGGGAGGAAGTGAACCAGGAAAACAGATAGATAAGGACAATCCAAGCATGGATTTGCATTGCAACAACCCCTTGAAATTGCATCAGGTGACTGGACCAGGGTAAACCTGCTTTGAATGTTGCTTGAATATCTCCTGCTCCCTCCATACAACCTAGGCTTGGCATGATCCTGAGTCAGCAAATATGGACGGTCGAGCAAGTGAGCAGCTTTTGGATGATGACAAATCTTTTTATACAAAGAAAGGTGAGCATGTGATTAAGCCCAGGGACATAGCAAGGGGGCGTAGGGGGTGGTCCACCCCATGTTCCATAAAGGAGGGGGTGACAAATTATTAAGGAACAATTTCACAGAGCCTAGGGCTTGCTGATCAGAAGGTCGGCGGTTCGAACAAACCAGAGACTAGGGCTTGCTGATCAGAAGGTCGGCGGTTCGAATCCCCACGACGGGGTGAGCTCCTGTTGCTCGGTCCCAGCTCCTGCCCACCTAGCAGTTTGAAAGCACATCAAAGTGCAAGTAGATAAATAGGTACCGTGCACTGCTCTGGTTCGCCAGAAGTGGCTTTGTCATGCTGGCCACATGACCCGGAAGCTGTATGCCGGCTCCCTTGGCCATTAATGCGAGATGAGCGCCGCAACCACAGAGTCGGACACGACTGGACCTAATGGTCAGGGGTCCCTTTACCTTTACCTTTAGGGTGGTGCATAAAAAACTTTTTTTAAAAAAAAAAAATGCCTGCTCCAAGGGTCTTATCTTACTATACTAGGGATTATATAGCTATATATGAAATTTCATGCATATCGGTTAATATCTTGACCCTCCTCCACCAAAATAGCTGTTTACTTGCCTGTTTTCTTATGTCATGAAGGCTGAAATTTCAGTTTAGTGGAGCACTTACTGTTCCCAACCCTAACCCTGTGGAAAGCCATCTAATTAGATTTTAATTTGATTTTGAGATGTTTTTAGGAGGTAATTTAATTATTGTTTGATTTTATACCAATGTTATGCATCTGATGTGAGCCACCCTGAGCCCGACTTCGGCCGGGGAGGGCGGGATATAAATAAAGGTTTCTTTATTATTATTACTTGTTATTATTCCTTTGTAAGAAAATATGAAATAACGTAAAACCATTTTTGCAGGGGGGGTAATCAATGGGGGGTGACAAGAAATTTTCCGCACCTGACCTTCCTACGCCTCTGATTAAGCCACTCCTTGAAAAGGTGTGATCCCACTGGATAAATGACTATAGCTCTATAGCAGAGCATCTACTTTGCATGAAGGAGGTCCCAGGTTCAGTTGTCAGCATCTCCAGGTAGGGCCAGAAGAGAACCCTGCCTGAAAATCTGGAGAGCTGCTGGCAGTCAGTGTAGACCAGGGGTAGGCAACCTAAGGCCTGTGGGCCAGATGCGGCCCAATCACCTACTCAATCCGGCCTGCCGACAGTCCGGGAATCAGCGTGTTTTTACATGAGTAGAATGTGTGCTTTTATTTAAAATGCATCTCTGGGTTATTTGTGGGGCATAGGAATTCATTCATCCCCCCCTCCCAAAAAAAATATAGTCCGGCCCACCACATGGTCTGAGGGACGGTGGACCGGCCCACGGCTGAAAAAGGTTGCTGACTCCTGGTGTAGACACTACTGAGCTAGATCAACCAATGGTCTAACTTAGCGTAGTGTAACACCCTGTGTTCCATTTTTTAAGTAAGGGGTTACACATGCACACTGCATCACCACATGGCGTGCATGGAGGTGGGTGCCATTTTCAAGTGTACAGTTTCTGCACACAAGTTCTGGACTCCCCAACTCTTTGCCTGGACCATACCCAAGCTGAGCTTGCAAGGTTTTGGGCTAACCCATGAGAAGCAGAGTCCAAGATGTAAGTCTACCTGCTCTTGGTCACCTTCTGTGATTGGCTACCTCATCATCCATAAGCCTGCCAAGCAGGCCAGAGTGACAAATCTTCTCATACCTGCATGCATTCTACTTCTTGTTGCAGTAGTAGAATGATGATGAAACACACTCCAAGGTGAAATGATGCAAATCAAGGGAGGGGCTATGCAGATAAGAAGAGCTTAGTTCACATTAGATGCCAGAGCTCACTACTCCTTTCAACCCACCTTTCAGTGTCCTGTAGATTGTGTGCCTGACCTTTGATTACTTCCTCCAACATATTTTTTTTTTATTCCTGGCACTTAAAGTGCAGAAAGGTGGCAGGAGCGAGTGAGAGGCACAGCTTAATTTTCGGATCCTGGATTAAGTCCGCAAACGGAGGTGATTATACATGTGTTTGTGTGATCCTTCTTTGATGTGAGCATATTTCGCCCGACTCCGTCCACATGACCCTATAATGGCATATTTGCCATAATTGTTCTGACAATATCCACCCGCTAAGTGTTAAGGTCAATTGGTCATGAAGAATGAGCTGCACGCTTCTGACATGAGAGTAAATAAAGAGACTGACACTCCATTAACCTTCATGACAACAGTTATTTATCAAAAAGTAAAAATGGATTTCCCAAAAAGGAATCGAGGATTCTTCAATGGGGAAAGGTTAAGTGCTATAAAACAAAGTCATTCTTATTAGCAAGTGGATGGTATCACATTAAACTTCTGAAACAATGTTCCAGGTCCATTAAATGTCCTTAAAGCCTGCCACAAACTGCCCAAGGCCTAACATATGCAGTCTCCCTACTCTCCTGAACATATACACTCCAACATTTCTCTGATGAAAATTGGGACGTCCTATTCAATTATTATTATTATTATTATTATTATTATTATTATTATTATTATTATTTTATTTATACTCCACCCATCTGACTGGGTTGCCCCAGCAACTCTGGGCAGCTTCCAACATCCTATACAGGGCTGCCTTCAGATGTCTTCTAAGGGTTCTATAATTACTTATCTCCTTGGCTTGGGGGTCACAATAACTCCAACATATTTCTGATGGAAATAGGGCCATTCTAAGGAAAAGCGGGACATTCCTGGATCAAATCAGAAATCAGGATGGTGTCAGTAAATTCAGGACTGTCCCTGGAAAATAGGGACACTTGGAGTGTCTGTAAACTATCTCACCATAGTGTAGTTTTGCAGGAAAAGTTAGGGATGTAAGAGGAGTCGTACAAAAACAGAAATTGGAATTGAAAATGCTAATGTTCACTTAATGTCCTGTGTCCAGAATGGGACTCTGTCCGTCAAATATTACTGGTATTTTGCTGCTGCTGTTGCTTTCAACCCACAAAGGACACACAATTGAATGCATATTTTCCTCATCTACAGTGCAAAAATAGGGTGACCTGCTGAACTGCTGAGGCTGCAAATTCAAGCAACAGGACTACTCTCAAATTAACCTGGAAGGTATTTAATGTAGGTACACATTTTGGAATAAAGCCATCTCATCAATCAGTAATAAATACCTGCAAGTTCTAATGCAGGGTGACTAAATCCGTGTGTGTCCCCCCATCCCCCTGATTTTGTTGGGCTCCCAAGTTTGATACCTCAGTGGTAAAGCACAAGACTCTGAATCTCAGGGCCATGGGTTTGAGCCCCACATTGGGCAAAAGATTCCTGCATTGCAGGGGATTGGACTAGATGACCCTTCCAAATCTGCAATTATATATCTGGACTCCCATTAGCCCTAGCCTGTATGTTTGGGGCTGATGGGACTTGGAGTCCAACAGCATAGGCTACCCACCACAGAATTTAAAGGGTCATTCTGGAAGAAGACACCTAGAAAGGCAAGCTGTTCAGTTGCTGAGAGAGAACCCCAAAAGGGCAACAGCCTCAATTAATCTTACTCCTGTGCAACATCCAAACTGAATTAGATGGTTTTAGCCTCTGCCTTAATTAAAAACCAAATCAGGCAGTTGGAAGTCTACTAAGGTTTTGATAGGGGAAGAAAATACATCCTTTCTTTTCCATTTTGGGGGTAGTGCTGTTAATTTAGTCCTTCTGAAGAGATGCTTTAGGGGACCCAGATCATACTTTGCTTAATTTCAAGCAAGATAGCTCAACACTGTAGGAGGTGGTTAAAAAAACAAGAATTTCCTTTTCCTCCCTCACAGATTCCTTTTTTTTTTTGTATTTCAAAAAGAAACGTTCTTGTTTGCTTAAAAAAAGAAAAACCATCTGGATGTCCTCTGTCAAAAGTTTGGTATTTTAAATATCACCTCCCTCTCTTTTCTTAAAAAGTGTGTCTATATGTGTGTGTCTTTGTGTGACGAACAATTAAAAAGCACAAAATTGCCTGATACCCCTAGGAACAAAACAACACCATCAAGACTGAGAATAGTTAAAATGCTAGGGCAAATCTTCCTGCAATTCTGGGCCTATGGCTCTCTCTTCTGTAACTGGCTTCTAATAATAAGATCCGTTTACTTTCAAATTTATATCCCACCCTCCAGCACAGAAACAGATCATCAAGTTAGCTTACCAAAAGAAAAATTAAAATACACACAATTTATAAAACCACCTAAACACAGAATTGCATACAGCAGTTCATTGGGACTAATTCACAGCACCAACAAATCCAGCATCAGTCAAAAGCTGCAAAATTCTGCTCTGCAGGGTTGCCAACCCTGGAAATAAATATATAAATATCCTGATAACTGCCAACGTTTCTTGGCAGGGCCTGAGGTTGGAGCTGGGGGCAGAGGCCAAGAGAACTCCAAGTGTGTCTGTCTGTCTGTCTGTCTGTTGTGTGTGTGTGTGACAGGGAGGGGGACTGTTTCAGAAATGAGTTTCATATGCATAAAATGCAGATGTTTGTATTCATTTTTTTTAAAGAAAACCTCATATGAATGTATTTGCAGAGAAGTGTTTGCATTAGGCAGGAGGTTTCACTCTGGCAAATGCAGCAAAAAAAGGTGGGTGTTTCTGTTTCAGGTTACCTGTAATTGATGATTCATCCCGGAAACCCAAGCTGCATATCTCTCACAGCAAAAAGGTAAAACCAGTAGCAGTAACAGCTGGAAGCTCATCAGTGAAGATGATACAAACAAGTTGCTTGGGATCTCTCTCCAGGGCAAGTGAGAGGAAAGTTAACTGAACTGTTTTAAGGACCACATTGTTTACTCTCTTGTTTAAGAGCAATATGTTACTTTGTATCTCTGTAATGTATATTTGTCACTATTTTCAGACTGCTCTGCATTGAAACTCATTGTGGTGGTGGATAGCAAATTCTTTTCTCCATGACACAGATTGCCAGCATAACTATTTGACCATTCTTTCTCCCTCTCATTCATACACATGCACATCATACTATAATTACACAAAGTCCAGATCAGCAAGTGTAACAGGGACTTCCTTCTCCCATATCTGAGGAACGCGGCCTCAGTTCAGTGGAAGCTGCCATTTCTTCCATGAATGCATTAAGACACAAGTCTCATGGTGACTCATCCAACCAAGGTTTCCAAACTTGACGCAGCTACTAGTCCAATCCGCAACTTCCACATCTCTGATGCACAAGAGCAGGGTCAATGTGCACAGGGCCTACACATGTTTATCTGGAACCATGGCAGGGTTCCAGATCATGCACACACTTGTATGTGCATAGGAACCATTCTTACATTCTGTTTCCTGCAGGAAAGTTGGAGCCAGTGGATAGGGATGGGGGAGGAACTCAATTCAGTTTGCAATGAAAACGGCCTACCGAATCTTGACTTTCCAAAATGATTTGCGAACTATAACACAGTTTCGCAGCGCAGTTCTGCAGCCCAAAATGTGCACAGAAATACATAGGCTAGGGCAAAGTGTGCATTGAAAATGCATACATTAGTGTAAGTAGCATACAAAAACACATTATATTTGGGAAAGCTGATATGCAAAAATGAGCAATTTAGGGATAATTGCGTACAAAAATGTGTAAATTAGGAGAAAATGTAAAACTAGGAGACGGTTGGGAAAGCAGGGTCAGCTAGGACAATCATTTTTTGTATCCATGCATGTGTACATAACGGATCGCTCCTACAGATGAAACTTGGAGAAGGGGCTGAACTTAACACCAAGATTGGTATGGGGTATGTTGAATGGCCCCCAGCCATTCTTTAAAGATAAGTGCTAGCATCAATGAATTGGGCACAGAAACAATTGAACAGTCATTATGATACCTTCAGAATCAGCATAATATGGCTCTATCTAGATAAACCAGTCACAATTCTTGCAGCAGGTGTCAGCACCTGTGCCTTCAAGGCAACCCTATGTACAAGAATGCTGCATAACCCAGCCTTTGGTACTACCCAGGTCAATCTGAAGACACTAAATCCATACTGCAGTTCTCAATCTTCTTGCTACAGAACAGTTTTATTTCAGCGAAAAGGGTGTGTGTGTTTTATTATTATTATAGCCTTGTCCACTACCGTTTCCCCTTTCTTTCTTTCTTTTAGTCAGAGACTCAATCTATCAGATTTTTGTATGCCAAAACTATTGAAAAAAATTTCATGAATGAATAAACTCTTCCATCATAGGAAGCTTAAAACACACACGAAACAAACGTGAATAGGAAAATAAAACAATAAGGAGACAGCAAAAGCAGAATAGGAGAGCTACAAGTGATTAGCATATTTTAATTACATATAATTGATCTGCCCACCAACATATTGTGCTTATTCTGACATGCCCCCAATTCCCTGAAGGTGGCTTCACAATAGAGCCGTCCATGTGTGAAATGTAAATGAGATTTCTCAGGGACTATTCTCAAGCCAGGTCAGCCTTCTGAGTCGTGGGGTCGTATGCACGGAAAGGGAATCTTTCAAATAGAGCAGGCCAGGCTGTCCGTGACAGGGCGCTCATGGGTGGGGGAAGACATAGGGACGGCCATAGCTCAGTGACAAAAGAGTTCACCTCTTGTTCCTCCTGTTAAAAGATGGTTTGGGAATCTTTTGCCTCTGGCCCCATCCACCTCTGACATGAAGCCGTCAGAAGGTTCTCCATATGGAATGTGGCCCCGGACTTCAGGTGGCTTCCCATCACTGTGAGCTAAAGGGATATCAGGTGGTAGGGTTGGGAAACAAGGTTGTATCCAATGCTGGTCATACATTGGGTTGTATCCGATGTAGCGCTAAGTGAAAACCACTTAATTTGTTCTGGCATTCTTGTTCCATTGGTGAAATGTGCCAGCAGAACATTGTTATGCAAGAGAATGCATCAGCAGGTTGTTGGTGCACAACAAATTTCTGCTAGTTCCACTGTTGCATTGGATTGATGGGGTGAATTACAACTCAACCATCTGCCCCAAAAAGCGCCCTTGCACTAGCAAACAAAAGAAAGTTGGATACAGGCCAGAACGAGGGTGGAGTCTTGTGACTCATGTGTGGGGCCAAGGCAGCCCTTTGGTGGCTTTCAGGTAGAGTTTGTGAGTTTACTGGCTTTTAGACCTTATTTCATAGGACAAATACGTACTGGTTGGATCAGCAACATTCTGGCTGGTTCAAATCAAATCAAATACCTTTATTGGCATCACAATATAAAATGTTTGAAATCACTGGGATAATTAAAAGGACACTTGAGATTGGAAAAACGAGAAACAGAGAGAATTTGCAATTGGCAATATTCACCCATCCCTACTCAGGACAAACCTAGTTATACGGAAGGTGAATACAGCCCCTGGTCATGTAAGGTGCTGCACTGGGGGTGACCACCCTCCTGTTCCCACCTTCCCGCTGGGCAAAAAGAACACTGCCAAGCACAAAGAGCTCCCCATTCATCTCAGTGGCAGGAACACCATTGCATGGGCATCCTTTGGCAAGTGGAGAGCTGCCTTCTCCACCAAAATTAACAGAAAAGCCCCATTTCTGCAGGGCCTGCATACACACATGCATTTTGGACTGAAATCCAGCCTTTTCTAGATCTGCAAACACTGAAAGAAGATAGGAAACAGCAACTATGTCTCTCCTGCTTCTAAACACATGTAAAATGAGGATACTTTGAACTGCCTCAAGTCTATCCATTGGACTGGCCATTATATTTAGCAATTGGGGTGAAACTTAGATGAGATGGTGGAGATCTGGAATTGGAACATGCATTTCTTTAGATTCTTCTAAAAAGTGGGAGCGTTGGATTGGGGCAGTGGCCCTGGAGGGAAGGATTTTTTTGACCCTCCTGCCCACCACAGCTTTCCCAATATAAATAATCCCCAAAACAGCAATTTGCTCTGTTGGGGAAACACACACACACACACACACACACCAACACTACTGTGGCCAACTGATTGGTGTTTATGAATCAGAGTAAATAATATAATAAAGGCAAAAAATAAAACCATACATATATGAAGAATCAGTGCTATATATATTCTTTTCTCTCCCCCCACCCTTTCTTCTTGTTAGGCAGGGCACATCATCTCCATAAAAATTGACCAAACAAAAGCTTAATATCCTGCCCTGGCACAGTTATTAATTAAACAAAGGCCCAATTAGCACCTACTTCTTTTCACCTCGATGTTAAAAGCATCCCCTTCGCCCTCTCTTGTTTGTCTTCATCCCCTTTCCTCCCCATGGAAAGCTAAAACCCTACCCCCAAAACCCTTCAGGCCACACGGGGAAGAAAGAAAAAACGAAGAAGGCAGAAACACACACACACACACACACACAGAGAGAGAGAGAGAGAGAGAGAGAGAGAGAGAGAGAGAGAGAGAGACTCTTAAATACTATCTTTCCTCTAGGCAGCAATTTCCACAGATGAAGAGGTCACCACTGTTTAACAGTGTGCCCGCCACGTTAATTTAGTATGACAAGATAAAGCAGTAATCTCTGCTCGGAGAGGCTGTAAACCGCCTGCTATCCAGGGACATGCTCGAGTCGATTTGTACTGTATATCACTTTATACAATTGCCGTGACAAAGCCCCCAGAGTTCTCTCATGTAAATCTCTCCCGCTCTCTCCCTCTCAACTTCGCTGCCAGTCAGACAGAAGCGGATCGGCGTTATAAGCTATGCAAACTTAGTGTCTTATGCATGCCAACGGGCTCCCAATCCCTCCTCCCGCCCCCAGCTCTCCCTCTCCCTGCCTCCCTGCCTGCCTCCCTCTCTCACACCCCTCCAGAGAAGATGTTTAGGACTTTGATAATCCATTGATCCCACTTCCATATCGGCTTGTATTTTTCAATCTGTCATGTTAAGTTGTCAGAAGGGGCGATTATACCGATGTTTCATGTTTCGAGATTTGCGTTCCCGGGAACGATAGTTTTCAAAAGCCTTTCTTGCGAGGGTTCTGCGGAAAGATTATCCCTAAGAAAGCTGATGCAAATATTATTACTGGCATAAACCTGGTAATAAAAACCGTAAAGTGTTTTAGGTAAAGACATTTTAGAGATATTCCGGGGTTATAAACATAAGAGTTTAAAGCTGGATAGAATTCTCTCTGTGTGTGTCTGTCTGTGTATGTGTGTGTGTGTGTTTTAAACCTGTCAGCTGTTTAGTCTTTACAGCATGAAGAAGGAACAAAAAACATGTAGGAGAGAGGAAATGTTTCTGTCTATATATGTATATTAAAAGAAATATAGAATCACAGAAGAATATGCACCAGACATCAATAAAAAAGGTTACATTTTCAGCAAGGCAGCAAAACTCTTTGTTGCATAAAGAGTGCAGTGCTAAACATGTTTACTCAAAAGTAAGTCTTGCTAAGCTCAGTGGGGCACATAGGATTGCAACCATAGCAATCACAGTGTGCTCAAGGACATAATGCATCTTAAGTGCGGAATTACTATTCAAAGAATGAAGGCGAATGTTGGAAGAACCAGGGTAGACAAAAGTAAGGACTTATTCACACAACACAGAGTCAAACTCCCACAAGACACCAACTTGCATGGCTTTTAAAGAGGATTAGATAAATTCATGGAGAATAAGGCTATCAATGACTACTAACTCCAGTGACTATGTTGCGGGAAGTATGCTTCTTAATTCCAGTTGCTGGAAGCCACAGGAGGGGAGAGTGTGGTTGCACTCAGTTCCTACTTGCAGAGGTCCTATAGGCATCTCTGTGGCCATTGTGAGAACAAGATGCTGGACTAGATGGTCCGGGGGCCTAATCCAGCAGGATCTTCTTACATTCTTAATAAACTGCTATTTTGTTAGTTCATTCATTAGGTAGGTTCACATTAAGATGTGAACAGAACAAAACTATCCCTAACTCTATTACATGTTACAAAGAAGAAATGTGGTTCTTGACTAGAGATAGAGGAGGAATTTTAATCAGTCAACATTTAAAGCTGTATCCACCTAATCTGCACTTTCCAAACCTATACTAGAACAGGAACACAGCCATCTTCGAAATTTGCAACTCTCCAAATTTTGCAATGTGTATACAAATGCATCTATGTACCAGGCCAACGAGTGCATAGAAATGAATACATTACTGAAAACGACATACAAAAATGCATTGTATTACGGTAAAGGGATTTGCAAAAAATATGTGTGTTAGGCAAAATTGCATACCGAAATGTTGACGTTAAGAGAAAGTTGCACTAATATGCATTTGAATTCCCATCAGAAATTGTATATGTAAAAAGAAATTAAGTTGGAAACAGGGACAGAAATATGGAGAACTGAATTTAAGTTTGGAAAAAATGAGAAACTGAGAGAATCTTAAATAGAGAGATTTACCCGTCCTTATTCTTGACGTAGAGCTGTCTCTCAAACATGAAAAGCTGCCTTATGCCAAGTCAGATTCCTTATCCATCTAGACCAGGGCTGCCTACTCTGGCCGGCAGCCGCTCTGCAGAGTCCCAGGCAGGGAAATATCTTCCCCATCATCTGAGGCTTACAACTGGAGATGACAGGGATTGGATGTAGGATCTTGTGCATTCATAGAATGTGCAGTTTCAACCTCAGTAAAATACAGTACAACAGGTCAATGTTGTTATTCCCCATATTGCAAATGAGGGCACACAGAGAGTAACCCGAGGAGGAGATATGAAACAAGGACATCACAGATGCATCCATCTTTTTACCCCCATGGAAGTGCCACACAAGAACTTTCGCAGTAAGAGGTAAGTCAGCTCTCAGTGCAGCAGGTGAAAGTAAGGATACGATGTAGTGCATTTGTTCTTCATCTCAACCTCTTATTTACATCTCTTCAAATCCTTAGCGGATGGCTGAGGATAAAATGCACACACTGCAACGTACCGCAAGGTAAACAATTGAAATAACACGCACTGGGCCAACGCTAGATTTGCACACAGACAGGCTGCACGTTTGGATTAAACACAGATCAGGAAGTAAGCTGGAATTAAAGCAAGAGTGCTGACAGAGTGATTTAAGTATGACAGCTTCATTTAGAGTCCAACTCTTTCTGCCTGGATATCTATATGTACACGGACATGAAGGCATATTGAATACTGACAAAGACATATCTGATGTTGGAGCCTGTGCTACAAAACCTGCCAGCTTGCTTCCCAATGAATGTTGTTTTATATTTGGGGAGGCATGGGAACCTAGGGAGCTTCCTTAGTCAGACCACTGGGTACACCTAGCTCAGTTTTGTCAACTGGCAGCAGCTATCCTGGGACCTTCTATGTGCAAAATGGACACTGCACCATTAGATCTAGCTTTGAGGGCCTTCTGGTGAGTCCCTCGCTGCAAGAAGTGGGGTTAGAGGGAACAAGGCAGGGGGCCTTCTCAGTAGTGGCACCCTCCCTGTGGAACACCCTCTCATTGGATGTCAAGGAGATAAGTAACTATACAACCTTTAGAAGACACCTGAAGACAGCCCTGTGTAGGGAAGTTTTTAAAAGCCTGATGTTTTATTTTGTTTCTGTGTATGCTGGAAGCCACTCATAGAGTGGCTGGGGAGACCCGGTCAGATGGGTGGGGTAATTATAATCATATCATTAAGCTAGGGCCAAATCACTAAACTCCCAAGGGATATCAAAAGGAACCAACAAAACAAGTAAAGAGGAAGTGATTGATTTAAAGGCACAGGAGCCCTGAAAATAATGAACAGCTCTTTTCTTCACCGTGTTGGACCTACAACTGCATTTCATCATCGGAGGTGGGGAGGAGATCAGCCCAAACCTGGCTGGGTTACTCAGGAAACAGTGGGATGCAACAAGCTAGTAACAATGGAGGAGAAGGTAGTCAATGGCTGCTTGCCATGATGGCTACGCTCTACCTCCACAGTTGGAGACAGCAACGCTTCTGAATAGCAGTTCCTGGAAACCACAGCAGTGGAAAACTTTCTTGTGCTCAAATCCTGCTTGCTAGTTCCCCACAGGCAACTGTTCAGCCACTGTTGGCTTGATGGACTTGATGGGCCATTGACCTGATCCAACAGGCTCTGATGTTCTTAAGTTCTTAGCAATGCACCCTGGACGCTCTGTAAAAAGTGTGCGGACGAAGGGTGGCCATTGCAAGGGAACAGGTCTAATGTGGAAGCGCCTCTGAGCAACTTCATCATCCCAAGCATTTCCATGTACCTGGATTGTAGATCTGAATGTCCCCACCCTTTTTGCGCACAATGCACCATCATTATATTTCAAAAGGTGTGATTAATAATTAACAGGATTATGATGTTGACTAATCAAAAGGATATCATGTTGCCGAAGCAAAACAAAACAAAACAAAACAAAAAACAATTACTGGATGCAAAGCTTTTTTTAATTGGCCCTTGTTCCAAATCACCGGCAAGCGTTCGCTGTGCCTTTCTCGTCTATCCTATCTGCAGCTTGCAAACAGATAATCCTGTTTCCAGAGCTCTTCCTCCCCCCCCCGCCACCGCCCCCCGCTTCTCCTTCTCCCCAAAGGGCTGGTTTGAGTTTTTCAAAGCGCAGGGAAGGGACGCTGCAGCAAACACCCTCCCTCCCACATATAATGCTAGCATTGTTTGGGGATCTGTGGCAAAGTCATCCCCAGTTAATTTAGACACAAACTCGAGTCAATTGCTTTATCTTGTGATGTGAGCTTCACAGGGTTCCTGGAGGTTGCTGGCCTTACTTAACATGAGGGGATGCCTCATCTTCTCACATGTAAGCTGAGCTTTATTGGCAACTGGGAACACAGCGCCGAACTTCCGCAGCTCTGTTGATGCAGGAGGAGTTGGGGGGGGGGAGGAAGAGAAAAGAGTTCCAAAGGTCTTGTCATTAGCGCCGGAAAGCAGTGGCCAATTTTATGTCTAAAACACTGCGATGGCAACGCAAGTGCCGGCGAACGGGGTGCATCTGTGTGTGCAGAATCGGCATGTAGAAAACATGCCAAGACTTTCAAATCTCTCTCTTTTTATAATTCCAGGTGTGTGTGTGTGGGGGGGTTTGAAATAAACCTCAATATGTGAGCTCGCAATCGCACATGCTAGTTTCTAAAGGGGACCCTGGGAAGCAGATAAGCCCATAAGGAATTTCCTAGTGGGCATGGTCAGTATCACGTGGGCTTGCTGAAGAAGGTCACAGCACTACTGCTTTAAGCATGAATGACTACAAATCAAGATCCCACCCCCCACCCCCGCCAAATCCTGTTGAATGTGAACTGGAACTTAAGGTGCCGTGTAAGTATGGAGGGGGGGCAGTGCAGCCCCTTTCAGGGATATTCCAGGCCCCTCCCTGAACGTTCATCTTCCATTTATTTTTTTTCTTACACGGGTTTCCACAACTTTTATTACAAAATAGAAATGGGAAAATGCTGGATGCAGTTGCTCACTAAGAAGTGATACAATTCAATACGGTGTTGAGAGAAGCCCCCATATCCCCACACAGAGCTACAATTCCCAGAGTTCCCTGCAGAAAGGGATTGATTGTTGAACGACTCTGAGAATCGTAGCTCTGGGAGGACAACAGGAAGTCTTCTAACACCTACCACTATCCTTAACAAACTACTTCCCATGGGGAAGCTATGGCTTGTTTGTGTGTTACACCGAACACAGGCACAAACTGTCTCTACTCACTTTTGTGTGACGGTGTATACTTGTTTATTTGTATAGCTCTGCTACCGTGTACACAGATTGTACACTCATCCACGGTTACATGTGAATAGGGGTGTTTGCCCATTTCATTCAAGAACCTCACAGGGTTGTTGTGGGGGTTAAACCTTGAGCTCCTTGTACAAAAAATGGGATATAAATATAATAAATAAAACTAAATAAAAACAATTTCCATTATTTCTGCCACCTGCTTCACTGGACGTTTGGAATATGGGATTCTCATCTTTTCAAAATTTTAGGAGCACTATTATTTATGTGGAGCTTGTTCGTGCCCTTGACAAATAAATACAAAAGCTGCACGATATGCTTACAACCTCCTCTCTTTTTGTTATATTGCTGTATTTTGTATTTTACTTCTGGGGATTTTTGTTGCTGTTCTAAACCTTTCCTTATCTGAAAATCAAAAAAAAAAAAAATGGTTGAGATGCACAAACCAGTGAGTATGCACTCTTTCACACAAACATCTGCACATGTGTGAAGACAGCTTATACACCCCGCATTTTCCGCACCATAGGACGCACCAGACCATAAGGCGCACCTAGTTATTAGGGTAGGAAAACAAGAAATAAAAATTTCTGAATCGCAGGAGCAGGCTTGGTAGCCGCTGTTGGGGGAGGTGCAGTGCTCCACCTCCCCCAACGGCGGCTACCAAGCCTGCCCCAGCGAGAGGCAGCAGTGGGAGAAGTGGCGAGTTCTCGACACCGGCGAAGGGGGTGGGGGAATGGGGCAGCCCAGCAGCATCGTTGTTGAGAACTCACCGCTTCTCCCACCACTGCCTCTCGAAGGGGCAGCCTTTTGGCAGCGGGCGGGGGGGGGGGAGAAACGTTCTTCCTCCGCCCGCTTTGCTGCTTTCGGCAATGGGCGGGGGAGGGGGGAGGAACGTTCTTCCCCTGCGTTTTTGCCTCTTTCGGCAGTGGGGGGAGGAACGGGCAGCCCAAAAGCAGCTTACGGGCTGCTTGTTTCTCCCCTGCCCCTTTGCCGCTTGCGAGCGGCAGAGGTAACCGCTGCTCCTGCCGCTGCCTCTCGCTGGGGCAGGCTTGGTAGCCGCAATGGGCCTTCGCCTCCGCTCCATAAGATGCACAGAGATTTCCCCTTCCTTTTTAGGAGGGAAAAAGTGCGTCTTATGGTGCGAAAAATACGGTAACTGTATTCAGTGCAACATGTAAACAAGCCTTATAACCGTGTAGCTCATCTATCTGCATGCACAGATACACAGATTGCACGCTTGTTCTATGCAATGTATTAAGGTACATTGGGAAATGTACGCTACAGAGGAGGAGTGAGAGGGGCTTCCATTTTCAGTGACACCTGGCCTTCACCATAATATCCAGATTCACCCATCAACAACTTTTCTCAGCAACCTCCTCTCACTTCTGTGAAGAGGGCTAGAGCAGTCTCTCTCTTGGCTCTGTGGCCCATTCAAAATATTTATTGCTGACTTTCACCGGTCTGGAAAAATAATAGCCAACAGAACGGACTATCTGAATACTCTGGCGGCCTTCAAGGCACAGGTTTCCACCTCGTTGGGTTTGTACACAATGTTTCAGCTGCCCCGAGTGAACCGGGCGTTTGCTCGTATTGACACAAGAGGCTCAAGCACAAATATTTTCTGGTATGAAGTCATTCAATTGTTCCCCCCTTAGGTGTGTGCCTGTATGACTGGAAACAATGGAAAACCTACGGTTCCCAGCACATTTATAAAACAACGTGTTTGCTTTTCAGGTGATTATTTTCTGCTTAACTGATTCCAAATGACTCTCTTAAAAAGACGCCAGGGCTTCGCACTGAGTTGCTCCTAAACAAGAGGTTGCCAACCAGCCCCACCCTGGCTCACCAATGCAGTTGCCCCCCCCCCCCCCGTGGACTCTGAACTTCTCAGTCACCCCTAATATGACACTGCAGGGGCCTCCCATGGCTAGCCTTAGGCAACCACATTGTTTTAAGTTCACTGTCATTTGTGTGCCCCGCACCCTGCTTTTTGTTTTGTCATTTAAAAAATATCAGCACCAAAGGCCAATGTAAACGACTTGCATCATGATAATCTCTTGCCTCTGTTTTCATTTTTAATTGCAAACTCGCAACTGCAAACTCACAAATGCCCCCAAGGGTTATCTAGTCCAACCCCCAGCCATGCAGGAATCTCAACTAAAGCATCCATGACAGATGGCCATCCAACCTCTGCTTAAAAACCTCCAAAGAAGGAGAGGGCCTTGGGAGACGCCCAGTGATGTTGAGTGTTGGCTCCAGTCCTGATTTCCACTCCGAGTTTTCCTCTCTCAGCCTAACCTACCCCACAGGGTTGTCGCATGGATAAAATAAGGAAAGGTGGGGTATAAATGCAATAAACTGATGTATGGGAAGCCTTGCATAAAACTGAAATGCTAGTTCTGAAGGTGTATTACATTATTTCTGCTGCTGCTGCTGCTTCTGCTTGATGCAACACGGACTGCTTTGTTTATTCTGCCCCAGGGGTTATTTTGTAAGACAATGTGCGTGTACACACTGAAAGGCAGAAATATCAAACGTCAGTTTGCAAGCCTGGAAATTATATGTATGGAAACAGCCTTTCAAGTGCTACTTTGGTGATGACATTTAGTGCAACAGTGTTTGCAACAATATAATTCCATCATAAGATAAATATCAATTTAGCATGAAAAAAAGACATTGAAGGAAGACAATTGCAAACTTTCATCGCCATTATTTGCTTCATTTTAACTGAACTGGCCTTGTTCGGGGAAGCTGGCCCGCCTCTTACGGAAACAACAGCGTGGAGTTTAAACTGCGAAATTGTGCGTGTATTGTGTGTCTGCAGAAGTGCATAATTACGCTACTTACTAACTATGCCTTATTGCCATGCTGCACATATGGCATCTAAGCAAGCTCTATCTGAATCTTTGCAAATCTATTCGCCATGCGATTTGTGCGGAGCACATTCCACATCGTTCAAAAGTAATTACACTTTTGTCTCCAGTGTAGGAGACGGCTTTCCCCCAAACAATGAAAATTCTCATTATTGGAGCTGGCACAATAACTACACTGGTGTTCACAACACTCTGCATTGTCCCATCACAATTAAAAGGGGGGAACCTATCCGAAGCTAGATGCACAAAAGGTACGCTTGCAAAACTACATTCCTTCTTCAGAACTGTTCTCTATTTCTTTTTTCTTTTAAAAAAGCTCTGTGGAGCACGCAGATTGCTAATAGAGCAGAGAGGCTGACACACTGAACTGGGAAACAGGACATCACCATTGCCACCAACAGCACACAGACCCATTGGGATCTTTCCACTGCCATTTACTTGCAAAACAGGTTTCATCCCTCTCTCAGCATTAGTCTTTATCTGCAATATGGGGATAGAAACCTCAGGCCTCCCTTACAAGGCTGTGGTAAGGAATGGGGGGAGGGGGGGAGACTTCTTAAAATCTAGATTCATGGCATTCCTCCAAGGAGCTCCCTCTGAACATACATGGAGCTCCCTTTGAACATTTTATCTCTGCAATAACCCTATGAGGCAGGACAGGCTGATAAAAGATACGTAGAATGGCTAGCTGGATGGGTCCTTCAGTGCAGAGCTTTGTGGTTAACAGGAAATTTGAACCTCCGCCTCCCAAACCCTAGTCTGACATTGTAACCACTGTGGAACCATTCAGGCAGTTTATCAGCCATTAATACTATTTTAGAGGGTTGGACTAGATGACCCTTGGGTACATTCCCACTCTACGATTCTATGATTCTACCTCATACAAATGAGTAATTTGAGGCTTGAACAGAGAGGAGTCACCAGAAAGCGAAGAAAGCACCCACCCACCCTTGGACAAGTTGTTTCTGTCTAGCCCCCCATCTTTGCTTCCTTCTTTCAAAAAAAGCTTAACCAAAGCTTATTTTTTATGATAGTAAGTTGTTTTAAGCTGCTTTTCATATTGTGTTTTAATGTTGTAACCCACTCTGAGAACTTAGGGCGAAGGGTGGGCAATAAATAAATAAATAAAGAGGACAAATCTAAATTCCACTTTACCCGTTCTCTACTCCCCACCACCACACTTTCTTCTTCTTCTGGTGTTACCACTGGTGTTGTGTGTGTGTGTGTGTGTGTGTGTGTGTGTGTGTGTTTTCCAGGAACAGTCACCGACATGTATCTTGACTCCCAAAACGTAAGCTAGCAATGTACATACAAGGATATTGCATTTAGGTTTTCTCTTTCATTCTCTTTGCTTCTGTGTGTCCTCTCTCATTCTAAGATAAATACCCACACAAACACAAACACACACAAACACACACACACACACACACACACTCTCTCTCTTCCTCACACACCCATAGCCACCTACCAGGTTATTCTTTGCAAAAGGCACTTCATCCAAGAAATAAAATTATCAACCCTCCATGTTTGCTCTGAAGTGGCAAGCAGCAGGATTTAACCCTTTGCTTTAGATGCAGAAAACAGGGGCGGCAGGGAAAGGGGGAGGCCACACACTGAAAAATGACGAATTTTCTCCCTCACTTGACAAATATATTTTGAAAAATAAAATAAGCAACAGAGTTTTCTGCTTTTTGAAAAGCTAAAGAAAGATGGCACATCGGTGACCCTGCATGAGTTTGGGAAGGATCGAAAAAGAATAGATGAAAGGGGTTAATACCAGGGGCTATGCATAAACCCCTGGTCCAACTCAGTGCGTAATACCGTGCTTTGACATGGCCCTGATCCAACCCGGAATGATCCAGGACTGATTCAACCAGGATCTGGGTCTGAAACTGAATTGGGGGCCTTGCACTGTATTCATTAGGGTTTTGCTGATGTTCTTAGCTATGGCTTTATGGATATTTTGTTGAATTTATCCTTATATGTTGCACTCTGCCTTGCTGTATTTTTTTTAAATGAAAGAGTGGATTATAAATTTGAAAAAAACCCAGATGAAATACATGGTGCCTATAGCCTAAATACATGAACATGGTGCCTATAGCCTAAATGTCAATGGATGGAACCAATGGATTCAACTTACAAGAAAGGAGATTACGACTAAACACTAGGAAGAACTTCCTGACACACACACACACACCCCAGGATGTTGTGATGGCCACAGATCTAGATGGCTTTAGAAGAGGAGTAGTCAAATTCATATGTTCTGCCTCTGCTGTCAGAGGCAGCATCACTGAATACCAGTTTCTGGCAATCACAAGTGGGGAGAATGCTGCTGTACTCAGGTCCTGCTTGCAGGCTTCCCATTGGTATCTGGTTGACTACTGTTGAGAATCTGCAATCCAGCGTGGAAAGATGTCTGCCCCCATATTCACTATTGTCACTATTGTTGACACTCACTAGAGGCAGATGTCCATGGTTTCAGGCAGGATTCTCTCCCAGCTCTACCTAGAGATGTCACAGACTAAACCTGGGAACCTTCCACATGCAAGGTTGACCAAGCCATGGTCAATCTGGGCACGGCTTCTTTGAAGCTAGAAGTGGAACCGGCAACAGAATGTTGGCCTGTTCAGGATTCCAGCCAGCCAGTCATGCCCTTTCACAGGATACTCCATTCCAGTTCCCTTCCCCACTCCATTTCCTCCCCCCTTGCCCAACAGCCAGCCAACTGGCACTGCTTGCTGAATGACTGTTCTGTCCTTATTGAGATTTTTGCCCCCCCCTCCCTATAAGGCATTCACTCTGAAAATTATGTGGAGTTCTGGAAACGATGAGGTTCCTCTGGAAGACCACTGGAAAATCCCCACTTTTGTGTGGATGCTGACATCTTGGCTACATCATGATCCACATCTGGATAATGAGCTTGCTATGAGAAGCGCAAGAGTCAGCTGCACTTCTACATGCTTGCAGAAAAAACTCATGCTAATGCGCAAATTGTGTCCATATCTGGGTGCTCCCAGGTGCCTCTGGCCAGTGTGCTCCTGATTCACACATCTCATCTATTTTGGCAGGCACGCCAACCTCAAGATTCCAGCATTGCAGAGGGTTGGACTAGATGACTCTCGGGGTCCCTTCCAACTACGATTCTGTAATTCTATGTGAACTGTCTACGATTCTGTGATTCTATGTGAACTGTGAACCTCTTTGTGCCTCCTGTAATTCCCCCTCTTCCCTGTGAAGTTACCCTCCAACCACTCCTGTCCCACAAAATATCCTCCCTAAATCCACAGATTCCCTATGCAGTCGGTATAGATCTCTTATCTCTACCCTACTAGGAAATCTGAAGGTGTAGGGAGGAGGAAGTGTGGGACAGCCACAAGGAGAATGACACATGCATGAGGGAGAATGAAAGGGGTTCACAATGCACATTAAGCCGAGCTATGGGTGGGTCCTTCATTCCGCAACCCCACTGGGGAGGAGGGAGGCTATTTCTTTTTCACTATATCATTTGTTTGATCTGAGGATTTCGACGACTGCTTTCCAACTTGGCGAGGACCTCAGCAGAGAGCCGGAGGCTTGTGAGAGGTGGTGCTTTTGGTCCTTGATGAAACAACACTCTGTTGGAAGAAGGGGGCGCCAGGAAGAAAAGTGGTCCGGCTAGGTCAAAGTTTTCCCATTATTGTGATGTGTTCCGTACATGTGATGGCAAAGCCGCACACCGTACAAAAGGAGAGGTCTTTAGATGCCAAGCTATTGTGGAGGCAAAAGCGAAAGCACAATAGGAGCCTGGAGGAGACCTACCATTGTGTTTTGCTGAGAGGTGGGAGTTCTGTGGCCGCAAGGCTCCTGCGTCAGCAGAGAAACCGGCTGAAATTCCTCAGAATGAGGCTTGTTGGGATAACTCACATGCAAAGGAAGGTGAAAGGCTTGGAGCCCGTCACTCTCCTCTTCTTCCACTTTCTGTCTGCCTGTCACCATGGCTACCTCTCCATCTGTTTCCCCATACGGAGAGGCTGGTCGCTTGGAAGACATCCTACAAGGAACAAAAGAGGGGGGAATAATGAAACCTCCACATAAATCCTTAATGCCGTCATTGTGTGGTGAGGGGCCATTGTAACAGAAATGCCTTTTTTGTGCTGGCGGAGAGCAGGAAACCATCCAAATACCACTGCAAAGAACACACAATCGGTAACAACGGCCAAGCAGGTAGCAGCAGAATAGCGCCTGTTTGTTGTGAGAATAATACGCTAATATAGCACTCTCTTGTATGCTGGGTTCTTAAACACAGTCACAAGGGGAGGGGGAAATTACCTAAGAGCACAACATAATGAAATGCAATTCCACTTTATTTTATTTTTATATAGTCAGAGGGGGACTTGATTCTCTCTCTCTCTCTCTCTCTCTCTCTCTCTCTCTCTCTCTCTCTCTCTCTCAAAAATATACCAAGTTTTGGAAGAGTTTGCAAAAGGCAGAACATCTGTACATGGCTGTTGACTTGCCCCCCTCCCCCCTCTCTCACACACCATATTTTCTGCATTGAAAAGGGGGGGTGGGGACCATAATGTTGTGAAGCTCAAACTTTTGTGCTGCTGAAAGTTAGCAGTTGTATTAGCGGCCACTGTGTGCATCGGTATTTGCATGTTTAAGCCACAAACTGGAACAGTAAAGGCTGGTCCACACATGGGTAAGAGTAGAATCAAGTGAGAGTAAGATCAAGGGATGACTTGCTTGTGAGTATCAGCAAGTCATCATTAAGTGTCAACTTTTAATGCATGAGTCTTGAGATGCCCAAAGCGTTGAGTGATCAAATGACAGCCCTCTGGACACCACCCTATTCAAACTCATGTACAAAGCCCTATACAACTTGGGAACAGGGTACCTTTTAAAAACAACGCACCTCAGCTCTTATATACCCAACTTATCACTCTGTTGCACATGAGAGGGCTTCCTGCAGATACCATCCTATCTAGAGGTCTGTTGTGCAGGATGTTGAAATAAAGTCTTTTGTGTGGTGGCCCCTAATACACATCAGATGAACACCATTTCTACTGAGCTATCAGCATCTCTTGGATACGTTCCTCTTTCAGCAAGCCTTCTAAGTGGATAATTTTTAAAAAAACAACAACAAACAAACAGATGGCATGTTTTTGGATTTCAAATTGTTTTTATATATGTGGTTCTTTGAATTGCTCTTATGTGTGTAATGGGTGTTTTTGTTTTTTGTTGAAAAAAAATGCAGGTTGGTTTTGACTGCTTTTATATATGCACTTGTTTTGTATATGGCATATTAAATAAATAAATATGGTGATGGTGTCAGCTTGATCAAGGGTGCTGCTTGTGTCAATGCAAAGCTGAAACACCACTAACCAATTCAGTAAGAGCGCTGTGGCTCAGGACCCTCGGTCCAAAGGGACCATAGGTGACAAGGTATGGTAAAATGGTTGGTTATATAGATTCTGACTAAGCAGAGTAAACTTGAGACCTAAAATTATTTCCTGCTGTCTCACCATTAAGATCCTCAAACATGAATTACAAGGACAATCTAGCTTCAGGACTTCGTAGGGCAAAATTATTACTTTAATTAAGGGCTCATCCACACTTAATTCACACCCTCCAATTGTCCCTGTTTTCTAGGGATAGTTTTGAATTTACAGACACCATCCTGATTTCCGATTAGATCCAGGAATGTCCTGCTTTTCCTTAGAATGTCCTTATTTCCATCAGAAAGTTGTTGGAGGGCTTATGTCACCCCCAAGCCAAGGAGGTAAGTAACTATAGAACCTTTAGAAGACATCTGAAGGCAGCCCTCTATAGGGAATTTTTTAATTGTTTAATGTTCTCTTATGTTTCTATATATGTTGGAAGCCGCCCAGAGAGGCTGGGGCAACCCAGTCAGATGGGTGGAGTAAAAATAAGAAAAGATTATTATTATTATTATTATTATTATTATTATTATTATTAGTAGTAGTAGTAACACCCCTATTTTCATCAGAAAAATGTTGGAGGGTATGTTAACTTTTGCCAGACTTTCCCAGTCCATGTCCGAGTGCCCCCCCCTCACTGCTTTCCTCAGGAAAACCTGTAAAGCTAAATGGAAACAAACAGCAATTCGGGTCTCCAGTGGATTCCCATTAGCTCCAATGCAGTGGTAAAAAGTGGGTTTTCCTAGGGAAAGTGCCAGAGCAAAAAAGAACGAGCTTTGAAATGGACCTAGAAAGTCCATATCTCTAAGCCCCTTGAAGGGAAATGAGACAGATGGGATAGATAGACAGACAGACATATATAGATAGATAGCTAAACGGGAAGACCTGAAGGTTAAAAATCCTTGCTGCTTATAACTGGGCTAAATTAGCTGGCTTAAGTGAAGCAACTTTGTGCTCCTGAATGCATAATGTCCGGGCACCATTTCTTGGGCAAGTAAGAAAAACAAAAGAAAATCCAGCATTCACAACATTCCAATAACAGCATTGCTGGTTGTCTTTTCCACAGTTGGAAAAGGTCCGTTTCAAAAGCCTAGTACCCACTTGAACCACAGAGGGTGTTGCGGGGACAGAAGGGTGCTGTGATCTTGAGCATGTCCATAGAATTTGGCACAGTGAACATGAAATAGCACTCAACTGGGCCAGGCAACAAGCAACACCTTTAAACAGCCTTTAATAAGGGCTTATTTCACTCCTAATGACCTGATTTGAAAAGCCATTCTCCCCCTCAAAACTGTGAGACATAATAATAATAATAATAATAATAATCATTTTATGACTGATCCCTTCTCTCAGGAATACTTGAGGAATTTGGTTTCTGTGAATTTCAGTGCAAACTGACTGGATCCGCAGATCTGCACTAAATATCCTTGGGATTTTGCACTTCCCTGAATTTTGTGGTACAGTTCTTGGTTCAAAAATATACCCAAAATGCAAATGTGTATTTTATATCTTGAGGGGCAAAAAGACACACTTAAATTCTATTTTTGATAAAAAAAATGTGTTTAAATATGAATGTTCCTATAGCATTTTTTTAAAAGTACAAAATTGTTAAGGGCTAGAAGCAGACAGATCCACCCATCCCTACCTTTAACTATGCATGCTCATCATCTGTTGCTTAAAACAGGAAGGGGAACTTATTGCTACCCATCCATTGCTGGACTGCAGCTCCCATCAGTCTAAGCCTGCATGGCCAATGGTCACAGATGACAGGAGCTGGAGTCCCAACAACACCTGGAAGGACACAGGTTGTCCATCTCTGGTCTAGAAGGAGAAAAGAGTTTGGAGATCTGCTAAGTTTGTGGCAAACCTTGTCTTTTCAAGTGGAACAGAGGATAAAGGCATATTCTTGTCATTTTAACATGGTGCCATAAATACAATGCCTTTTATGGATATATAGATATAGATAGATATAGATATAGATATAGATATAGATATAGATATAGATATATATGTACAAATGCCCCAGCACCAGAGAGCTACTGCCCAAAGCCCAAGCATTTAACAAAGTTTAGGGACAAGCAGAATTTACCGTGAATCCAACCAGTTACTTTCTAATTCTCCAATAAATAAATAGACCTGGCATCTACTCCGAAGTCAAATGCTATCAACAAATACCTTCAGCACAATTTATGCTTACGTGAAGAAGCCTATCAATGCTCGCACTAGCTTTATTCTTATGCTATTGTCACACCTTGAAGTTTCACCACTATTCTGCTTAAATAATAGGTTTATCAACTAATGCTTTAGTGGGAATTCTTCTAGGACCATCACACATACATCTTACTATGGTACAAATACAAGTTTCCTCAGAGGTTCATGCCTCCAACGCAACTACATGCATGTGCCTTTCAAGGAGTGGCTAAAACCTGTTCTAATGAAACAAAGGAGGGAAAATGGAAAACCAGGGCAGGGATGGAATCAAGTGTTTGGAACCATGAGCAGGAGCCCTCCAAACTGGCAGCATTTTGTTGCAGGTCTCACTTCTGCCTTTATATTAACACGATAATAATGTGCATAATTTGCAACCCACTAAGCTGAATGCACCCTTCATGGATCACTGCTTTGTGAAGGGGCTTGAATAACTCCAAGAAGCTATGAGCTATGCCGTGCAGGGCCACCCAAGACGGACAGGTCATAGCCAAAAGTTTAGACTAAATGTGATCCACCTGGAGAAGGAACTGGCAAACCACTCCAGTATAAATAAGAGCTTCCAAGGCATGCTCTGGTTCATGGGGTCATAGAGACGAACACGACTAAGATTATTAAACAACAAAGCTGAATGCAGGTTGGCCACTAGACTCTAATAAGCCTCAACACTTTGCCCGGAGGAACATAGGAAGCTTGCCTTATACAGAGTCAAATTCATTGGCCTATGTACCTCAGTATTGTCTACACTGGCTGGCAGTGGCTCTCCAAAGTTTCAGATGAGGAATCTCCCCCAGTCCTGCCTGGAGATGCCGGGGATTGAACCTGAGACTTTCAGCATGCAAGGCAGAGGCTCTACCCCTGAGCGGCGCAATTCCTCCTTACAAAAGCAGGGAGGCTGTCAAGTATCTGGTTGACCCACAAAATCTGTTGAGCTGATTTTATATTGTTGGATCACAAATTGCCCAAGCCTGAAAGATAATGGACACAATATGCCTCAAAGCATTCCTCAGAAAGACCCACAAAGGGAAACTGCTGATGTTCTTGCACATCTCCTATTCATTGCAGTGGAGTGTGCACCATGGTGGATCATGCCCTTTTGCAAATGCTTTCTAACCAGTTTTGATAACCTCCCACTGCTTTGACTTGGCTCATTCAATGAGGGATGATTCCTTCAGAGACATCTCAACCCAAACCAGATGCACAAAGCGTCCCATATTCAGAAGGGTGTTGTCATCTTGTGCACAGCCATCTTCAATTCCAACTCAACTGCTTATACCATAAAATTATGAAAGTCTAATCTTGTTACATTCAGCAAAATGCTCCAGAAATACTTCAAGAAATCCACAAAGGCGCTTGGGGTGGGGGGGGGTGGGGGAGACAGAACTGGCTTAGCCATGTCTTTAAAAGTGACAAACACCGAAGTGTCAGGAGAAAAAGATATGGGGCTATAAATCGTAACTTGTTGGGGAATTAATTAAGGGATTCATCAATCATTACGCAGCTAACACCACATCTATATGTATATACAGCTGAAATCCCATCAGCTGCCACAACCTTACAGCAATCCACAGGTTCACAACTCCCGAAGTCCTTCTCTTCTGACTATTTATAAATGACTTTGTATAATCTAGCATTAAGACCTGTAATTATAAAACAGCATTAAAAACAGGCCTGCATAGTTATGGATAATTACAGTTGGTACACTTTGGAGCAGAAAATTCCCAACAGAAATAGAAGGCATTTCCATTCAAACACAGGCTTTGCCTTTTTTTGACAGTTCCAAGTCCACAGGATATAACAAGATGCTTTAAACTGCATGTCTCCCCAACCACACACACTTCTTTTTAATGTAACAGAGGGCCCCCCCTCTACTTCTCCATAAGAGCAAAGTTGGTTTCTCACTAAGCCCCATGATGCATGGATGGAGTCAATCAGCCAGCTTTGAGATCAGGGTGAAAATTGGTTGGCTCCAACTTTTCTTTCATGCGATTTAAGCTTGGTCAGTATTCTTGCCTTCCTTATACATTTTCATAATATTAGAACTCAAGATTCACCCAATACAGCAAACCAGTCAAAGGTCATAGGGTACAAGGACAAAGGTATCTGCCTTATGTCCAGTCTAAAGGTAAAGGTAAAGGGACCCCTGGCCATTAGGTCCAGTCGTGCCCGACTCTGGTGTTGCGGCGCTCATCTCGCGTTACTGGCCAAGGGAGCCGGCGTACAGCTTCCGGGTCATGTAGCCAGCATGACAAAGCCACTTCTGGCGAACCAGAGCAGCACACGGAAACACCGTTTACCTTCCCGCTGGAGCAGTACCTATTTATCTACTTGCACTTTGACGTGCTTTTGAACTGCTAGGTGGGCAGGAGCTGGGACCGAGCAACAGGAGCTCACCCCGTCACGGGGATTCGAACCGCTGACCTTCTGATCAGCAAGCCCTAGGCTCTGTGGTTTAACCCACAGTGCCACCCGCATCCCATGTCCAGTCTACCTAGCTCAATATTGTCTACACAGAATACCAGTTGCTCGAAACCACAGGAGGGGAGAATGTGTGCAGGTCTTCGGACATTTGGTTGGCTGCTGTGGGAACAGGATGCTGGACTAGATGGACCATTGGCCTAATCCAGCAGGTTCTTCCAATGTTCTTAACACTGACTTACAGTAGCTTTCTAGGGTTTCAGACAATGTCATAACCAACTGTCCTTAGAAATGCTGGAGATTCAAACTGGGACCCTTCTGCAAGCAAAACACGCACTCTACCAATGAGATATGTCTTCAATTGATTTGACAAACCTCCTTTAATGCCCACTGGCAGCAAGTTCCACAATTCCATTTTGGGACCTTCTACATGCAAAGCAGATGCTCTACTAATGAATCACAGCTGTTCCCTGAGACTATTGTCTTGCTGGAACTAAGCAAGTCTGGGACTGGTCAGTGCCTGGATGAGAGACCATGTACACCATCTGGGGTTCCATCAAGGAAACTATGGGAAGGAGGAGCACTTGGGTGGAAAAGACATGCCCTCTGTCTCTACAGTCAGGCACAGGAAGTTGATGTATGTTGGCACCTAGATCACTTGATCAATCAACACCGGATGACTTTGAAGACTTAATGAGCTTTACTAGCATTTACATAGGCAATAGGAAAAAACTGAAAGACTTCTGACTGCTTAACCTTGGCGCACTAGCACCGGGAATTACGGCAAGCAGCAACTGCTGAAAAATTGGCACACAGGATTTGTTCATCCAAGAGTTCTTACACTCTGTGGCAGGACTTCATAACCTACACAAACCGAAAAGAAAGATGACCAACACCTTTCTAAACCCTTATTTAGACTGTGAAAGGCAGGCTAAATTATGGATAGCCATGGTCATCAGTCTCGAAGAGTAACGGCCTATCTGTACATTGCAGACATGAGCTGTACAGAAGTGATTTTGCCCAAAGTCTGGGATATGGGGAAGAAAAACCAATATTACTATAGACTTTAAGACTGCTGCTAAACATTACTGGATAAGCCTCTCAGCGATGGCTTGCTGACTGTTGCTCTTATGGGTTTGTTTTGTGTTCTTTTTTATGTAGCGTTTCCTTATGTTATTTATTAATTAATGTGATTTCTTATTAACCATACTGTCCTGGGGTGGGTTGCAACAACAGAGCATGCAATAATAAAAAGAGATAAAGCCGTTACAGAATAGCGCACATCCAGCAAAAGAGGTAGATTCCTCAAAACAAAATACCTCAACGGTCAAGATCCCCAGGGAAAGGGGACTTTGACATACATCACAAAGCTGTATAATGAAGATTCTAGAGACACCTCTGTGGGGAGGGAGTTTCACAATTTAGGGACTGCCCCAGAGAAAACTCTAGCTAGGGATGCCACACTTCTGAGGCTGACAGAACTACCAAGAGTACCCCTTCAAACGATCTTAACGTCTGAGAAAGCTGGCAGAAATTTTAATAACAACAATAGAGGGGGAAATGGACCAAGGCCTGAGTCACAGTGGACGCTTGAAACTGAACTAAAATAAAATAATAATTGAGACATCAGAGCAGCCTTACCCAACCTTGAGTTCCTAGATATTGTTGCGCTACACCTTCCATCATCCCAAAGGCCAGGGATGATGGGAGCTGTAGTCCAATAGGACCCACAGTTAGGAAAGGCTCATCTAGAGAACAAGCTTCAGGGAAGTCACTAACTCCCCAATGAAAACTCCCCCCCTACTCATACACCTCTTCCACGATATGTGTTTCTTTACTGAAAGAGAAACAAACAAACAAGAACCCTAACTTGTTAATCATTTTTTAAAAAAATGCCACAAAATGAAATAAATAAAAATGTGTTTTTGCTGTCAATCATTCTGGGACATAATAATCTGTTAATTATTAGTTTCTATGAACACATCAATCACTCACCATTTTTTATATGCATGAATGCTATTTTTTCTCTCCCCCCCTTTTTTTTCTTTAACGGGCAAAGGGAAACAATAGATTGGTTAACACATTCCAAGTGAGCAAACTCTGAGCCAACAAGCTCCCTGACAGCAGACACCCTCGACACACCTCTGTGCAACTTAATTTCATGTAAATGCGATCCGGACTCAAGGCTTGGCAAATGAAAACCAACATAGACTGTGCTGCGATCTCTTTTGCATATTGGCAAAGGCTGCCAAAACATTGCATGGAAGTCAAGATACGTGCCCAAAGCTCACCAACGTGAAAAGATGAGAAGCTGCTTTAAACTGGCACCGGAGCATCATGCCCAGCCCAGGACTGTCTACACTGAGTGGCAGCAGCTCTCCAGGGTTTCAGAGAAGAGTCCTTCCCAGTCCGGCCTGCCGATGGCGGGGACGTACAACCTTGAAATCTCACTGATACATGGATTGATGGATTGTGTGAAGACCAGATATGGAAATCGGAGCATGAACCAAGCCAGGCAAAAACTTTTCCTCTGTTGTTCAGGCAAAACTAGAAATTATACTAGCCCTGGCCAATACAGAGGCATCGTTTTGTTTATTAACTGCCCCGGCTGATGCTGAACATCGCCTTTGCACCTCTGGGCTTACCCACACATAACCTTTGCCCCGGACTTTTTAGGAACAGGTCCGCACTTTAAGGCACCATGTAAAAACACTTATTTGTATTTTAAATAATTTTTTTCCTGGTGCTTTCCCCGGAAAACCCGCTCTTTAATGCTGAATTGAGACAATCGGCAATTCGGATTTTCTGCAGATTGCTATTTCCTCCGATTTGGTGGTAAATAGTGGGTTTTCATGGGGAAAGTGCCATGTTGTTGTTGTTGTTGTTGTTGTTGTTGTTGTTGTTGTTGTTGTTTAAAAAAGCACTCAGATACAACACTGGAAAGTGCTGAACTGTGCCTAGAAATGGGGTACAAAAGGAAGTCTGGATGAGGCCTCAATTACAAGCAGCTGCACTTGGCCAAGGAGGAAGCCAGAAAAGATACTTATTTTTTTGTCTTGCAGTATTTTAACTAAGAGAGTGGGAGTTTGTGATAGTGCTGTATGGTTGTTCTGAGTTGGTTAGAGCGATAATGCCAAGGTTGCAGGTTTGAACCCCATATGGGACACCTGCACATTCTGGGGGGTTGGACTAGATGATCCTCAGGGTCCCTTCCAAGTCTATGATATTGCCCTGGAATAAGGTACACTTTTGCCTAAACACATTACCACAATACTTTTTTGGGGGGTGCGGGACTTTGAGATCTCTCTTCTCTTTTGTTTTGTTGCTTCCATTGGCTGGCTGTTCAACAATGAGGATGGAAGGGCTCTCAGTCACTCAGAGCCAAATAGGGCAGAGAAAAGTAAATCAAGGACATTATTTGCTGGGATCACTTATTGTCTAAGCCTCCAAACAGAAAGGGTCTTTGAATTAGCCCAACAGAGATTCCACACCTTACTATACTGTACAGAAAAAGGAAATGCTCACATAATAGAATAAAATTGCAATTTTCAAAGTCAAACTAGTGCTAGCTAAATAGCCAAAAGTGGCTGTCAAGAAAGCAGTCATTAGACGTTTGTTAGCCAAAAAGAAGTCAGTTTCCCCTGAAAACGGGAGGTAATTAGAAAAATAATTCCTTAAAGGATGAACGATCCATTTCCTCCTTACAGTAATCTATAAAATTAACAGTCAGACAGTGGGGCAGTGCTGAAACAAATTTGCCTCAAAAGTCTACTAAAAATTCCCCATAATGAAGTTTGATTCTGAATATCCTCCAGATATTCTCATCATACTCAAACATTTGCCAAATATTAATTGCATATTTGACATCCAATGATATTTAATGTCAGCATTTGATATGTGACACTTCATGTTTGACAGTATTTGAAAGTTGACAAGAAATTGCATTTAATATTTGACAGATGTTGGTAGCCAACATGCCAACATGGTATTTGGCATGGTTTAAAGGCACATTATGCAGTAACTACCTGGAAATCCTACATATGCTGCCTTGATTGAAATAAAGAGATGTAGTTAAGAAATAATACATGTAGTTAAGAAATAATGGGTGGTGTCCAGTGCTACTGTTCCACTAGCACAAGAGACTCTTCTTCCTTACAATCTCTCACATATACCCCCAAATCAATTCTGGGGGATTGGGGATCCCAGATAAGATTTTGGGGGCAGGCAGGGGAAAGAGAGGGGACAGACGTGCTGCTGCTGCAGCAGTGGAAGTCTGCTAGTCCTGCTTTGGATACAACCCAATGAATTGCAGGTTCAATGACTGACATGCAACAGCATTTGATAGTTTATTTATTTAAAATATATATAGCCCACACTTCATCAGTATCTAGGTGGCAGGGTGGGGTTCAGCATAAAATATACAGTCAACATACTGATAAATTATGATAAAACAACTGCATCAAAAACAGAACAGATATTTTGAATGCAACACCATGTGGAAGATGACATGCAATGGTACTAAGTATTTGGTATACTGATAGTTTATGAGGCGTACTGTTTAATGACTAGAAAAACAAGGGGGGCCAAATTAGCCCAAAGCAACCACTGAGGATTACCATTTAAGATGCAATTGTTGTTGTTGTTGTTGTTGTTGTTGTTGTTGTTGTTGTTACAGTGGTACCTCTGGTTACGAACTTAATTTGTTCTGGAGGTCTGTTCTTAACCTGAAACCATTCTTAACCTGAGGTACCACTTTAGCTAATGGGGCCTCCCGCTGCCGCCGCACGATTTCTGTTCTCATCCTGAGGTAAAGTTATTAACCTGAGGTACTACTTCCAGGTTAATGGAGTCTGTAACCCGAAGTGTTTGTAACCCGAGGTGCTTGTAACCCGAGATACCACTGTATTATTATTACTGACATTTGAGTGGCAAATTTAGACATGTTGGCACAGGACAATTTTCTATCGTGCTACCTCACAGTCGAGCCATCAAGCAACCATTTCAAAGAGGGAAAGTTCAAAGGACAAAGCTTTGTCCGGTGCATCAACAGAAACTGGGCACCTGCTTACCTCTGTTTGGGCAAGCGTTTCGATGCCAGGGACAGGCAAGGGGTTTCAGCTCCCAACATATTTCCAGCATGGCCCCGCACATTGACAACAGCTACCCATAATCCAGCTCCCACCTGCCCATGTCAAGACCTAACAGGCAGAGGAGTGGAGACCAAGGCATGGGATTGTGGCTCCGACCCCGGAGAACATTCCAGCATAAGGCTGCCATGTCAAACACAAAGGGCTTCTATCAGCACAAATTTGGAAACAGCAGGACGCGGTCATTGTTTACGTTCGGAGAAGGCCCGGCCTGATCAGTGACTTCTCTCATGCAGAAAGCCTCTGCTTGGTTGGGCTTGAATTAAACCTGCAAGCTCATTTATTTGCTAAAAATCTCCTCCGAAGTTAGTGCCTGTCCCATTTTTTTTTTAAAAAAAGCTGACTGAATTTATCCTGCTAGAGCTACTCTAAGGAATTTAGTTCACGTTTTTTAGCTACAAGGGAACTCTTCACAGGTAGTGTTTGTTATTATTATTATCATCAATTTCCCAAAGAGAAGGAAAATGTTTGGCACTGACAGAGGGTGAAGATAGATAGATAGATAGATAGATAGATAGATAGATATATTGAAAACTAGCTTATGATATATTACACACCTCCTGAGTGACACAATGGGTCAGTGAATCTGGTTATTAACTGGAAGGTTGGGGATTGGAGCCCAACTAGGGGTGGCTGTGGGCAGGATTCCTGCATTGCAGTGGGTTGGACTAGATGACCCTCGGGGTCCCTTCCAACTCTACAATTCTATGATTCTGCTAGAGCACTAAAGATAAAAGGTAGTTAGCCCATAAGGAAAGAGATAGAATCCATATTAGGACAACACCTCTAACTGGGCCAATCTCATTGTCACAAAACAGTGGGAGAGTTTTGAGTACACTGCAACTTATACCTAAAAGAAAAGGAATGATTATTTTCCCTCGCTCTCGTTCTCTGTTCTCATACATTTGTTTCCTATAGATCTTTCATTAGAAGGAGAGTCATTGTTGCATGACTTGCATGCAGGTCTTTGGTTCAATTCCCACTGGCCAATCGGCATAGACTGTACTGAGTGAGATAGACCAATGGCCTGGCTCAATATAGAAGCAGCTTCCTACTTCACCACAACCACCGCTTTTCTCACAAAATGTGTTGCAACTGAATCACCATGTACATGTCTTATTTAAGGGGAGAAAACTGAGTGCTGGGGAAGGGAAGGCAGGGGGGAACCAACTTCTGACTAAGCCTGACTTTTGAGAAAATAAATCAACTCCTAAATACAACAATTTATTCCGCCTCTCCCTGCTAATGCTCCTGCTACTATGGGCTGCAAATCCCGCTCCCCATATTAACAATAACACCCATAAATGTTTATAGCTGTAAATTGCAGCAAGAGCGGATCGTGTCTAAATTGCGGTAAAAAAGAAAAGAAAAGAAAACTTTTCACCACGTAGAGATGTTTGTGGGTTTTTCTTTTCTCTCCCCCCCTCCACAACTTACTCCCATGCCTTATTGCATGTACAGCCTTCTCCACTGTAAATAAAGTGTTTAGGAGAGCAGTGATTTCAGCTCCCGTTAACAATATCGCAGCAATAATTCCTTCCAAACAGACGCTCTGAATCTGGCGCAACAAGCCATTTGGTGTCTACCTCTGGTGCCAACCAGCTACAATGTACAGCTCCCTTAGTGCTCTCTGTTTTTAAGCCTCACAAAATCAATAACATAATGCACTCACTTTCGTCAAAAACAGTTCCTCGCCTTTCATTTCACTCCCTTCCTACATCCGCAGCCCCCCCCAAAAAACAATAACAACAGTACCTACACACAACTTTTTTGCTATTATTTTGAAAGTGATGCCTCTTTTTTCCTCTGTAGGATGGGTGTCGATGGGAAAGGACCCGATTTAAATATCATGAAATGGTTCTGAATTCGCTACATTTCTCCCCCACCCCCATGAAATTTCATGACATTCAAGTTCAGAATAAACATTTCAACTGAAGTGTGTGTGTGTGTGTGTGTGTGTGTGTGTTTTTAATATATGCATCATCATCATCAACACGAACATCTAAAACAACATGCACACAAATCCCACCCCAAAATCTTAATTCTGCGTTACACAACACTGTTTAACATTTAGGCACTTCCTAAAGGTGTCGACATGCTTATTTTAGAGAAATAGAGCAGAGTGACATATTTTAGCGCATATTTTAGTAATGTGTGCGTCTCTGCATATGCCTTGAGGACAACATTTGTGTATGCATTTCTATGCATCTATTTTGGAGAATTTAATATATAGACAGAGAAACATCAACACCAAAAAAATAAAAATAAATAAATCAAAATTCAAAAACAAGAGAGAATATTTAATTCAGTCTCAATACCCTTATTGCCTTTGGAGGATGTTTAGATAGATAATTCAGGCTGCAATCCTAACCTTACTTATCTGGGAGTTAGCTCCACTGAATTTGACAGGAATTACTTCTGAGTAGACATGGTCAGGGTTGTGCTGCAACTGTATGAATTTTACAGAGCAACCGTCTGCTCAGAAGTAAGCCAAGTTAGTTTAACAGTGTTTGCTCTCAGGTAAGCATGGAGTATATTTAATCCTTAATCGATCAATTGCATTTATATATGAATTAAAACTTTTTTTTCTGAAGCAAAAATATGTTATTTCTAGAGGATGCATATATGTGTTGCGGTAGATATGACCTCCAAAAGAAACGGAAATATTTCTTTTAAGATGACACCTGATTGAAGTTTAAAAAAAAAGCAAACTGCCTCCTGATTAATGAGTCAATATTTTAGTTGATTAAAAGTTTATTTTTAATAAAACAAATTAATTCATTAATTAAAAGTTGTAGCCCTAATACAGGCATACGCACACACAAAAACACACACAACAACCTCTATACAAACCATTATGCCCTTTTCCAAATCTAACTAAAGCATCATAAAGTGTAATGAATAGTATTAAATGTTTGGAACCATTTAAAAAAATAAAAAATACTGCTGCCACCCTCCCTCCTTTTAAGACTTCACCTACTGTAGCATAATGTCAAAAAGTATGAGCGGTGAGCCAGGAAAATTCCCCATTCAAATCACATCACCCACTTATCAAATGGCCTCTTGCAAGAAGCAATTTCCTGAGCCTCAGTTTCTCTACCACCTACAACTTGGGGCTATAGCTTACCTTACAGGGCTGTTGTACAAATTAGTGAGATAATATATGAAGCACGTTAAACAATTAGAAAATGCTGTGTGCATATTATTATTATTATTATTATTATTCAAAGTCAATAGAAAGGAAATAAAAACAGGACACCAGTGACTTTCCTTTTTCTCTTAATTACTGTTCTTGCCATCCTGCAGGTTCTTCCTTGTTTGCTCCACGCATTTTAAATATTATTTTAAAATAGAATCCCGAAAGGAAACGGATGGGGAAAAAACTGAACGGAAAGCTACACACACACACCATGCCTGACTAAACCCGACAAAGAATTAGGCTTTGTGCATCTCACAAGCGCATTGCTGAAGACAGGGAAAAAATAAAAACCACCACCATCATAAAACTGTTAAGTAGTTTAATAGGTGTCCAAAACTATTTTCACATATGCACGTTCTGGAATGCAAAATAGTAACAGATTCTCTCCACTGGTCTTGCCGGGGGTTAAGATTATTTACGCAGGGGTGCCCCTGCTTTCTAACAACAGATGTATTATGTGTAAAAGGAGTCAGACAGACCACCTTCATATTCATTCACACACACAAGTCGGAATTTTTTAAATACTGAAAGATTTAATCTTCAGAATGAGCCGCTATCCAACTGAACCTGAGGTACACAGACTGATGGCATGCGTCTCTTTTAATAGTAAATCCCACTGAGCCGGGCAAAACTTTCTTCTGTTGGTAAACACACGTAGCTAGAGTCTTGTTGTCAAGCTGATTTCTGGCCCAATGGCGAAGCCAGCATCAGTAGCGAATACAAATGCCTTAAAGCCTATGAAAAGCGTAGAGGGGCACTGCCTGTCCGTGTTGGCAATGACGGCAATTCCTATGTTGCTAATTTCTGGGGAAGAGCCATAGATCTGTGGCAGGGCATCGGCTACGCATGCAAAAGCTCCCAGGTTCAATCTCCGACATCTCCTGGTAAGTTGAAAACCCCCAGGAAGACCCAGAGATGAAAACCGAGAGAGCTGCTGCCAGTCAGTGTAGACAATACAGAGCTAGGTGGACCCATGGGCTGATTCAGCATAAGGCAGCTCCAATGTCTCTTACATTCCTAAAGTGCCAGAAGGCTCTCCATTCCCCCCCCGCCCCCCCCCCCCCGCCCCCAGATTTCCTCTGTTTCGTTTCGCTGAGACAGACTAACACAGCTATTCCCCCTGGAATAATCAGCAAAGGAGCCGTGCCAGGAGGATGCAAACTCCAAAGTAAATAAATAAAATTAAATATATTTGGGATGTGGTGCGTTTGCCACATCCTCAAATAATAATAATAATAATAAATCACCTGCTCTTTTATTTATTTATTTTAAATTATTTCTTATCCTGCCCTCCAACTTAACAACATCCAGGGCAGCTCAAAAGCATTTTAAAAACAACTGAAAACACATAAATCAATATAACAGCTCTTCCGAACAACAGCAATCATCATTATTATGACTGGATTGGTATGTCACCTATGTTGGAGACTCCAGGGGACATGCAAAACAAGCAGAATCGAGAATTCGCAAATTTAAAAAGATATAATTGTCTCTCAAAAAAGAAAACAACCAAACTCTTAACAAAATTAAGACAGTTTAAAAAATAATAATACAGTTATTAAGAATAATAATCAGGAATACACACATACTCACCCTGTGCAGGATAAAATAAAACTTAATGCAATTCAAAGGCCTGGATAAATAATAAGGGTTTAATCTGGTGGCAGAAAGGAATCTGGTCAGTTGTTGTCAGGTGTGTCTCACTGAGGGATGAGCAACAGAGAAAGACCCTACCCTGTCAACCACCCTGGCCTCTGACACAGGGATGTAGAAATATGTGCGTTTCCATTTGTCATTTTTCCAGTGCTAAGTTCATTATGCCTCATTTCCACTCTTGTTTGTGTGGCCGTTGTTTTAACTTTGCATGGAAATGTATGCATATTTTAATGACCATTTTTTTGCAATTTTGCATTATTTTCTAAAAACGATTCCTTTTAAAATATTGCAGTTTTGACAGTACTTTCAGGAATATGCACTTTCTTTTAAACAACACATGGGGGGGGAATTGTAGCGGCTGAAGAATCGCATCGCAAAAATCAGAAAAGTGCAAATTTCAAAGTCTATCTAGCTGCGTTTTGGCTCAAGAAGCGTGAACTGGGTAGGGTTATACTAAAATATGGGAACCCCCCCCCCCAAAAAAAATCCCCCCATCCCTGTTCTGAAGGCTGGGACACCTGAATATGATAACCTTAACATTTAGATGGTTAGCATTGTAGAGGTTGTACAACCCTGTTGTAGTAGGCAGTTTGACCTATTGCTGCTAAGGTAGGCAAGTTGGCACTATCAGTAATTATAATGTGTCCCTCAGCAGACATCATTTTCCCCTCTACTTCCATGTTTCTTCCCCACTATCACTCACTGCTCCTCTCTGATTTATTTATTTGTAGACATATTCATCCCATTCTGAAAAAAAAAAAATTCCCCCTAGGGCAGCACACAGAAAAGAGAAAGCAGGACAGCTGTTTAGAATGACACACTCTCAAACAATATGTGTGGTATCAAACTGATTAAACACAGCAGCCAAAATCTAACCAAGAAGAATAAAGCAAATCATTAACAGGCTGATGGAATAATTATTATTATTAAAAAAAATGGTTTTCAAAACCAGCCTTAAAAGACACAGAGGGTTTGCTGATTTCTCCTAGGAGCAAGATCCTCAATCGCGGTGCCGCTGCAAAGAAGACCACACTCATGTGTACCAGCTATTTTGATTTCAAGTAACGACGGGCTCCTCCTATCTGTTTTCCGTTGCTCCTTTTTCCAACAGCATTTCCCCCCAAGCTCAACCTATTCATCCATCTCTGCCACAATCCAACCCATAACATGCAGGATCCTGTAGTAAGGCTGGTGCCAGACTTCTGGGGAGCCTTGGCATGGTGCTGAAAATGACTCCCACACCCCACCCTAATCAGACATGAACCCAGCTGCCTCCAAGGAGACGTATATCAGAATTGGATGCGAACCAGTGGTTTTGAATGGGAGCTAAGCTCAGCTCCCAGATGACGGGCCTAAAAAAAACTACTACAGATCTATGAAAGCAGTTGATAGGCAGTTTGAGATTTATATACGTATTTTTTACAAAACACTCTTCAAGGCCAACTTAAAAGTCATTACTGAAGAGACCTTATATACCAATCTTGGGAGAGAGTTCCATAGGCATGGGGCCGCTACTGAAAAGGCCCTGTCTCTTGTGCCTGCCCATCTTATACTTCTTAGGCAAACACATGAAACAATGCATATTACAGATAAATGGTGCTAACATGTCCGCTGAGAAACAGTTTCTTGCTTTCATGCACCAAAATGCTCCAGTTTTACACAAGGAAGAGAGGCGGCGCTTTATCTTTGTGGCTGCTATTGTGCAAGATGATGGGAAATGAATTGTCCAGAGAATAGTGGTGACGTCCTACCTTACCAGGTTGAACATGAATAGCTTTGGAAACTTAAAAGTGCAATATAAATTTTTAAACATTGTTATCTTTGTTACTGGTCCCATAACCCACCACAGCTCTAGTAGCTGCTGCATTAATTTACAGTGCTACCTTGGTTTGCATACGTCTACGTCTTGGTATGCATACGTTTTGGATTACAAACACGTCAATTCCAGAACTACGTGTCCCGGTTTGCAACCTTTTTTTGGATTGCAACCCATTTTTTATGGATTACGAACAATTTTTTGGGGAGGCCCCATTGGCAAAAGCGCGCCTTGGGTTACAACCTGTTTTGGTTTACAAACGGACCTCAGGAATGGATTATGGTTGTAAACCAAGGTACCACTGTATATTTATTTCCCTGAAGCAAGAGCATTCCTTGAGCTTCTCAAGAGTCCCATGTATCTCAACAATCAGAGACTGCACTACTGGGCATTTGTGGGGTATTCAGTCCGCTGTTGGGACTGAATGATGGGAATTGGAGTCAGGAATGATGGGAATTGGAGTTCATCTGGAGGGCCACGGGCCGCTCACCCCTGATTTGGAATGGATAAGGTTTTCTCAGTAGCCCCCCCCCCCCCATTGTGGAATTCCCCCACCCAAAGGGGTTTGCTTGACACCAATGTTACGTAGTTTGAGGCACTAGGCAAATAATCACATTTTAATTTACCCCGTCTCTCATCCAGAATTCATCATGTCTGAACATCTTCCCAGTCATGAAGGAAAATGTATCAAACACAAATCACAAAATTGCAATGAAAAATTGCATCCTAATGGGAGGGTTTGACACAGTCAAAATAAAATGCAGTCATTAAAATGGGGAGATTTAAGTGTGTGCCTTACTCTCCCCAGTGGGGCTAATGGAATTTGAAGGGGCTTGACGCTGGCCAACTCATTTCACTTGCTTTATTGCAACTGAGCACATAGACGCTCACAACCAACACTGCTTTTATCATTGAGTGAGGACTGCATCAGGTGTTTGGGCAGAAGTCAAGTTTATCAATCTAACTGCAACCCTTAAACATCTCTACAGGAACATGGATTGTCTACACTGACTGGCAGCAATTTTCCAGGGTTTCAACCACAAGTCTTTCGCAGCCCTACCATGAGATGACAGATTGACCCTGGTACCTTCTGCATCCAAAGCAGGTGGTTTACCATTGAGCTATGGCCCAACTAACGCACGCAGAAGAGGTATATATATATATATATATATATATATATATATATATATATATATATATATATATATTATCTTTGAGGAACAAATTCTCATGAAACATAAATGCTCACCAAGAACAGCACCAAAAACATAAGCGTGCTGGCAATTGAAACTTATGGAGACAAGAAAAGGAAGAAAAGTCTTGGAGAACTTTTAAATCTCAGAGGGAAAGGAGCTATTACAACCCTGTTGAAATAAAACAAGCAAGTTGCCTATCATGAAAACATCACACAAATCACACACACACACACACACAATTATAAGTCACACTCCCTGCCACTTACCTCAAGCCGTCAGTGAAATTCTCTCTCTCTCTCTCTCTCAGAAAACATTGAGTGGTACACATTGTAGAAACCCCTGTCGCTTGTTAGGTCATGGGGCTTAGAAGAAAGTGTGTGTTTGTGTGTGGTGACCACATCTATTTCTCACTCCAGGGAAACGTGGAGAAAGTCTGCCAGTCCTCACTGCATAGGTACTTTGTCTACCTTCACGTCTGTTGTTCTACAGCAATTCCCATAAAGCTTCACAAAGACCCAGCTGTATAAACCAAGTCTGTCAAAGGAGGAATGGATAAACCAGGGAGGGGCGTCTAACATGTTGACCACTGACTGAGCCTACTAGAATAAAGGAGCCTTGATGGAGAGAAATAATCACCCATTGCTGTTTGTTTATTTTAACTCTTCTACCACAGCCTGGAAACTACCCCCCTCTTTTTTTTCTTGCTTGCCTGCTTCTCCCCACCCATTTAGCATCTCCCCACTGAGAGACCTTTGTGATCTAAAAAGCAGCTGCACCCCCTCCCTGTTTCTTAACACTGGCAATTTTATAGAGAGAGAGAGAGATCCATAACATGTCTTAAAATAACCACTTGGCACCTTTCACAGAATCACACTGTCCATCATTTGAAATCCAAAACACTTTTTCTTGTTAGGTCCAGCAGGCAGAAGACAAATAATGAGTGCCAAGTCCAAATCAGACCACCGGGTGCTTTGCCCACTGAGAGAAGACCCCTGCAGTGACTGATCTCTGGTTCATATATGCACATAAAATTGCTACACTGGACTATTAAAATAGATTTCTCATTACACACAAACCCCAATATAACTGGCTGATCAATTTATTAGTGGAGTCCATTAATAAGCACTGTGTTAGATGGGATACAGAAGTTTTACCTGTGGTGTTAGGTCTGCGGTGGTCCATTCACACAGGGAAACCACCACTTAATGACCCCAAATGGAGGGGATGAAATCTAAGGGATTCCCCCCCCCCAGTCTGGATCCATTGTAGCCATTTCTTAAGACCGCTCACACCAACCCACAACACATAGACTCATCTTGACTCTACACCTCCTGCCACTTGTGGCCCTCCAAATGTTGCTGGAGTACAACTCCCATCAGCCCAAGTCAGCATACCCAATGGTCATGGAAGATGGGAGTTACAGTCCAACATCTAGAGGGCCACAGGTTCCCCACCCCACATGTGACCTAGCACACTGCACACTGTATCACACATTACATTCTATATGTAGTGGGGATGAGAGCCTGTGTGAACTAGCTCATACATACAGCATCCTTGAGTATTGCAGCTTGTCCAAAGCATGGCGGCTCTGAAGCCCATTGCTCACTCTAATTGGTTTCACTGTACTAGACAGCATGCACTTCGACTGGCAATTTTATTTCCCATTCATCCAAATCATCACGATTCTACTGTGTCAGATAAACAATGCCTAGTCCACCACTCCCCTTTGCAACAAATGGACAGCTGCCAGATGGACCTGGGAAGGTGGGGAAAGAAAACCTCTGTGCTTTGGTGAACAGAGGCATCTTGCATCTCTAGATATGGAGATTTGAGTTATCATAGGCACAAGTTATTCACAGACTTCTCCCCTATGAATCTGTCTAATGCTTCCCTTTATCTTATGGTTTTATCTCACGGCAATTAATTTCATAGGTTGATGACGCATTGAGTGAAGAGATACTTCCTTTTGTTTGTTCCTGAACAGATTGTTGTACCAATGGCCCAAACCCAATTTAGTGCTCCAGAACATTTTTTAAAAAAGCATTTTTTTGGCAGCTAAGTCAGGATCCGGACTTCTCTTAATTTGGACTAACTAAATAAAAGTCACTACAAATGGAAAGTATGTCGCTGTAAATAAATCTTCAAACTTGAATGAAAAATTACATGAAGTTTTGACTGGCAGAATATAAGCTGAACCTGGGCACCCAACGATTATTACTGTTAACTGGTTTTGTGTCCCACACTGAGGCTACTTCCGTGAGCAGAAATCGTCAACTTTTAGCACATTACTGCCAGGGTGAAACTGTCACCCTGGTGGGTAGCAGGAGAGATGTCTCCTGACCCAAACCCTAAATGATTATATAGGCCAGTACTAAGATGTGTTTTGCTGTTAACCTGCTGGTTATATTGGAGAGCAAGTGGGCAGGTGAGCCAGGAAGGAGGTAGGATCAAAAAGCCTATTAAAGGACCCAATATGCTCAGGAAAGGATGAAAGGCAGCTGGGGAAAGCGAGAACAAGCAGGCTCTGCAACAAAATGTTTTAGTGCATCATCACCTAAAAGTAGGACTCGTGTCCAAGGTCCTGTTTCAACTAGCCAGCCATGTCTTCCTTCAGCTGGCCATTTCAATAGTTTTCCACTCCCCTCAAATCCACAGCAAATCTGCATCCCTTATTTATTGAGTGGGCAAATCTGTCAGTTTCAGTTTCTCGCACTGTCTCATGTTTTCCAGTATTAAGTCCTGTTCACCACATTTTTGCATTTTCTTTTAAAGTGCTCAAAAAAACCCATCTGCATTGCAGCGCATATACATATACATATACATATTTTGGCATGCAATTTTGCTCAAGATAATGCATTTTTATGTTATTTTTTGCTAATATACACATATTTACACATGCTTTCTCCACTAATACAAACAATTTTTGGTGCACATCATATGGCTGAAGAACTGCATTGCAAAATTCAGACAAATGTGAATTTCAAAGGATAGCTCCATTATCTCTCAAAACATAGAGATGTATCTCTCAATACATAGAGTCACTTAAGGAGTCTCTCTCTCTCTCTCTCTCTCTCTCTCTCTGTGTGTGTGTGTGTGTTTATTGTTGTATGTAAGTTGATTTGAGTTACTTTTTGTAAATAAAATAGTCATAACTTTAATAAATAATAATAATTGAAATACTAACAATGTCTCTCTGTGTTCAGATAAGCAAATCAAAGACTGAAAAGTACTGCGCCACTTAATGTCCCTATTTAACTGATTAGCAATAACGAGAAAACACTGCAATTATTTTTTCAAACCACATGTGGCCTCACAAATATAGGAGCCTATAACTGGAGAACATCATAAGGAGGTGTTAATACTTTTTTTTTTTTTTAGATGTCCATCTGTCATTGTGAAACCAAATGCACACACGGCAGGGCAGTTTTCAACTTGGATGATTTTCACTTTCTCTCTATTATGTCCAGCAGCAGTGTTGCTAGTTGCAATAGGCTTGCCTTGGATAATGGCAAAGTGACTTCAGAATGATCACATCACTCCTGCCCCAATGAAGAATCGACAAACAAGTACATGTGGGAAGAAGAGGCTTTTGGCCGATCCAGGAGCTGTGCACATTCTAAGATTCTGTGACCATCTACCATGCAACTGCAAATTTGGTATCGGCTTCAAGTCACAAGAGTCACAGCAAACATCCCCCCTCCCTCCCTCACTTCATGCCTATCTCTGTCCTTGAGCCAGGCTTCTTATTCATTCATAGTTTGGATGCTCCAATTAGATTTTCAGGTTGGGTGATAAATTTCCCTATCAGGACCACTGGATTTTTAAAATGGGTAAGCATGGGTTGTTGGAATATCAGAAACTGGAGAGGGCGAATGTCACCAAGCACCATCATGCATGTAACATCAACCTTCTTGTTGACCAACTTGAGTTGGACCCAACCTGGACATGTGCCAATTCTGACACACACAGACTGTTTTTTTTTTCCCTCATTAAGCAAGCAATTGTGATTTGCTGTCCAAGTTTTGTCTGAAGGAAAACTCAAGTGTCAAATTACAGGTTGCTCCTCACACAAAAACCTGGGAAATCAAAATCGTTTTGACAAAGCTAGCAAAAAAATAAAAATAATGGGTTAGGGTGGGATCTGCACAAGCCCACAGTCATAAAACCCAGCCTAATTTTCAAGAATATCTGATATTCAAAAAGAAGAAATAGCACAGGGATGGAACCCTTTAGCTGCCACTAGGGATGCATGAATCACTCCATTTCTGGTCCATGTCCGTTTTGGATGTGTTTATTCATAAGGCCGTAAGGAATATTAAAAAACCTGCCTTATACATAGTCAGGCCATTGTCCCATCAGTGGCTCATTAAACTAACTGGCAGCAGCTATTCAGGGTTCCAGACAGTGATCTTTCCCTGCTGCATCTTAAGATATTGGGGAATGAAGCCATGTTCTACTGCATGCTAAGCAAATGGTGTACCACCGCTTCAGCCTTTCCAATTTGCAGAAGGGTGACATTTGAAGAATAATTGCATTCACATCTGTACAGGAGGGGCAAATTAGGGCCAGTTTGCTTAGAAATGTGGCCCAAATTAAATCCCGCTCCATCTCTCTTTGCCACCATATTCATGAAAGCATGCTATTGGCACCATCAGGGTAACAAAGTCTGTATGTGGTGAAAAGAACACCAAGTGAATAGAATTGTAGGAGCACATAAAGACTGAATCCTCACATTCTGCTGCTCATGTCATGATGGCTGCAGTAATCCTCATAATCTGCATGGGTGAAAATTCCACTCTCCATCATGACGTATGATGAGGTGTCACAGATCACTGCCTCATGTCACAATTATTCATAAAACCGGAGCCATGCTAGAAGATGACGTGCCTATCACAGGTTGACTGTCATCTATGATAGAATGGATGTCACTTAAACTGAACATTTACGAATGGATCCAGAGATAACCTAGCTTTGGTCTTTAACGTAAGAGTTGGTTCTGATTGTGTCCTAGGGCTGTCTGTGCTTTAAAGGTACTCGCGTCAAAAAGATGACACATGTAGGAGCCACGGTGCATGGTGTGAATTAGGTAAAATGGGTTTCCCCTCCTTCCCTCACAATACTTGGACTCAGGTTGATTCAATGAAACTTGGCTGGCAGGAGATATTCGTCATAGTCCTTCTTCACACAATGCGGAATTTATTTATGGAATGTGTTGCCATGCGGTCATGTAGGTTAGTAGACAACTTCATGGAGGGTAGATCAATGCATGACAGCCAGGCATGATGGCTACATGGATCTTTGAGGTTTATAGACAGGAAGGGAGTGTGTCTCTCACCTTGCCAAGGGCATCTGCTTGACAACCATAGACAGAAGGATGAAGGGCTAGGTAGTCTGATCTAGCAGAGTTCTGTTCATGAAAGATTTTAGCCTGGCTTCCAGGAAAACAAGAACACAGCAGGGAAAAGATCTGTGAGCTAGTGGTTACCATCTTACACCAACCAAACAAGAAGACAAGTGAAATCAATTCTTAGTCAGCAAGACACTAGATTGGGGATGGGGAGCCTGGGCTACAACTTGCATAATCCCTGACCATTGAGCATGCTGGCTGCGACTAATGGGAGCTAGAGTCACCCACCACTGGAGGACCACAGGTTCCCTGTTTCTGCAGTAGAGGAAAATACAAATCAACCAACTTTTCCCTGTGCTTCATGTCCTGTATCAGGAGGACAAGAAAGCTGTCGTCATTACTGTGATATCATTTTGTGATTCTATATTGGGTCTATATGTATCCAAACCATGGTTGAAGAAACTGAACTTCTCTGGTTTATGATTTAATAAATCGGAAATGAGGTCTTCATGGTCAGGCCAGTAAACTAAAGGGTGGGTGATAATCCATTCCAGGGCTAAGCTAAAAGAAGTGTTTTGTGTGCATTTCAGGCATAAAGTTGCAGTAATCACTTCATCACATTAAACAGAAGTTTCATTATGGAGAAAGTTCAGTTAATGGGGACAGCACAGTGAACTTAGTCATTGGTTGGAGTAGTATTACATTGGTAGAGGACACACTTGGGCTGGAATTGTAGCATATAGACTTGAAAATAAAGCTAACTTTTCACTAAAATAGTAAATCTGGTGGTGAGTACTGACTTAGATTCAAGAAGCCTTGCGAAAAGATTTTGAAGTAACCTTACATACATTCTATTTTCCTGGAGGTCTTTTTTTTAATTTAAAAAAACCCAGGTTTGTTGAGGCTTTGCCCTGGCTCTTTTAAACACAGCACATATCCTGACCCATGGAAGAAGATGGATGTATTCTTCACTATGGGAATCATGGCTCTGTGCCACAGAGTTAGACCAGTTGGTGTAACCACTTTCTAAGTCTGGCATTTGAGAATTATGCTTCTAAGAACTGACAGCGCAAACCCAGGTGAAAGTTACGGAAAGGAGAAAGAGGCAAGCAGTGGGAGGGGACATTCCGCCCTCCGCTTTCTGTTCCACCTCTGTTTAAATCCCCTCTTTGTTCAGCATGCCGTACAGCCTTACCTACCGGCTTGAGAAATGCCCGAGCCAGCAAAATGCAGTATTGAAAAAAAGTGGTGGAAAGTTGGATTGGAAAACCGCTCCGCGCCAAACCTTTCTTTGGGAAACTAATCTGACAGTGTGAAAGACGGCTATTATGCACCGATCTCAAGCCTTACCTCAGTTGCCGATGGCTCTGCTGGATTGTTAAAAGCACTGGCCTCTGGGTTGGTTTAAGACACGTTTCGCTGAAAAGGGTTCACAATCACTTATTCCTGAGTGTATAAATCCACCAGTGCATATAAACCACTTTTTCACCCCGCAAAAAAATCCTTGATTACCCTCCCTTCCCACATACAATGTTTCAATTCTAGCATTCTTAAATGGTAAGGATTCTGCACACACACACCCCCGCCACCAAAAAAAATTAAACCATAATCTAAAGTCTTAAATATTTAGGAGGATTCCCTAGCGGAGTGCTTTCAGTATTGCAAAGTGACTTGGGTTGTGTAAATCTATCTGCAAGGCAGACAGAAATATGGAGATTTATAGCTGGGGGTCTCTGCAGACCACTTTAGGATGACAGCTTCAAGATTATAGGAATCCTTCTATTAAAGAGACTCCAGAAAAAAAAATTGAAGGTGTGTTCATGTCTGGAGAGAGTAGAGTTGGAAAGCCGTCCAACACACAGTTCACCACAATGTGCTCTCTCCTTCCTCACCACAGACTTTGGCTTAGGTGCAGAATTATGCTTTCCTGATAGCTTCATGTTATGTACATTATTCCTCTCAATACATGTACACATCACTCTGAGCCCTCCCCAAATCTCTTCCCACCCCCTTTCTCCTCCTCAACAGTAAATGCATTTTGCAGATGGACAAGCGGCAGGAAGATACATTTCAGGCGCACTTCCAAAGAACGAGAAAGTGCCGCGACTGGGCTCTCCAGATGACATTTTAAGAGTTGATTCTCACAACACCTTTCTGTGCTCTCATGGGATTGTTAGCCTCATCCTTCTAGGGTAGACTTCAGGATGTGGTGCTCATGAAAACTCAGGCCATCCCCTTCTAGGAAACCTCACCACCAACCTCCAACGCATTGCTTGCAAAGGCACATCTTAACACAGGGGTAGCTAATGTTGTGCCCTCTGGATACTGTGGGACTACAGATGCCATCATCCCTGACCATTGCCCTCACTGCTTGGGGCTGATGGGAGTTGAAGTCCAAGAACATCTGGAGGATACCACGTTGGCTGTCCCTTCCTTAAACCCTTCCACTTAGTGCCAGCTCAAGTTTTTGGAGAAAGACACCTCCTGTGGGTAGCACAGTCTCAATCCAGGTTCACCTCCCTCTTCTTGCCATTGCCGCTCCATTGCAGTACTACAGTATACACACTGGCAAGGGAGAAAGCTTGCAGACAGGGCTATTGTTAAGGGGTGACTCAGTGGCAGTGGTGGTGGGGTAGCCCCAGATCTTTTCTACTGGGTCCCAGACATTATGGCTCTTCCCCTATTTATTTTACTTGGATTACAGGACTTCTAGATATACCAGAATGCTCAGTGCTGGTAAGAGCCTAGCTATTTACCTTCTTGATTTGCTCAGAGATCTACATATGTATAAATTAGCAATCACAATTTTGTGTTATGGGCCTGAGCCCTGAGTCCTTTAAGCATTAGCAACAGAAGTGGCTCGCTGGGTGGTGTGGAGCCACTATGCTAGCTTCCCAGCAGATGAGTTGCTGCCATTTACCAGGAGGTAAACAGGGAAGGGTGAAGCGGCAGGGAGGTCAGCGCGGTGCAAATGCACCAGTAGAGCCAATCTGGTGCTCCCATCAGTAGGGATGTTGGAGAATTACGATGAAAATAGAAATGGAAGCAGGTGGCTGATCTTCACTTATTTGTCCCATGTTGGGAGTGGAACACAAGCCAGTGAATATGATCAGCATTCACTGCTGTTCTTGCTTTCAGTCAGCAAATGATACATGATTGATTACATTCCCCCCTCCCCAATTTGCATTTCTTTTGCATTGGAATGGGTGGAGTAGAAAAAGGCAATGCCAATGTAATTTATGTAAGTTACAGAATTAATCACAAATCTTACGCATGTTACCGGATTTCATCACAGTGAGCATAGGGAAATAACTCAGTTTTGGGCAGGTGAACTGAAGCACAATGGAAACAGTGCTCCATGTGACAAGTAAAAGGCAGAATGGAAAACAATGCCTTCCTACCTGCCAGTGCACTTGCACTGTGCCAACCTCCCGACTCTCCCCCTCTCCACCCCAGGAAGCAACAGAGTCCCACCAGCAGGGAAGCTAGCGCAATAGCTCCACCCCACCCAGTGAGTTGCTTCTGCCTAGCAATGCCCCTGCTAGTGGGCAAGCAAGCAGGTGGGCTGTGGCAGATGATCCTCTCCCTCTCACTGCTGTCGTTTGCCTTAGGTACGCCGGAAGTAAAATGCAGGTGGAAAAAGTGGGGAGGCTTGGCAGTGAGCCCATTGCAGAGGTGTGGGCATCAACAGGCAAGCTCAGCCTCATGAAATCCCCTCTCCCACACCACTAGTAAATGCAGTGGTCATGGGTCCTACTTTACTGTGTCCTATGAAAGGCTGTGTGGTCCAGGTTTTGTTTAATGATATAGAACCAGAAAAAGGAGAAAGCAAGAATCTTGGGTGTTGGTAATCACCGACAGTTAGCAGATAGACAGCAGACTGAGCAGGCATGCAGCTCACCTGGTCACAATTTCCCCCTACTTCCCCCCCCCCCGGATATGTATTGTATTTCACAGTAGTTATTTCTAAATTTGCATCTCTACATATCAATTAGCACACATGCAATGGAATGCAAATTTGTGTCCACTTTCTTGGTGGTGCATTGCCTCCCGTTTTGGCAATGCAGAATGGGTCAACCTGCTATTAAAGGAGCAGGAGCGTTGCCATCTTTCACATCTGGCTGCACCTTGGACTTAAAAAAAATCCAACTCAGGGAAAGCATTTGCAGGACAGTCTGAAAAGCTCACCTCAGATTTCAGCAAGCACTTTGTCTCCTTGTTTTCTTTGGTTAGTACCAGTTGAAAACTAAAGCCCAGGGAACAGCTTCTGAAACATCTGAATTATCCAAAGCAATTTCCACCAGGCAACCTTAGTAAAGTGCTTTGAAAAAATGTTCCTGTGATACGCTCCTGAATGCAGTAATTATAAGGGGCAGCCATATTAACTGAATCAAAAAACAACAGTCGCGCAAGCACCTTAAAATAAGGTTAGCAGATGTCCCCATTTCCTGGGGACAGTCCCCGGATTTACAAATCAGTCCCCATACAAAATCCATTGAAGTTGAAAAGTGTCGCCGGATTCATTGAAAAAAAAATCTGGTAACCTTACCTTAAAAGACTGGCAGATTTACTGGCTTCAGTAGGCCAGATGCATCTGAGGAAGTGGGCTAAACTGGGCTATGGCCCCCTTTAAGGTGTCACAAGACTTTCTGATGTCCTTGAAAGCAGAATGAGTTTAAATTTATGGGTCCACAGAATGTAATCCTGTAAATCAGCTGGGATGATGATACGGATTCTGTGCTACGGATTTACACCTGTCTTTTCCAGTAGCTGGAGTTGACTCTGCAATTAAGTAAAGTGCTTCTCCTCCTCTTTACTACATGCTTTCTTGCTTTCAGTATGGACCAAACTACAGTCATACCTCAGGTTACGATAGCTGCGGGTTGCATTCGGCACAGGTTATGAATGCGCCAAACCCGGAAATACTGGAACAGGTTACTTCCGGGTTTGGCGCATCGCGCATGTGCAGAAGCTCCGAATCACGCCGTGCACATGCGCAGATTCAGCACTTCATGTTACGTGTTGCTCAGGTTGCGAACGGGGCTCCGGAACGGATCCCATTCGCAAACAGAGGTACCACTGTACTGCCTTTCCTCACTTCATTATCTCTAGGCTGGGTAAGAAAATCACTGTCCTATAGTCCCTTGTATAAAGAACTGGCCTTTGAAAAAGAATGTGCTACCTCTGGTCCAAAGGGGGCACATCAATATGAGGATGAGCCATAACTCAGTGGCAGAACACAGACATTGCTTACTAAACCTGTTTGTTTGTTTGTTTGTTTGTTTGTTTGTTTAAAGGCCTTTCTAACCTGCTGGGCAGTTATGCACAAAAACACAACATCGAAACCACAAAGTAGTATAATTAAAAACAGGGATGCAATAAAACACTACTGACATGGTCCAATCTTGCGGGTCACAGAAAGCTTAAGAAGAAGAAGTCTTTGCAAGGCATCCAAAGCTAACCCTGTGCATTCCTGCAGACATATCTGCATGTTTGCCAGTGAGTGCCTGAAGGAAACTGATAAATGCAGATATAATCCAAGGACAAATGTGGCTGAGGCCAGTCCAAAATGGGCAAGTATTTTAAGCAAGAAACATAGTTCAAAACCAATACTTTGAACTTTGTTCAGAAACTAATAGGCAGCAATTGTATTCAGATAAAAGAAAGAGGAGGGGTAGTAAGAAGACTATTATCCCACCATTTTAAGATGCCTGGCAGCATCCCTCTGAAGCAGTTCCTTGACTGTCTTCAGTGGCAGCCCCAGGTGGAGTGCATTGCAAAACTCAAGACAGAAGTGACTGAGGCATAGATCCCTGTAGCCAGATGCGAATTAGTGCTTTTAGGTGGCCCCTGCCCAGAGTGACCTGCCTGGCTGCTGTCCAATGCTGGACTGGAAGGATCTCCTTATCTTCTTACATGCTAGGCTGAAACTCTCAGATTGCATGGCCACACTAGCAGCTGCAGTCTGTTATCTAAAAGGAACATAGGACACTGCCTTGCACAGTCAGAACCGCAGACCATCTAGCTCAGTTTCGTCTACACTGGCTGGCAGCAGCTCTCCCAGGATTGAAGCTAGGGCCTTCTGTTCAGACCTTCCGGTGTGAATGCCATTCTAGCCTTGTTCTGAATAAAGAGCAGTTCCACATCACCAGCTTGCATGCCCCCTGCCTTTCCCCTGAGCTGACCGAGCTCGTCAGAAGGTACTGTAATGCGCTGCATCAGAAATTGTATTTGAAGACAAGAAAATCAGTGGTTATGAAAAGTCGGCATTTACTGCAGCCCTCACAACAAGTCCAATAAACCTCCCTGATCTCTGGGTGAAGCACATCTTCAACGTTGCCTGTGGGGTAAAAGCTCAATAGTAGAAGCAGTTACATATAACGAGGACTGGCATCATTTCAGGTAGAAGCCTATATTTCTTGAAGTAGAGCACTTCGCTATAAAGACGTGTTTTCCAGCCTCATTTCATTACACCCAAGTCTCCCCCTCTTTATGCAGAGGTAAGATGTTTTTTCAACAACAACAAAAGAAAAAACCTCACGAGGAAAATGCAGGGCCCCTGACAATATTATTTTCAGCCAACATTCAGTTCCCAGCCAGTGTGATGGAGTGGTTAGAGTGTCGGACTAGGACCTGGGAGACCAGGGTTCACATTCCCATTCAGCCATGAAGCTCACTGCCTCTCAGCCTAACCTACCTCACAGGGTAGTTGTGAAGATTAAATGAGAAGGGGGAACGAATCACATGGATCACCATGAGCTCCTTGGAGAAAAGGTGGGATATAAATAATCTTCAGTTATGGCATTGTGAGTTGAAGAGTTTTGGACTGCACCACTTCAAGCTGCAGGCGTGGGGTGAATTTTTGAATGCTCCTTCTCACACAAAAGAACGAAAACACCACTTTCCTGAACTTTGTAAACTACACCAAATCAGAGTAAAATGTTTCCATGTCTCCCTTTCCCTGGGTATGTTCAGGGAGCTTTTGCTTTTGTTTTCCACATGGAGGAACGTTAAAAAACGTGACCTCCCTAAGCCAACATCTGAAATGCTGCAACCCAGAGTTCTGCTGCCTATTGCTGGATTCTGTGTGGAATAGCTCAGTAAGCGCCTTATCAGTGAAATATTAATTGTAATTACTGGGGTCCCAAGCTCGCCACGAGAAGTAACAAGATAAAGTGCATAAGGTGCATTGGGATTGTTGATATTATAAGAGGATAAGAAAAACCAGTTGAAATCACCACAAGGCCTGCTTTCAGCTTACCTAGGATCATGGTTCTACCTCCATGAAGAAACTTGCTGTCAAGTGACAAGTGTGTAATTTTTAAAAATTTAATAAAGTTTAGTTTGTCAAATAAATAAATAAATAAATAAATTTAATATTATTTTTTTTAAAAAAACCCCACTTTGCCCACTTTCATTATCGAAAGTGTGGCTTCCATGGTATGAAATAATACCAATATTGAGGGTGCAAAAATGAAAAATGAAATGCACACACAAATTAGCATGGCAAGGATATTGCATTAATGACCACTGAACTGCTGGAACTTATAAGAACTTGAGAAGAGGTACTAAAAACAACTAAAAGCAAGACAGACTTTAAGGTATCTGTTATAGAAACAGCAGTCTGCAAAGAACAGACCACCAGAGAGTTGAATAAATGAAGGACACTCAAAAACACTCCACGGCCACCAGAAAAAATTACCTAAACACAAGAACCTTGCACTTCGCCCGCAAGAATTTCTCCAAATTTTCCATCCACTTTGACAATTTTCAAATGCAATTTCTGTACTCAAGAGTCTCTTCCAGGTAACCTCCGGGCATTAATCCTGATTTACTTGTACAAAGGTTACATAGCAGTCAGACTATGTAAGCTTTTACTGAGCGGTTGTTCTGATTGGTCTGCAGTGCATTTATACGACAGTGTGTATTCATTCTGATTTGGTAGAGGGATGTTTATATGGTTTTCTATTAGTAATTCATCCATCCCATGCTTTTCAGTGCATTTTCCTGTTGATTTCCACAAAAAAGCCTGTTTCTTTTTAAATGGGAATTGGTGCAACAGAACCTATAATTCCAGTGTGTGCTTCGATCTCCACTGCAAAACAGTGGCTGTCTGGAGGCACCCTGAATAACTAATTGAGAATGGCTGAAATAAATGCAGGGTAAATTTTCAGCACAACAGTATTTCAGGCTACAAATTCCCATCATCCCTGACCATTAGCTGTGCTGGCTGTAGCTGATGGGTGTTGTAGTCTAAAGCATATAAAAGGCACCTGATTGGAGGTGATTGGCTGAGGTTTTGTGTCAGGGATGTAGAATCTGTGGCTCTTTTACTGTTTTTTTGGAGTATGTTTCTCAGTGCGGCCAATGGTCAGGGATTCTGGGAGCTGTAGTCCAACAACATCTGAAGGACCATTGGTTCCCCACCGTAGTTACAAGTAAGCATATTCTTAATAGGAATCTGTAGCAAAAGAAAATGCAATGAATATATCTCTCCCCCCTCCCTACAACCACCTCCTCTTAATCCTGAATTCTTTAGGCTGATTTTGTCCTTCTTCATAGGAAGGTAATGGATTAAGCAGAACATTACTTACTGTTACAACCACTCTTAGTAAGAAGGGATTAATTAGGACATTCCTGCTCTTGCCATTTCTCAAGATGTTAAGTTCATCCAGAAAAATAAACTTGACTTCAGCCAAATCGACAGCCTCAAAATGTCATGGCTTAGAAAATCACTCTCTCCCCCTCCTGCCCCACATACTAGAACTGTTTCCTTCAACACCTTTGGCTCTTGTAGGAGAAAAACCTAACTGCTGATGAGTGGATTTTTAAAAGTGAAATGCTCTGAACTTTCCCCCTCCGTGACATAATATAAAGGTGCGGCCAAGCTAACAATAATGTACAATCAGGCTTGCCCAGTTTCTCAGTAGCGTAAGACAAAAACCACCCCCCTTTTCCTTGGACATTACATGGTACAGGATGGAGAACCTGCAGCTCTTCAAATGCTGTTGCCCTGCAGATGTTGTTGCATCCTCAAAAAAGCCTCAAAATCCTCTGCAGCGGGGATGGGGAACCTGTAATCTTCTATGTATTATGTGATTCCAGCTGCCCTCGGCCTCAGCCACCATGGCCAGTGCTCACTGATGGTGAGAGTTGCAGCCCTCCAGCATCTAATTGGGCACAGGTCTCTCAACCCTAAGAGTGCACAACAAGTGGTGCAGTAAAGCTAGCATGGTGGTCTTGGACATGGGAAATCCAAGCTCAAATCCCTGCTCAGACATGGCATTGAATGGGTGGCATCAGGCCCACCGCCAACTCTCTCCCCCTAACTTGTGACGTTAGGCAAGGACCATTTGGGGAAGGTCTGTAGCTTAGTAGCAGAGCACTTACTTGACATGCAAAACATCCCAGATCCACTCCCAAGCAAGTCTGGAAAAGACTCCAGATTGAGAAGCTGCTGCCAGTCACACATGGGGTAATACCTTCATTGTTAGGGAATGCAACCAGCTTCAGTACAATTATGGGTAAATGGAGGACCTGAATCACATTTGCAACCTGGAGAAGGGAAGATCAGGACATGAAGGTATTCTTTGAACATCTGAAGGTCTGATCCATGGAAGGGGATAAAGTCTTGTTCTCTGGTCCCCCAGATGGAAATGGAGCCAAAGACTGGTAGGCTGTCCCTCACTGGACATCTTCAAGCCAAGGCTGGACAAGTATCTGTTAGGGAAATTCCAAGCTCTGGTTTTCATGCATCAAGCAGGAGGCTGAGCTAGATGTCTTAAAACAGAAGCATGGAAGCTTTCTCCAGCCCAAGGGCCACATTCCATTGCAAGCAACCTTGTGAGGGCCACATGGTGATGGTGGATGGGACCAGAGGCAAAAATAAGTGGAGCAGTGGGTGCAAGTTTTACCTTTGTGCAGAAGCTAGTTTCTACACACACACACACACACACACACACACCTTTCATTTTCATCCACGCAAGCAAGATTCATGATCAGAGGTCAAGGACACCCTCCAGTCATGTAAAAATAGCCAGGGTGCGAAATAAGGCTAGTGAGAGGTGATTCTCTATGATGTCAGATTCCCTAGCCAATTCTAAATGTGTTAATTTAGTCACTGGGAATCAGCTGCACCATGTTGTCTTTTCCATGTTTTAGATTAATAAATATCACAGATACATAACTAAGTATTTGGGTTGCTGTTTTTCAACAACCAACATAGCAAGACAATCTTTTCCTAACACCGTCACTGACCACAGTTATTACCTCATAAACTGTTCTGGCATTGCAGCCTAAACAGTGTAAACCACTCTCTACACAATTTACAAATGAAGTTTTGAGGGTGTGTTTCTCCACTGCCACTAAACAGAAATGGAATTTTTTATTTTATTTTATTTTATTTTAAAAAGATGAATGTGTTTTCCTTCTCTTCTGTTAAATCGGGCCCAGTTAAAATGCTAACCGCAATCACAATAAGGCTGAAACGTGAAGGGAGGGGGGGGGGAAATGATCAAAATCAATGAATTGTTTTAATCCATGAACGAACATTATGTCCATCTATCCATTAAAGTTTCACATTGGTAAGGGATCTCTGAAGCAAGAATGCCTTGATTGCAAGAAGGCTCACAGGATGCTGCCTTAGAGCAGGTCAGACAACTGTTAGAGACTCTGGAGGGCTTCAGACAAGGTGTTTACTAGTCCTACCTGGAAATGCCAGGGACTGGATCTTGCATGTTGTCATGCAAAGCAGATGCTGTGCCCTCAAGTTCTAAGCATTTTCTTTGTCAAAATAGGAATCATCTTAGAAATGACCCTCCTCATATGTTTCAGCAAAGGGAGAATGCCTCTTTTAAGATATTGCATGCTACCTGCACTTCCATAAGCATTTCCATTAAAATCTCAATCTCTCTCTCTCCCTCCCTCCCTCCCTCCCTCCCTCTCCCTCTCTCTCCCTCCCTCCCTCCCCTGTGTATCTGATCTGAAGAAGTGTGCATGCACACGAAAGCTTATACATGTACCAAGAACAAACTTAGTTGGTCTCTAAGATGCTACTGGACATTTTTTTATATTTTTATATATTTCAAGTGTGTCAGACCAACATGGCTATCTACCTGTATCTCTGTGTGTGTGTGTGTGTGCGCGCGCGAGCGCACGCACGCACACACGCGCACGCGCACACACACACACACCTGTTTCCTGGTTAATCAGGGCAGTGGCAGAACTTCATGCTCCGGCACCGGGGGTGGAGAGCAGGCGGGGGTGTGGCTGGCGTGTGTCCCGGGGTCTCTGCCCGCAGTGGCGTAGTGCGCGTCCTGGGGGCGTGGCGCGCCACCTGCGGGGACATGGTGCCCAGCGCGGGCGGTGGGGCAGCCGCGATGGCACCCCACCGGGATCACACTGCTGGGGCAGTGTGCTCCCACCGCACTCCTCTTTCTCCGCCAGTGAATCAGGGCACCCTTTAAGTTGATTTTTTTTTCTTAAATCAATCATATGATTTAAATCAACTCCCACCAGCCTCAGCCAATGGTCAGGGGTGAACAGAGATGGAGTTGGAGTCCAGCAACATATGGAATCTCAGTTTAAGGTACCTCACATAGCTATTGTGATGGTCCACTCTGAGCTCCACAGAGAAAGGAAGAACAGGGTGAAATATAGTTACAAGTAGGTAGCCGTGTTGGTCTGCCATAGTCGAAACAAAATAAAAAATAAAAAAATTCCTTCCAGTAGTACCTTAGAGACCAACTAAGTTTGGTGAAATATAATAGAATAATAACATTTTTACTTTCTATTTTTTTTATAAAAAAAACCTTTTATTTCACAAACATGATGATAATTTTACAAAGCCATGAGAGACTATCAAACCCATCATTGACAATATTTTAGTGTTTCCGGTCAAATATATACAGTACAGGCAACCCCTGATTTGCGCTTGGGTTGCATTCTGGGTCATTGAATGCTTGTGTGAAATCACATGCAATCAAAACACCCCGTTCCTCCCTGCCCTACCCTGCCCTTTTAGTGACGTCTTTTATGACGTTTACGGGTCACTTCTGGGTTCAGCACTGTGTGCATGCCCATGATTTGCACACATAATTTGCACACTTCTAAAATGGAGGTTGAGTGTATAGGTGAGCATTTTCATGCAGCTTTATTACATCAACATGTAACCAAATAAGGCTCTATTATGCAATGCAATGGCTGCTAGTCTACCTTCTCTGACTCTGGCTACAAGAAGATTCCTGCTGCATCTGACAAAAGGTCCGCATTGCCCAGCATCCTGTTCTCAGCGTAGCCAACCAGATGCCCATGGGAAGCTGGGACATGCATGTGACAACACTTTTCCCACTTGAGATTCCCAGGAACTGGTATTCAGAGGCATGCTGCCTCCAACAGTGAAGGAAGAATATACAATAGCCATCATGGATAACAGCCACTGAGAGTCTTATCCTCTGTAAATTTAGCACACACATTTATGTATCGCAAGAGTGAGGAAAATCCCTTCCTCTGCTGCTCTTTATCCCTCACTATTCTGAGTACGTTAAGATGGTTTCTTTTTGTATATGAGACATCAGCCCAGCTGCAGTTAGGAAAAGCATCACCAGATACCCATTTTATCTGTGATTCACAGATTCTGGAATATGCTATATATCTTCAGTTGTCCATTGGCCAACACCCGCATGAGGTATTCTAAGCCACAAGAGACATGGTCTGCGTTTTGCAACTAAAGCTGCTCTCCAAGGGGGGAAAAAAGAAAAAGAAAAACCGAGTCTCACAAGTTCACACTTCCAGTCCTCCATATGTCTAGTTTGGATAACTTCTGGTTTTTTAAAAATATCACTTTTTAACAACTGCAGGCTTGCCAGTGCTCACAAGTTTAACGCAAACTTCCATCCTCCTAGGTTGGCCTCCAACAGCACAACCCAAAACACACACAGGTCTCCCAACACTCTAATCCCTGAACCCTCACCAGTTGTTGTTGTTGTTGTTAATCATCATCATCATCATCATCATCATCATCATCACCTGAGAGGTACAATCAAACTTTTATTTTAAAATGGCTGTGGGAGAAGAGATATGCTAAACTCACTCAGAAGCAAACACAAAATGTGTTTCTTATGTCCTCCCTGCAGTTTTAAATTATGTGCTATAGCAAGAGTGGGAAACCTTTTTTGGGGACCGAGGGCCACATTACCCTGGTTGAAAGCTGCCAGGGGCCGCATTCCAAGAGTGGGCAGGGTCACACACACTAGTGTGGGCGACATAATACGCAATCCAAACACAGGCATACACTAAACACACCCACGTATCTGAGTTCAAATCCAAGCCAGATGAACTCTCATGCCATCCCTACCGAAAGCCTTGTGAACCGAAGAATGAGTGGGTGTCCCCTGTTCCATTTCATTATCATTCCATGGGTTGTCTCTGCCTCATGCTCTGCTCCATCTGCGTTAACTAGGGGAGATTTCTAAAACTGAAATAAGAATTGGCATACCCACAGATTATTCCCCCCCCTTACAAGTTACTGATGCACATTCACACATGCATGCACTGCTTATAACACAGAACAACAAGGAGTGTTGATACGATCACATCAGAATTCCTTTTTTTTTTGCACTGTAGTCTAATCATGTGTGTGCTGGTAACTTCAGGTGTGGCGGGAGTGGAACAAAACTGAAAACGGTGACAAATGGACACAAATCTCTTGACAAATCCCAGTAATGAAATAAAGGGGAGAATTGCAGACCACTAACTCTTACATACATACATACATACATACATACATACATGCATGCATGCATGCAGGAAAATAGATTCCGACTAAACAGGGAGAACTTTCTGATAGTAAGATTTGTTCAAAAGTGGAACAGGCTTCCTCAGGAGGTTGTGGACTCTCCTTCACTGAAGGTTTTTAAGCAGAGGTTGGAAGGCTATCTGTCATGGATGCTTTGACCTGAGATTTCTGCATAGCAGGAGGTTGCATTAGATGACCCTTCCAACTCTACGATTCTTTGATTCTATGAAGTAGTTGTCATGTCCTTCCCCCCTCTCTCCCCTCTCACCCCACCCAGCTTTCAGAATGGTTACTCTCAAAAGCCAGCTTTTAACTGAGTTTGGACAGCACAATGCGGGCGCCTGTTTCAAGAGACTGATGAATTGAGACATTTTGTGGTATGTGTACAGCACGAGGGAGAGATGGCTGTTTGTGCCCCCCTTCATCAATGGTGTTAGGCAACTAAGAATTAGCGCCGTTAATCAAATCAAATAACCTAAGGATCTTGTTAGAACCTTTAAGCCTAATAATAATAATAAAAGGGAAGACAATCGGCAAGTTGTTTCAACTCTGAAACTCCCTCGCTTCACGTTTCCATGCTCCCCTTCATCCCACCCGCACCCCTCCCCACATTGACGCCACCAGCAGCCTTCTCAAATTTAACCTGTCCTAGGCATGCTTTGAAATCCCACCCAAACCACAGCGGCCTGCAGCCCTCTACAAAGGAAGCATATAAACAGTATTACCTATAATGCATGGAGGGACACGGGTGGTGCTGTGAGTTAAACCACAGAGCATAGGGCTTGCCGATCAGAAGGTCGGCGGTTCAAATCCCCGTGACGGGGTGAGCTCCCATTGCTTGGTCCCTGATCCCGCCAACCTAGCAGTTCAAAAGCACGTCAAAGTGCAAGTAGATAAATAGGTACCGCTCCGGCGGGAAGCTAAACGGCGTTTCCGTGTGCTGCTGTGGTTCGCCAGAAGCGGCTTAGTCATGCTGCCCACATGACCCAGAAGCTGTACGCCGGCTCCCTCGGCCAATAAAGCGAAATGAGCGCCATGACCCCAGAGTCATCCGCGAATGGACCTAATGGTCGGGGGTCCCTTTACCCTTTACCTTTATAGTGCATGGAGCACATGGAGAGAAGTTTTGAAAGAAAATGGACAAGATGTTGACACAGATCAAGTACACCTTCCTCTCTGAAAGTTTACAAGGACATTATGGTCGAAACTGATTTCGATCGGGCTTTCCTTTAAAAGAAAAAAAGCAGATTCCCACCTCTTCAGCTCACCCATCCTCTTACACAGAAGCTGATCCCTATGCATTCATTTCACTGCCAGCCAGATAAGCTGTTATTTCCTGCTCGTGAAGAAAATTCTGTTCATCGTATGGATCATGAAGAATTGTTCTGCCAATAAGCTGTTTAAATAATGTCAGCTCAGTTGCTATGGGGAGGCATGGGGAGGTGTCGGATTAATAAACTAACACTCTCGGGCTCAGCCCCTCCACACCCACCCAAACACCCCCATTACAATCACAGTTTATCTGGCCTCAGAACGGTCATAATTCAGGTCACTAAATCCGATATGGCTGCCTCTGGCCGTTCAGACTGAGTCGAAAATGAATTTCACCCGGTTTTTGTAGGAACAAGCACCATCGTAAGGAGCAGCTGGAGGGAAGGAGTTAAGTTAGCTAGAGACATAGCCAGTGTCCATTGATTGTCCTGGGAACACCTAATCCTGAGGAAAAGATAATGCTTAAATGTGGTTCCCTGATCAGGGACTGAATAAGGAGGCTACTGGGTCCTCAATTTTATGTAGTCTGAGCTTTCTCAAAGGAAGAACAGGATATAACCTAAATAAAAATCAAATAGACCGGGGCAGTGCCCCAAGAACCACAGCATTTTTCTTTCAGCACAGCATCCAGCTCAACCTTTATTTTATGAAAAACAAGTCTCTAGTTTTCACGATCTCTACTTAATGCACCTTGTCTCCAAAATTTCAGGTCTCCAAGACTACGGGCCCAAACAGCAGGAGATCTGTGATCGGATCTCCTGACTTAAAAAATAACAACAAAACTTTAAAGTAGCCACTGGTGAGGGAGGGGGCATGAGTGTTTAACTCTTTCTCCTACTCCATTCCCCTCCTTTAAATCTCACAGCCTCTACTTTTAAGATTCTAATCCTTCTTCCCACCCAATTCCAACCTGCTGTTCTCAGCAAAGCCAACAGCTAGGCTTAAAAAGGTCTGGAGCGATTTAGATCGAAAAAATGGCATGGGGGAAAAGGATTCAATATATGTTCCATCAGTGCTGCTTTGGTGTCTTCCATGGAGACCTGCTCAGAGTTGTGGATCCACTTTTGCTGGTGACAATAAAAATTAGGATATATGCCACCGTAGCCTAACTTGGCCACGTTACCTACTTTACAGCAGAGGTTCAGTCCTTTGTTTCAAGGAGTTTCTCTATTTGACGGGCTGCCCAGTCCAAGTCTGGTTTAATGATACAGAGCCTTAGAAAGGGACACCAGGAGCCTTCAATTTCCCAATCCACGATTAGCATCCAAGCAGCAGACTGAGCAGGCAAACAGCTCATCTGGTCAAAGTCTTCATCACTACGGTGAAGCATACTATTTCCTATATAGTCTTCATGTATTCATGGACATCTGCACCACCCCAGGGGGTGCCAACTTGAATAAAATATTGGGGGGGCAGGTAAGCCCTGCCCCACAGAATCAATCACAAGACACAGTGCACACAAACCATTTGAATGGCAATACTCACCAACTTTTTTTGGGGGGGGAGCCAGCCCCCTCCAATATTTTATTGGAGGTGCCAAAGGGACCTTTGCCCCTAGGAGTTGGCTCCTATAAACCACCCTGAGTCTTAATGTATTAGGCAGTGTGTGTGTGTGTGTGTGTGTGTGTGTACACACACACACATGCACGGTAGACCCAATTAAAAGAATGAACATGAGTAAGTTGGGCCCATTAATTTCTGTAAAGCTTAGCTGAATACCATACAAATGCTTTTATGGGTGGACTTCAACATTGCGCTGAAATGATTGTTCCGTCAACATAAGAATTTCTGCTTGCCTCCCCCTGTACACTGTTCTGGGGCTTCTCCCAACCCTCCCTAGAGGATATGGGGGAGACATGAGGGCACACAAGGGAAGAGAGTGGGAAAGCCCTATGGGGATAGTGTGAATCCTTGTGTTGGCTTCTGCCAGTGGACCAGGTTAGTTGAATCCGGCCCTAAATATTTAAGTGACAGTAATTTCTCAATTTGCATTGATCCGTATCAGCAAGCAAATGCTAACTCAATATAAATTTGCACCCACTTTTGTACTTTTTTATAATGATGATGATGATGATGCAGAAATGGCAACCCAGTTGCAACCCCGACATCTGTATTCGGCAGGCAAAGATTGAAGCAGCTCTGGGTCAAAACAATGGAAGTTTTGTGCCGGGTGTATAAACCGCCAACCCTTTGTTTCTCCTTGTTGTGTCATTAAAGGAAGGCAGGCCATCGTGATGTAAAGCTGTATATTCAGCTCAAATGGAAAAGTGTTAAAATCTCAGCATGTCCTTGGTCCATTAACTTCTATCCCAATTTAACACGCTCCACAGTGCTTGGGCAACAGACACCACCATACAACCTATTCCTAAGCAAACAGCATTTTGTTTCCATAAACCATCTGGGGTGGTAAGGGCCACTTGCCTGGAGTAGCTTAATACACTTGGCCGTTTTAAAACAGAGAACTAAGAAACTTTTCTTCAGTCCAGGGAGGAAAAATTACTGTTTTTGGCGGGGGGTGGGGGGGTGGAGACCGCCATCGAAGGAGGAAGAGAATTTTGGCCGTGGTAGCTGTTTTCATTATTCAGCTGGAGAAAAGTCATTGGCTACCCAAGGTTTTATTAAAACACACGCAGACGCACACACCTATAGGTCCCCCCCAAGATACCAACAAAAGTGATCCCATTCATAAACTTGGACAGTGGTTTCTTTCATATACTTAAAGCCTCTATCAGCCACTCAAGCCGAGCACCAAGAAAATGGTTGGAATCTAGTTTGTATAAATTGTGAGACTATGCGTGCACATTGCAAAACAGGCTTCTTATATTCATAGAAGGTGCCTGAATCTTAGTCTTCAAGTACAAGCATTGAGCATTGAGCATTTGAAGCTGAACGATGAAGCTAGTCACAACTCTCCGAAAATATTCCACTAGTTTCCCCCAGATGTATAATTAAGGTGGGTGGAGAGGACTAACAATCATAAATGGTGGCCTGTGCCTCATAAAAGAGCTAGTTCACACATTACATAGACACAAGTCCAGGTTTGCCAGAGAGCGCATGTCACAGGGAGCCACAACCAAGGCCAGCTTAATGGGAAGTCTATGTACATTGCATGCGTTTTCAACCACCTACGTGTCACAATTCCACAATACGGTTTTAGCAGTACACTAGAAATACTGTAGGTGCACCTGTAAGATGTGCAATGTGCAGATGAGAAATGTCCTTATTTTGTATTTGCGTGTATTTCTTTAATGCCAATTTTACTTTAGGCATAAAAATAATAGTCTCATTCAGCCGTATCACCAACAGAAAGTGAGAATTTCCTGAGTTACGGGCAATTTTGTTCTTGTCAGTTTTAGGTTTTTGTTGTTTGTTTGTGGGGTTTTTAAAAATAATATTAATAATAATAATACAATGCAATAGACAGAGCAGGGGTAGCATACAAGGTTAGTCCTCCAGAAGTTGTTGAACTGCAATTATCCTGAGCCATCATGGTGCCTATGAATGCAACATGTAACTCTGTCCCCCCCCCCCCCCCCCCCGTATAGGATGGCACCAAGGCCAGGGCTTGGGAACCCATGGGCATCCAGATGTAATTGGACTACAACTCCCATTACCCTTCTCCATTGGTCAAATTCTGTACAACTGGGAGCAGAGAGAAGCTGCCCATTTTTCACCTTCTGTTCTGCCCCATTTAGTCCCTGTGTTTAGAGGGAACCATGAGTTAGTTAAAACGGTGGGTTGGGTGGCTTGTGCATTTCATAAGGAACTCCTCCTCACTAAACTTTTGATTTTTATATTTGATTTTCCTTAACTTCCAGAATGGGAGGCCAGTTTTTCATGTAATCCATTAGGAGATACAGTCGTACCTCAGCTCCCGAATGCCTTGGGAGTTGAATGTTCTGGCTCCTGAACGATCAAAAACTGGAAGTGAGTGTTCCAGTTTTCGAATGTTCTTTTGGAAGCCGAACGTCCCGATGGGGCTTCTGCAGCCGCGCTTTGGAAGTCGAACGTTTCGGAAGTCGAACGGACTTCCAGAACGGATTCTGTTTGACTTCCGAGGTACGACTGTACTTCCTTTGAACATGGGTGGGACACAGCTCACAGTCCATCAGAAGTTATGGGTCTCCAATTCCACTAGCCATAGCCAACGTGGCCAATAGTCCAACAAATCCCGAGGGCCACGGGTTTCCTACCCGTGGCTTAATACTAGCTACTCAGCTGCCTGAGGTCCAAATGGGCTTGTCACATAGAATCATAGAGTCAGAAGGAAGAACAAGGGTCATCTATTCCAACCTCCTACAATGCAGGGATATTTTTAACCCAATATGGGGCTCAAACCCACAACCCTGAAATTGAGAGTCTCAAGCTCTACCAATGGAGCTATCTCTCTTCTCATACTCATATCATTGGCAGCAATGGAGGTTATACATTCACCTCCATCAAGGCAGCAGCAATAGTTTGGAGGGGGCGGGGAGTATCAGAAGCTGTAAATATCCATGAACCTATCATTATTAATGATATTCCAAAGCCCCCTACTTTACATATTTAAGTAATTTAAGTATTATATTTCATCTTGCCAGAGCGAGACCTTTAGAGATTGTAATTGGACTACTGTAAGAAATCTGTAATTTGCAGTTCTTGGAAACTTAAAATGGGGAATATGGCAAAGGGCAGTCTAGAAGATAAAAGACATGGAACGGGATGCCCGTAGATGTGATTTTCATCATCAACTGTTCAACCTTTGAACAGTTTATTCCTCCGTTTCCCTTATGTAAACGTGCCTGCCTGTTCAACCCCCCCCCCTTTTCTTTAGGACTCAGACAAATAACTTGAGGCTCCAAAAGATTCTGGGTTTTCTGACTGGGGAAACATTTATTGATAAGTAAAGTTTTCAGCTTGGTAGCTTCTTTAAAAACGAATCGGGGGGGGGGGGAGCAAAAGAGTTTGAGCATTCAGAAATATTTGATTAACCCAGCATTTAACAGCAGAATGCACACTTCCGCTACCACTCATTTAGGCTAAATAATAATTAAAAGAACCTTAAATATCAGAGCCTCAACCCTAAAGTTTCTCAATAATGATAATCCCTGGCATAATAAAAGAAAGCCCAATTATGCAAGTAAGAACCATAATAAAACATATAAAGAAGTGAGCCATGCCCTCTTTGTTGGAAATGCCACCATCGGCTCGAACGCATTTTAATGCTGTACAAAATTATGTAATATGCTTGCAATTACATAATGCGAAAAGCAGAAAAAGAAAGGCGTAGAACCACTTGGGGCCAAATTGGAGTCATCTCTGTAGCTATATATAAACTCTCCCCCCCCCCCCCGGTTATGTGAAGAACAGAGATATAGACAGAGACCCTGGCAGGATTCTGATCAAGGGCATGTGTGCAAGAGAGATCCGTATAGCCACACAAATATACACATATATGCGCAAACATGAATATATTATGTCTTCTAAGTTCACCTCGGCGCTACGACTAGGGAAAGAAAATTGTAATGTTTTAAAATTTAAATAGGTGTGAAGTACCCCATATGGTCAAACAGGCTATCAACTGAGTGGGAAACAAATTAAATAAATAGTCATCGTGTTTGAAACATTTGCATCTCTCTCTCTCTCTCTCTCTCTCTCTCTCCTCTCTCTCTCTCTCTTTGGCTATCTTTCTATTTAATGCCTTTCTAAAATAAGCCAATTCACAGGCACATTGTAAGTTCAACGATCGAACAGACAAAACCAGGACCTAGTCGAAAGCATAAAAGTGGTATTGCTCCCCCAGTCCGAACCCCAAAAGGGGGTCTGGGAGGAAGCGTGTTTGTGGGAGGGAATGGAAGCCAGGCAGGAAACTGTGTCCAGCTCAGTTCCTGGATGGGCACCAGCGCTGTGCAGGAACAGCAGACACCTGCCTCCCTCCTCAACCCCACTTCTCTGAAGTCGAGCCACTTGGCCCAACTTCCTGGGATGCAGATAAGGTGGTCATCACAGCAGGGGCCCAGAAGGAATTCTTGTCCTCTCCTGTGATCGACTAGGGGAGGTGGAGGGTTTTTCCCCCCCACCTACTCCATCCTGCAGTGCTAGGTAGGTGCAGTTAGCGGTGGAAGTGGGATAATTATGCTGATTGGTCTCATTTGGTGATTTAGCAGGCGTGTGCAAGAAAGGGAAGAAGTTGGCACAAATGGTGAGTATTTGCACATGGGCCTCTGGGCTCCGTGCAGTAGGGCATGGATCACTTTGGAGCTTAACCCTGGCATAGGCAAACTCGGCCCTCCAGATGTTTTGGGACTACAACTCCCATGATCCCTAGCTAACAGGACCAGTGGTCGGGGATAATGGGGTTTGTAGTCCCAAAACATCTGGAGGGCCGAGTTTGTCCATGCCAGGCTTAACCCTTGCAATTGCGGCACTCAATAGGAATGAGAATCAGGAAGACCTCCCTCCCCACCTGAAGAGGTGTGGCAGGCGGGAAGAGGTGGAATTAATGCCAACCTTCATTCCTGTATGGTAGGCTTACCCTACCACAACGAGCTCAGGAGCCTGATAGAGGATTTGAATATTTCCCGCACTTGGGTCTTTTCCCTGTGCGGTTCATAAGTTCCTAGAGTTACAGTTAATAAAATGGGCTTAGACAGATCCCATACCTTGGGTCTTGCCTCTTACATTCCGGCCTCCTAATGCAATTTACTCCTATCCACGGAAACAGCTAGAGTCTGGCAAAGGATCTAAGGATCAGAAAGCACTTGTTGAATTTACTGGTGGGTCAGAAGTCAAGTTGGAATCTTCTGACTGTGGACAGAAGGCTTCTCTTAAAAAAGGGAACTGTCTATTCTAATTCCACCCCACCCAGCTTTTTTTTAAGATCACAAAGCAACTGGGAAACATTAAAATTTTTACTAACCACAGATGAAAGTAGGTAGATAGGTAGATTTGCAAAGCACAATTACGACCTTTCTTTCAAAGAGTGTCCAAACATTCTGAGCCCATTCATCCCCATGCACCTATTTTATAATCAAAGACCTGAAGATGGTTCCGCCATCTAATCCACACACACCTGTGCGGAATATTCTGCACATTAACCCTTCTGGAGATTAACCTGTATTATCCACATTAAAACGTGCCACAAGCAGACAGCAGAAGATGGCAAAGACAGGTCTTGCTCTTATTCAGGTATTATTTACGCAGGGCTTGGGGTGAATATTATTCTTTAATTACTAAAGTTTTTTTTTAAAAAAAGTAGCCCCTCAATGCAACTAAAATCCATCATTATTCTATTCATTTTATAGTGGGGAAATTCTGACTGCAAGGATCACAACAGCCCTGCAGAGTAGGGGAGGTTGTCCTGAGAAAGTGTTTTATTATCTATCTATCTATTTATTTAATTTCTGTACTGCCCCTCACTCGAGAACACAGTGTGGATGAAAATATAGAAACACCGAAATACATAATCAATGTCCATTGATGGTTGAATTAGCCAAAGTCCTGGGAGAAGAGGAATGTTTTTGCCTGGCAAGTAGTGTATAACAACTCATGCAGTGCTATCTGGAGTTTTGTATTATTATTATTATTATTATTATTATTATTATTATTATTAGTGCAGCTGAGAGAGTTCAGTGGTAGAGCATCGGCTTTGTATGCAGAATGTCGCACTTCAGTCTTCAGTATCTCCAAGAAATGCTGGGAATGTCCCCTGCCAGAAACCCTAGAAAACTGCTTCCAGCCAGTGTAAACGGTGCTGTCCTGAGCTAGATAGACCAATGGTCTGATTCTGTATAAGGTAGTTCCTTATGTTTCTAATTTGGTTGTAGCAGTGGTCTGACAGTGCAGAAGAAAGTCTTCTTGGGGGTAGGGGTCAGATTGCAACAGCAGACTGAAGTGGAAGTATTAATCACCCCCTCCCCCAGTGACATTTCTATAACTAACTTTGCCAAATTTCAGTTACAGGTGGGTAGCCGTGTTGGTCTGCCATAGTCAAAACAAAATAAAAAATTCTTTGCACCTTAGAGACCAACTAGGTTTGTTCTTGGTATGAGCTTTTGTGTGCATGCACACTTCTTCAGATACACTGAAACAGTGTACTGGAAAGAATTTTTTATTTTGCCAAATTTGCAATTAATGCCCGCATTTCCTTTTCTTTCTTTCTTTTTTAAGCCACCCTGTGTATATCTTGAACCTCCATGCTGTACCCACATCTAGTCACTTTCTGTCGATGGCAGATTTGGTTTCTCAGCCAAAATTACCACCCACAAAGCACACCTCAGAGCTCAACGGAGGTCAGACTCTTTCCTACCCACAAATCAAGTACTCAGTTGCATGCAGAAGCCCCATGTGCCATCAACTTGCATGCAGCCTCACAAACATTGTGTTTCTCATTTGCTCCAGCAAAGCACCACCAAGCCAGAACAAACCAACTCTTCAACTAAGCAGACTTGCACTCTAGCCTTGCTATGGTGACAGTCGGCTTTCATTCTGCCAGAGAGATTCAGGCACGCAGCAGGTTACAACTATAGAAGCTGCATATCGTGTGAATGCCTATTTTGAACTTTTGCTTTCACAGACTCCTCCCCGGACACAATTAACAACTGTATACAGGGTATATACAAAGGTATACAGGGCTGAGGCTGTTCGGGGCTTTAAAAGTCAGCAACCAACACTTTGAATTGCGCTTGGAAATGTACTGGGAGCCAATGTAAATTTTTCAGGACTGGTGTTATATGGTCCTTTGAAATTTGCACTTCTCTGAATTTTGCAGTGCAGTTCTCCAGCTGAGCAATGAGTACAAAAAAATGCATATATTAAAGTGTGCGTGAAAATGCACATATTGGTGAAAATATCATAGACACACTTTATAAGATGTAATGCCCACAGTGAGGCTTACTTTCAGGGAAAGAGGGCATAGGGCTGCCACCTTCAACATCTACAATTGCCTTAATTTTTATTTAGCCTTTGAAGGTTCAAATACGTGTTACAAGTAGCATTATCTTAGAAAACACAACCGTCGGTTTCCTTCCTTTAAACCAGCCCTGAAAGGAGTAATTTCGAGTGGGAAATTGGAATGCATGTTGGGGGTGTGGGAAATCTCCCTTAACCCTATCCCAGCCCATCATATGACTTTCAAAATTAACAAATAGTTTGCATAAAACCCATACCTAGTTGTAGGTGCTGACGAAAAGGTGGGGGTTTGGGTTTTTTTTGCAGTTGAAACAAAGAATTATGCAGAATCAGCCAGGAGTCTTCCCTGACCCTACCTGGAAATCTGCTTGAGGATGCCAGGGATTGAATTTACAACCTTTCGCATGCAAAGCATGTCCTCTACCAATGAACTGTAGCCCTTCCCCAGTGCTGTCATGCTGTGAACTGGGCTGTGGTGGTGTCCTCATATTCCCAAGCAGCTTGCATGGAGGATGCTCTTACAGCCTTCCTTGCCCAAAACCTGAGCCTGAACCACCTCCTCAAAGTCCCATAATAGTTTCTCGAACAGATGTGGTACAATCTTAATATTAAGGTTGGTTGATGTGTTTAATTCAGTATGTTGTTTTTATTTTCTTCTTAAATTGCTGCCTTGGGAAGAGTTGGGGAATAGAAATGCACACTTGGTAGATCCCCGCTCAGGAAAGTCTAGCAAAGAATAGTTTTATTTCACTGTTCCAGTTGTTTAAATCTAAGGAGCTAACCCACATACAAGAGGTAGAGGAGAGGGAGAGAGGAGAGAGAGAGAGAGAGAGAGAGCGCACAATTCAAAGTGTTGGTACTGACCTAAAGCCTAAACAGCCTTGATCCAGTATACCTGAAGGAGCATCTCCACCCCATCGTTCAGCCCCAGACACTGGGGTCCAGCTCCGAGGGCCTTCTGGTGGTTCCCTCATTGCGAGAAGTGAGGTTACAGGGAACCAGGCAGAGGGCCTTCTCGGTGGTGGCACCCACCCTGTGGAATGCCCTCCCATTAGATGTCAAGGAAATAAACAACTATCTGACTTTTAGAAGACATCCGAATGTAGTTCTGTATAGGGAAGTTTTTAATGTTTACTGTGGTTTTGTAATTTATTAGAAGCTGCCCAGAGTGGCTGGGGCAACCCAGTCAGATGAGCAGAACAACAACAACAACCATCCTTCCTTGACCTTGAACATAAATCCAGATTACCCAACCTTTCACGTCAAACTTCGAAGCTACAGCTCAGTGCTTGTGCAGATATTTTATATGCAGAAGGTCCCAGATTTGGTCCCCCAACATCCTCAGTTTAAAGAAGAGTAGGCCATGGGAGAGATCTCTGCCAGAGACTCAGGAGAGATGCTGTTAGTCATTGTAGACCATACTGGGCTACAGGGACAAATAGTCTTGACACTGGGGTGCTTGAGGAAATCAATCTTGGGGATTCTGACATGTCCACACCTCTCAGACTAGTGGAGTGATTGGAACCAGCTAACCTTTGGAGGAAGGACTTTGGGGGCGCTGCAGTGGAAGGGTGGAAGGCAGGGAGACCAACAGTAGGTGCGGCCAAAGCCAACTAATTCTACTTTTGTCCCCTCCCTGCTCAGTTCTACAAAGGGGTGAGACTTAGGGAGGAGGAAGCTAACAGGCAGGACCATCCCATGGACTGTCCCGTCCCCCCATTTAATATTATTAAATTCTTTTTTTAAAAAATCACATATATACTTCAATACATAATGAATTTTTCTTTTGTTTTATCGACTTCACAGCTCGTTTTTCACGGTAGTTTTTTTTTTAAAAAAAAAAATCATTCCCCCCTTGCTGCACCTTATCTTCTCTCTGATATCACAACAACAGCACAATACAATAATATTTCATTCCTTCTGCTGCTCATAGTTCAAATCCTGCTCGCGAATTTATCATATTACAATATTTCTTTAAATAATCTGAAAAATTCACAGGCCCTGGGTTTTAAGTGGGAAAGTACGTAGGGAGCTGGCTGAGAGCGGGCTGAGTCGGGTGGGGTAGTGCCCCATTCATCCGAATGGAGCAGCCTCCGCTGGGGCTTTGGTTTCACATGCAGAAGGCTCTGAGTTCAATCCCCAGCAAATCTGGTAAGGATGGTGGGACTCCTGCCCGAAACCTTGGAGAGCCCCTGGCAGTCAGTGCAGGCAGTATTGAGCTATATGGACCAGTGCTCTGACTTAGTATAAGGCAGCTTCTTTTGTCCTTGTTCCAACAGATTTTGTACTTCTCTGAATGAAACTTATCCATGCATAATTCCTGCATTGCAGGGGGTTGGACTTGACGGCCCTTGGGGTCCCCCCTTTCCAGCTCTACAATTTTATGATTCAATGAAACTCTGGCTATCTTTGACGTCTCAGAGTGGAAAGGATGAAACTATTATGAAACAGTTAAATAAGCAATGCACTTCAGCTTAACACTATTAGGGAGTGACACGGAAACACGCAGCCTCTTTATTGCACACCGTATCGCCGGCATGAAGTTAGCAACTTTCTGAAAGCAGTGCTTCTAGTTGCCACTGACAATTAGCCCCAATTTGCCAGTAGCCACATTATCGTTGCCCTATGGGGCGCGAGACCCTTTTTGCTGCTCACAACAGCAGGACGGTACACAGCCTCTTTATCTTCTCCCTATCGACCAAGAAATTGACATTTGCAACCACACTAGGTGCTAGATTGGTTACCGGGAGGAAAAGAACAATATGGCATATTCTGCTTTACAAGAGGAAATTTAACACTTTGCCGAGGATACAAAATGTTCAACAAGTATATTTAGGGAGAGGGAAGGCTGGGGGAAATTTTGTTTGGTTCACGTTTAACGTGAACCTGCCTTATAGCACTTCTTAATATAAAATATGAAACACAGCCGTCCCTCACAATTTGCCCTTCTCAGAATTTTGTGGTGCAGATCTCCGAAAAATAAAATAAAATGCATGTGTTTGAGGAAAGTGCATGTAAAAATGCATATACTAGTTAAATAACATAAAATGCATTATATTGTGGAAAATTGCTTACAAAAAAGCGTTTATTGGGACTAAAAACATGCACAAAAATGGTGATGAATTTTCCTGAGTTCTTTAAAAAAAATTAAAAATTGCAGACTGATGAACTAATAGGGTAAACTGAGTTGAAGATTGGGGCAGGGGGGACGAGAAACTGAGAGAAAACAAAAAATGACAGAGTGTCCCTACCTAAGCAGAGATAATGATCCTGGGGCCTAGAAAATCACATTAAAGCCAAGTTATGTCAAACAGTTTGGACAAAATCCCATTGAAATCAACAGCTTGAAATTGTCATCAGCTTACATCTTACAGTGAGATTATCTTGCTTTTTTAAATATCTTGCACTATTTAGTGTGCAAAATGGTTTGCAATAAGAGCCCTGCTGGATCAGGCCCCAGGTTGATTTAGTCCAGCATTTCTGTTGCCAGAGGTGGCTAGCCAGATCTTCTGCAATGCCCACAGAACATGAGGCCAGCAGGCATTCCCTCTCATTTTAACGTAGAATCTGATAGTCAGAGATCCCATTAAGCAGTCATGGGGGGGGGGGAGGAGGACCCTTATTCACAGATGTATATATATATCATCCATGAATTTTGTCTGGTCCCTTTTTAAAGCAATCTAAGCTAATGGTCATCACTGAGTCGGATGAAAACATTATGCAAGTATCTTCCTTATTTCCTACATGAAATGTTTTGATTTCCATCTCTTGCAGTTTCACATTCTAGTAGTTTTCCCCCTGTTCGCCAAATGCTGGAGAACCAGTTATTGACAGCTTAAACTTAGAGTACACATTTAAATATATATATTTTAAAGCAAACACACATCTAAATATGTTTGAGGCGAAAACGCACACGCAGAGATGTTTTAAGAGGATTTTATATATATATGCAAAAAAACAAAAAAACAAAACAACAACCCACAGATTAATATGGAAACAAGAACAGAATTATGGCCAAAAAGCTGTGAAACTGAAATGGATTGGAAATATCCTCATTCACTCACCCATCCTTAGCAATATGCCTTCTTCGCTTGAGAATGAGATAGGGCATTTTGGTCAAGGGCCAATGAATGAGTCTTTGGACTTGAACCAATCTCCCCACTCTAAGTCAAACATTCTGCTCACTATACTAAAATGGTTCTGAAGTACACCCACTCATTAGAACTGTGGATCAGGCTGTCATCTAAATGCACGCAGAAGCTTTATTACCCCAGACAAACGAAATAGCCCCTGAGCTATTATTATCATTATTAGTAATATTTATTAAAATTGCATACCACCCTATGCCCATATATCTCAGGGTGGTTCGCAACATAAAATAACAATATATTAAAAAAGAGAAAATATAAAATGAAACCGAAACAACAACAACAACCCTCTTAGTGCTGCATCCTGTTTCCATAGCAGGCAATGAGATGTATATGAGAAGCGCAGAAGCGGTACATGAATTATGGTCCTACTCAACATGAGGCAAGCACCATTCTGTTAGGGACTTTGCAAGATTTCAGAATTAGAAGATTTCCATCAAAGAAAGGATGGATCCTTTAGTGCGTTCGCGTCAACACAACCCAGGTTAATAGAAGGAATGTAATCCTCAACAAAACTTAAATGTAAAGCAATGTAGCATTTCGCAACACCACGAAGAGTGAAAATCACTTTAAAAAAACAATAACACAGGAACACCAACGACACATTGATGCATCTCGTGAAATTTAATATAAAGTACCCCTTTAACAGAAGAATGATGGTTGTATAAAGATTTGATGCTTGCGGTGGAGGGGGGGGGACAGGATTTTTTAAAAAAACCAAGGAGTATTTCGTCAAGTTTGTTATAATTATCAACAGTATCAACACCTGTCATCTTTAGTTCTGTGAAAACGAACCTGGTCCTCTGAAAGAATAATTTCACCAAATGGCTCGGACAAAATGATGAGCAGAACACATGGGTGTTGAGAGCCAAACAAAGACTACAACATTTGTGGAAATATGCTACTATTATTCTGGCAAAAGGACCTCTAGATATCCTGCGCAAGAAGTTGCTTCGGGCATACAACCAGTGTGCAATATGGCTGGAATTGGGGAATGATTCGACAACGCTGTATTCTAAATACATTTTTTTTGGCCGCTGCAGAGGCAGCTGCCCCGCTCCACATCCCGGTGTACTAGGTCACAACAATTCCCCCCCCCCCTTGATGGGTTTCATAAATCCGAGGTAGCACTTTAAGGTATGTGTGTCAGTATAATTGAGGAAATCCTGGGTCCAAGGCTGTCGCTTAATCCTTTCACCTTCCTCTTAAGAGACATCGTCCTTTAAGCAAAACATTTCCTAAGGTACAGCATTTATTGTGACTGGAACGGCAGGGATAGTGCCTGTCAGACAACGGAAACAGAAAAGTTTCCCAGTTACAGAAGAGCGGCTCTGGAACAACGTGGAATGTAAAAAAAAGAAACCGAAGCTGATAGCACTTTATTTGTATTTGAGATGCCAGTTTATTTTTTTAAAAGGTCAGTGGAGACCTTTAACAAACTACCTCCAAGAGCAATGCAGACCTCTGCTACACAGTTTATACCAAGTGAAAAACAAATCTAGATATAATTTCTGAACATGGTTTAAACTGAGATTATTAATGTGACTCGTACTGATGTGATTTGCTAGCACCCAGGAATGATCCAGCCAAGTCTCATCGATTTCAACTGGAGGGAAGAGGGATTTTTAAAAAAAGAGAGAATGTGCTAATTCCCCAGTGAAATCAATTGGGCTTTGAAGTGTTTCGTTTTGGCTGCATTCTGCCCCTATATCAGGCACCGAGTGTTTTATAAAATACGTTTTCCATGATATTTTTGGAGCTGGCCTTCGGGTACGTACTAATTTGTGAGGATACTGTCGGAAAAATTAAAAAAAAAAAGAATGGGGTTGAAGCAAAAAGATGCTATTCTTCCATGCAGCTTTTGCACACGCGGCCTGATTCTGTGGCCCTGCCAGCACAGACCACTCAGTGCACCACTGCAGCTACACAGATCTATCGGACTGGGATGCCAGCAATTTCTCCCCCTTGAGCAGGTGCAATGCTGATTTCCAAGGTGTAAATTACCAGCCTCTGCTAACGCAATGCACTTGCGGCCATGCCTTGCCTGTTATAATTATTATACCCACTCCATAAATGAGTTAACAAGAACGGTGGCCAAAGGACATGGTAGCCAGGAAATGTCAAGCACACTAGAAAAACAAACAACAGACAAAAACTGTCAACAAGTTTCATGACCAAATCCCAACAGATTAAGCTCTGATGTTTGTGGCAGTTGTGGGAGCTGGGTTCAATCTTCACGTCTTAATCCTCTACTACCCCCCCCCCCCCTCACCCACTGGAGAAACACACTCCCATATAAATCCCTGTTTTAACACCACGATTCCTCGCTTTATGGATTTTCAGCACATCCTTTGCAAAAGAAAAACTTGGCCGTCGACATCTAGGAAACGGGTCTTCCCTCCTGTCGGCTCCTCTGTGAACAAGTCTATTGTGCAATAAAGATACGCTGGTTTGGGCAAAACTTTTCGGCTGCAAAATCTTATCCACCTACCAAAGGTCAGGAGTAAGAGTAGTGCCGAGGAGAGATGGCTATTCTCAGGAACGGAAGGTACGGTATCTGTTCACAAATACCCCCCTAGTGGTTGTCTTGGATTAGACAGTGCACGATATCCAGAGCAGAAGGGAGCCAGACAAAATGGATTTTGGAATAGGCAGTTTCAACGGAGAGACAACAAATAAAAATAAAAATAAAGTGAGAGAGAGCTAAAAATTGAATTCAACCCTGAACTGATCTCCTGCCTTTAGGAAGCAAACATCTCACTCAAATCACTCAGAAGGGCTGATATCCAGTATCAGGCATTATGTTTAAAATATCTAGCAGAAGTTCACAAAAACAAAAACCACACCATTCAGTCTATTCCTTTGCTGCAGCTTGGTCCACAACCCACTTTATTTGGTGTTAGCAAAGGAGCTAATTTAGCCCATGTTAATTAAAGAGCACATTTGCAGACAGAAGGAACGAGGGGGGAGAGGGTGAGTTTAACCAAGCTCCTCATCCCAATAATTGCTCCAAGCTGATTTCGTTTACCATCACCCTAAGATTATTATTTAAATACATGCCAATTCATCCCTATTCTGAATGTCGGAAATACAGAAGCATTTCCAAATGATATAAAACATTTTTGTGTGTGTGTTTCAAGCATTTTTCCCTGCCCCAAGATTCTGCTTTCCCCCCCTAAACAAAATTGTTGGCAAGAGCAGAGAAACGGTGCAAACTATTTGAGAAGATTCTCCTAAAATTATCGCGTTATCAAAACGTACAGTGTGTCAAGTGTTACCTGTATTTGGAGTAGGGATTCCTTCTGAGCTTTACAATTAAGATGACATTATTGCCCAAGAAATCGTAGTGTGTTTGTGTGTGTCAGTAACACTGACACTACTTAACTAAATGGTAGGTGAAGATATTTGCTTTGCAATAAGATTTAAAACAACTAATGTGATAAATTGCCCAAAGTGATATCGTTCTGTCATTTGTTCACTTTATCGTCTGTAGGAGATACACACACACACACACACACACACACCCATGCACACTTGCCAGCTAAATAAATGCAGCCTGATCCAAAGCAAAATATAGATTTCCGAAGGAGCCAAGAGAAACTTATTCAATCCCTATCAAAAAGCAGCATGGCTAAAACAACAAGACAGGTTGTCACATTTTTAATAAGGCTCCGACACAGATATTGCTGCTAGTTAGAAGCTCTCTAAGACGCTGTAAATACCTCATGCATTCATTATGCTTAATGTCTCTGGACAAGAGGGAAAAGAAAAACAAGGGTTTTTTGGGGGGGGGGCTCTTCAAGGTAGCAGGCTTGCGTGTGCACACACACACACACTATCCCCACAAGCAAACAGTTTAAAGTCGCATGGCTTGATTGCAGGACAGCAGGGGGGCAGCAGACTGGCCACCCACTCCTCTCCCTGTCACTACTCAAATTAACCCCTCGAGTGCCAATGGCAAACCAGCCGGCCCGAAATCCTGGCCAACTTAAATCCTGCTTTTGGCTCGAGCCAAAGGCTCAAGGCTCCTTCCATGGAATTAGTCACTTCTCCGCTCCCTCAGAAAATAGCCTCCAGCCCTGCCTCACCATTCTAGCAGGGGAGAGAGGTACAAATCTATTGAAATGTTCGTTGAAATCTACAGGCTACAAACTAAAGACAGCAGCAGCAGCAACAACAACAACCCTCAGATAAGTTATAGCCAGCATGTTTCCTAGAGATCTAAAGAAAAAAGAAAAGGAGAAACCACCCAAGTGTGCAAAATCACTTTGAAAATAAGTGCCAAATGAACACACTGAAAACACATTATTCCTTCTGCTTTCATGCAGAGAACGTCAGCGGGCCAGATTTTGTTTGGACAAAATGGATGTTTGTGGTTATTCCCAGGCCATGGGTACAAATCAATGCATCAGGGAAATACAAGGAGAGGTGGGAACATGGAGATGAAATGACACCATGTGCCAAGTACCAGTACCACCAGTCAGTTTGACTTCTGAAGGGGAGTGGGGTGTGTGTGTGTCCCCTGTAGTACATTCACTCTGGAAGGGCATTGTGGAATACCATTCTGACCCATCCCAGTGATGGAAGCTGTCAGTTTTTCCACATCCGAAAAAAACCAAAACAGGAGCCAAGCGTGGGGCAGTGCATCTCTTCTGAGAAGAAACTTTAGCCTAAGACAAAACTGTCATATAGGCAGGGAAAGGATTTGTCATTCAGTGGCACTGAAGGAACACTAAAACAAATTCAGCAGGGACAAAGATGACAAGAAAACACAAATTCACAAATATATTACTGCCACTAGACTACTAAAAAAAAAAAAAACACCACCTTGAACTTTCCTTGTCAGCTGCTGATTTAGGATCCCCCCGTAATTATTATTATTTTTTTAGAGCAAGTGAGCCAATAAATATTTTACATGAAGAATCCCTTCCTTTCCCCCTCTCCTGTTCTTTATCAAGAGTACAACCCGCCCTTCACTTTGAAGCCTCGTGAGTCCATGTGCCCATCTCCGTCTTCCGGTGCCTATTCTTTGGGTCTACAGAGAAATCATGACAACATACGCCAGTTACTTTAGGTTTGAAAAAGCATCCCACACACCATGAACGTTGTCAAGCAGCCCCTTTTGTTTTTCACTGACAAGGTTTTTATGAAGACATTCCGCGTTTATGCCAGGCGTCTCTGAGCTCTTAATTGTTCTTGTAAAATTTCACAGCAACGTCCCTAATGCTGAAGTTACAGGTCCCTCCTATCAACTGCTTGAGTAAGTCATAACTTCACCTTGACTTGCCTTTTTGGTACCTAACATAAGCTGTGTCTCTATTTTGAAAAAAAAACAAGAAAATTAAATCTTGGTGGTGTTTATTTATTTATTTAATGCACATCCTAGAATAAAATTGGGCAGTCACATAGTACCTCATCAAAACCCACCACTTAATAATTCCAGAGAAAACAGAAAGCTTGTTCCCTCAGCACCTTTTGCACTCGACATTTCAGCTGTCTGGAGTGCCTTTCAAGTTTTGGTAGAACCCCTTCTCGATTTAAAATAACAACATAACAACAGAAATGGATGAACAATCTCTCTGTGTGCATGCCTAAACCTGTCCCGAGTTTGGAACAACAGCTAATTCATCAATGAGGATAATAGGGTACAGATTCATCCCAGTCTTTCTCGAGTATACATTGGACACTTTTCTTTCTAGGCTTCTGTGTTACCAAAGTTAAGGGCAAGGGGAGGGGAACGAAACAAGCAAAGCAAAGGAGAAACTGGATCAACTCCCTTTCCATGAGAGGACAACTGCTTCCCCACAAGATGTAAAGGAAGTTATGGAAGTTTCAGAATAAATCAATGTGATAGAAAGGCAGTGAGGGGAAAGGGGGGGGATACCTCTCTTCCTGAGAAAAACTTGGCGACTGAGAAACTGGACTACCACCCAAAATGCCTGGATCATAAAATCAATGTCTCCTTGTAAACCACCCCCCCCCGGGCCTGTGCAGAATGGGCCTTGTAAGCATTAGTAACAATGTAGTTCGGGTCTGACAGGTGAGAACACTGATTTCAGCAAAATGCACAAACAACATTAGGCTCCGAGAGGGCCGGGGTGTTTGTGTGTGTGGGATGGACAGATTGCAAGAACGTCCTCTATCTACGCAACCCGAATTTTCATGTGAATTGTGCATGTTGTGTTGTGAATAACTCCCACAACCTGTACAGATCTCCATGCGTGTGTAACTACAGTCAAACGCAGCAAATGTAAACAAATGGTAATGATTAACAGAGATATTGGTTTGTATTACCAGCTAAAACCACAGATGGAAAATGGTAATAAAAAGAATTGTATGGTAAGGTTTCATTCAGCCCCCCACCCCCAATTTAACCCATTTCTGTCTATATACCTTGATAGCTACATGTCTGCTCAGGCTAATAACATATGGATTATTTTTAACCGGTTCTTCTCCCGCCTTCAAACAAACAAACAAAACGAGAGGTAAAACTCTGAACACACACCTCATCAGAGAGATGAGAAAGAAAGAGAGCAATCAACTCAAAAGTTGAGTTTCAAAATGAAAATGAAAGCGAGCTCTTTAGGACATAGGAAGAGAGAACATACTGTTTGTATTCCTGCCATCTGACCTATTCAGCTCACAGGAAAAGTTACACAGAGATAGCAAAACAAAACAAAACAAAAATACTTTATATATTTGTAAGCATGTTGCTATGGGACATGCCATGCAGAATAGCTTCAAACCTCTTGAGTTCTTCCCCTCCCCGAATGAAAAAAGAAACCATTTTTTTGCCAAGTTAACCTAGGATTTTTACTAAGATAAACAGTTAAGTTCTCGCAGGTATGTCCGTATCACAATATTATGAAATGGGGGAGGGGGGTTTGGAAATGTCAGCGATTTTAAACAAAGGAGAGAAATTAATTGGATCAAATAAAACCTTGGAAGGCATTCAGAAGTGCCAGCCCAAAGTGTTTTCTGTCAAGGGTTAGAGTTACGAAATACAGTAGGAGTTTTCAGAACAACCACCACCCCTTTACCAATTTCAGTTGCTTTATACTGGTATATAAAGCTATATAGGTGTACACACATCAGTGTACACACAGATATGCATACGTGTATCTGTACACATACACCCCTAGCTAGTTTGTTCTCTGGAAATCTAGTATTCTTTGCAACTTCTCTGCCCTCTTAAGATGTTTGACGGATATTTTCTTCCCTGTGCCTTTTACTATCAAATTCAGCAATCTGAAAGCTGAACAGCTTGGCTTACCATATTTTTTAACCAGCTGGTCTATCACCTAGCTTGTATTACATAGTCAGATGCAACCAAATGTTTATGCAGAATGTAGCTTCCATGAACCGTGGGGAGGGGAAGCTGGGAAACGTGCGCTCTGACAATTTAAAGCCTTTTCATTTTTCTTTATAGAGACCGACTTAGAAATGCAAAGGCTTTGAATTCCTCCTCATAGCCAAACATGGGCTATTTACAAGCTTAAAAATACAGGGGGGAAAGTGGGATGGGGATGTAGCCAGAGTGGGAGGATCTTGGTTCTTCCGAAGTACAGTGCACAAGTGGTTGAGAGTTAATCTTCAAACATAGTTAGCAAAAGTCAAGATTTATGTGAACCGAACAATGTTTGGGAGGAGGAGGAGGAGACTTGGGATCTAGACCTCATGAACAGCTAGGATCTTAAGGACTTCTAAACTTTGGCAAGTGGGTGGTAGAGGTACAGGGGAAGAGGGTGGCAAGGCAAACAGGTCATAAATCAAAAGAGCAGGTTTTGACACACAGTCAAAAAGAGGTACTGATAAATTCAGAATGAACTGCTCCACTCCACTCTCTCCGCTTCCCAAACACACTTTTCTGTGTTTTGGTTGATTATTTTGCTTGCTCAAGCTTGGGATGATGTTAACTTGCCTCCAAACAGACAATCCTGTTAGATCAACCACCACTACCAAAGGGAGGGAGGGGGAGTCATGTGCTTCCTAGAAACTTTTTTTTTTTAATGGAAGGATCAAATTGAAAGTTTAAAGCCTCGCTAGTTCTTCCATTCATTCCAGGAAGCGCTCTCTCCAAAAAGGCAAGAAAGATTTAATTTCCCTCCCTTCCCTTTTAAATAAAGACCAAAAAAAAAAATGTCTTCTAAGACATTGTTGCTTCTCATTATCTAGTAGATTAATTCAGAAGAAGGAGCCGGGAGCGGCGGGGTTGCGGGGGGGGGGGAGAGAACAGAAAGAGGGGCGGCGGCGGAGCAAAGACAGAGATATACAGTCATGATGATGTTCATTCAAATCTCTAGCAGGGAGCTAAACAAAATCCGAAAGGCATCGCTGTCGAAGTAGGTTACAGGACTTTGGGTGATCCCTTTCAATCTAGTTCAGGAGATGGAAATGGTGCGCGTTTGGAGAAGAGAGACAGAGGGGAAAAATAGCAAACAGCAAACATAGATCTGGAGTAATCTGACATTACTGCATGCTGGGAGGGAGATAAAGTGCATGGTTGTTTGTTTGTTTTACTACTCCGGATTATATATATATAAATATATATATAGACGCGCATACAGGGAAAGTTGCACTTTAACAACATTGGAAAGATCTCAAATCATCATCATAATATTTAAACGCGCGCACGCACACACACCCCAGCAGCGAATGCATGCAAAGCAGATATATTATAAATATATACAGAAACACACACTGATCTCCTGGACTCACCTTTCAAACTCCTGGGGTAAATCGGGGTCAGTGAGCATGCTGAAGGGGGAAATAAAAAAGCACAATTTTTTTCCCCTTTGTCACAGTAGCCAGCTATGATCGCCTCCAACTGAACCTGTCAAGTGAATCCAAACCTCCTAAACCGATTGATTTTTCTCTCTCGCTCTCTCTCTCTCCTCTCTCTCTCTCTCGCGCGCTCTCTCTCGCTCTCCCTCTGTGAGCTAGGGACTCCTTGACCAGTCTCTTAAAGGGGTAGCGCACTTTAGCTGAAGGAGACAGCGTTGAGCAAGCTCCCCCCACCGCCGCGCCACATGGCTGGGGTCTGACAAGCAGGCAGCAGCCTCCGCCAACCTCAGGGGTGCCTGTCCGCTTTTGCCTTTATTGCCCCTCTCCTTGTCACAGCCCCCCGCCCTCCACCCCTTGCAAAGTCAGCTCCTTTCATCCTCTTCTCCAACAGCCACGCACACCCGCAACCACCACTGTCTGTGACACACACACACACACACACATCTGAAAGCTTCATGCAGGATCGTGCCAATTTCAAAACCAAAAAATTGTGCTCGCAAAATAAAATAGCAACCCCCACTTCCAGCCTCGCTTTCCCCAATGTGCTCAGGACGGGGGGGGGGGGGCGGTACTGGGAATGAGGAGGTGTGGAATATGCACACTTGCAACACTTATTCTAGCAGAAATGCAATTATAAATAGAAACGCACGTGTTACACACACAAACACACGCAAATCCTAAGCGATTTCCCCGTCTAGGATATTCCCCCAGCGTGGCCAAATTATGTTTTCCCTATCTTGATGTGGACGGACACACACTTTGAAAATCCCAATATCTAATTCCGCCACTAAAGATCATTTCCCCCTCCCTATTCGCTTAATCTTTTAAGAGGGGAGAAATCAGTTGCAAAAGTCCCTCTCCCTGTTTCTCTTTCCCTGTGAGCATCTCTGTTGCACAACAACAACACACGCACAACACAACCACCACATACTGAAGGAGTCCTTAGCAAATTTCTGCTAGTCAACCCTCAACTCCTCAAATATGAAGTCGGAGGGAGAGGATCGGTACCTGAAAAGTGCGCTGAAATTTGTTATATTCAATATGTGTCTTAATTTATAGGTCTACGTAGCTGTTACTTAGCACAGACAGGCAGTGAAGATGTGAGTGTGCGTTTGCACCATTATTATTATTATTATTATTATTATTATTATTATTATTATTATTATTATATTAAAATATCTGCCAGATTCTGTTGACCACAATTATCTAATAGGCAAGTCTGACACCCATCACTCTCCCCTTTGTAGAGAGGAAGACCTGCCAAGGGGAGAGAGGCAAGCTAGGGGGGAAGATCAGTGGCCAAAAAGAAACTTAAAGAAGGACTGCTGGCTTAATACAGAAAAGCACTTAGCAACTCATTGAGAGGAGTTAGAAAAAAGGGAGGGAGGAAAGGAGAAAGAGAGGGAGAAAGGGGAAGAAAGAAACTCTGAACACCTAAGGACAATCTTCAATATTTCCAAAGGGTTTGTGTACATGGTGTGTGTGTGATATCCTATATGTATATATATATATATATAATTTTCCCACCTCTTCTTCGTTTTTTTTTTTTTTAAATAAAAAGTCTCTGTGCAAGGGGAAGGGGAAGGGGAAGAAAGAAAGAAAAAAACACCCTACACAACAATCAAGCATTGTTCTGGGGAAAGAAAAGCAACTTTGACAGATTGAAATATACCAGAGGCCCCTTCAAGGAAACCTGTAAACAACTTGTCATTCACTCTGTCGGTTTCACTGCCTTGCCCACAAAGTGTGAGGAAGCAGCCTGGCAACACCACCGCCATCACCACAAACTATGGGGTTGGGGGTTGGGGGGGGGAGTGAGAGGATAATCCATAGTGCTCCCCCCTCTCCCCAGATCTTTTTTTTAAGGGTTTAACTCAGTTTAAAACACACACACACACACAACCCTTGGCTTTATGGAATAGGAGGATAGACTGCACCACAAGGGACAGAAAACCACATATGGTACAATGTTTGTGTGTGTGAATCCTGATAAAGCCAGCCACACAACCACAAACACACGCAACCACCGTTTTCCAGGTTGTACCCAGTTTTCCTGACTTGCCCTGTCTTTTGACTGCCTGTGGATCTCTCCCACCCCCCACCCCCATTTCGTTCTGCTCCCAACTCTGGCTAAAGCAGCCTTGGCACAACCTGAGCAACAACTCCTATCATGCTGGCTGGGGCTGATGGGAGTTGTAGTCCAACCCCACCCCACCCAACTAAAGAAGTGGTTCCCAAAATGAGTGATACCAAACCATGGAGGGCAGTGGGATTACCCGAGAAGAGGGGGTACTGGAAGTGTAAATAGCTACCAGGCTTTGAAAAGCTGGTATCACTGGTTCACCAGTTTCGTTGAATTAGTTAAACTAAATAGTTTTTAAACTGGATTTTGAATAAATGTGAAATCAACTTTTACTGTTTTGAATTTTATTGTGTTACTTTCTTCCTTAGTGGGTCATGCAAACCACTATTCTGAGCAATGCTTTTCATAGGGGGTAATAATAATAATAATAATAATAATAATAATAATAATAATAATAATAATGTATTACTTGTACCCCACCCATCTGTCTGGGTTATCCCAACCACTCTGGGTGGCATCCAACAAAAATACAAATGAAACAAAGAAGCATCATACATTAAAACCTTCAAGAAATGGAGCTGCCTTCAGAGGTCTATGGAAGGTTGTATAATTGGTTTTCTCCTTGACATCTGACGGGGGGGGTGTGTTCCACAATGCAGGTGCCACTACTGAGAAGGCCCTCTGCCTGGTTCCCTGTAACTTAACTTCTCACAGTGGGGGAACAGCCAGAAGACCCTCAGAGCTGGATCTCAATATCCAGGCTGATCATGGGTGTGTGTGTGTGTGTGGAAATGTTCCTTTAGGTAGGGGGCACTAGGGATGAGTTTATGCAACCAAGGTGGGGGTGGCCCAAAAAGGTTAGGCAGGCTACCAGGCTGAGGAATTCTGGGTTAAAATAACACCATATCCGCTTAACATTTCTCTGATGAAAATAGGGACGCCCTAAGGAAAAGCAGTGAGAGCTGGACCATAAAGAAGGCTGATCGCCAAAGAATTGATGCTTTTGAATTATGGTGCCGGAGGAGACTCTTGAGAGTCCCATGGACTGCAAAAAGATCAAACATATCCATCCTTAAAGAAATCAGCCCTGAGTGCTCACTGGAAGGGCAGATCCTGAAGTTGAGGCTCTAATACTTTGGCCACCTCATGAGAAGAGAAGACTCCCTGGAAAAGACCCTGATGTTGGCAAAGATGGAGGGCATAAGGAGAAGGGGACGACAGAGGATGAGATGGTTGGACAGTGTTCTCGAAGCGACTGGGATGAGTTTGGCCAAACTGCGGGAGGCAGTGGAGGATAGGTGTGCCTGGCGTGCTCTGGTCCATGGGGTCACGAAGAGTCGGACACGACTGAACAACTGAACAACAACAACAAGGAAAAGCAGGGCAGTTTGGGATTAAATCAGCAACTGAGATGGCTTCTGTAAATCCAGGACCGTTCCTGGAAAATAGGGACACTTGGAGGGTCTGTAACATAGAAGTCCTTCTACTACTACCTAGCACCTTCTAGCCTCTGCAGGTACTTTCAATTATTCCATAACAATCAGGCAAGCTAGGAAGGGGTGGGGAAACTTTTCCAGCTTGAGGGCTACATCCCAGTGTTTGGCGGGGCCACGGGCAAAAGTGGTTGGAGCAACACATCAATTTACTCGCAGTTCTCTTTCTATCCTTGGAATTGCAGAAACCACCCCGGCTTCTGATTTGATCCCAGAATGTCCCAGGAATAAGCAGGCACTGAGCCTTGCAACGCTGCCATTCTCTCTCACGATTCAGCTGGCTCCCTCCACAAAGCTCTGTCCTCCACCACTTCACCACCCGCACGCCAGCATCAGCCACCTTGAGGGAGTTGCTTCACTCTGTCTAAGGGTAGGGCTGCCCACAAATGCAACATGTTCATGTGCACCGTTCACACACACACACACACACACACACACACACACACACACACACCCCAGTCCGTGCCACAGCAAGTTTTAACACATCAGCGACAAACAACCACAACCAGGTGAGACACAGGGAGAGAACGAAGATGCCTGCAGCTACTGGGATGGTCGAACACGAGAAACTATGTTGCATTGCTCACCCTCAGCAGCAAGGGGAAGAGAGGAGTGAAGTGTCTGCAGGGAAGCCTTCAACTGTCAGCCAAGCAGATGTGCTTGGTTAGGTTTTCTGGGGAGGCTTCCATTAGGAAATCCCTGTTTAGTATGGAGACTATTCTGCAAATTGCCCAGACAACAGATATGTACTACAGCAAGAACAACACTTAGAATCATAGAACTGTAGAATTGAGGATCATTCTAGTCCAATGCAGGAATATGCAACTATCCCATACGGGAATTGAACCTGCAACCTTGGCATTATCAGCACCATGCTCTAACCAACCAAGCTACCAAGACTATCATTTAAGGCTATCATTTGCCTTAAAAAAAAGAAAAGGGAAAATGGTTCTGGATTCTTTATATCACTATCCTCTATTTCTTTTCCACAGTAACTCACTTCCTTCCTCCTACTTTCCCCCAGTTTCCTGCAGTTGGGCCCTAGACATAATAGGATCTCAGTCTCTTGACCCTATCACAACTTGGTATGTCCGTTCCTGTACACACACCCTCTCTCTCTGACACTCACAGGCAGGCAGTATACTGATATTACATATACATGTTAAAAACCACAGGCGTTTGTAGGGTGGATATGCACCCCACTTTACAGAGAACAGTCCTCTTCTTGAAGGCACTCTTTAAGAACGTAAGAAGGCCCTGCTGGATCAGGCCAATGGGCCCATCTAGTCCAGCATCCGGTTCTCAAAAGTGGCCAACCAGATGGCTCTGGGAAGCCTGCAAGCAAGACCTGACTGCAACAGCGTTCTCCCCCACTCGTGATTCCCAGCGACTGGTATTCGGAAGCACATGGCTTCCAACACTGCAGATAGAACATTGCTGTTTGAAGGGCTGTGAATTCAAGATAAATAACTCTAAGAAGGGGAAAGCAGCAGGGACCTTGGAAATGCCCATCAACAGGGAACAAGCTCACCTGGTGGCAGCCTTTCCTTACTAGGAGAAGGTGAACTTAACACATAGTAGATATTTCTAAATTTGCATCTATGCCTATAAATTAAAATATGCAAGTTTAATGCAGTTCTGTGCCATTCTTTGTTGGAAAAGCATTCCCTTGTCAACACTTTTGCTTATTGAATTTAAGCCAATTGTTTAAAAACAACAACAACAACAACAAGAACTTGGGCTAGTGGCTATTTTCAACATCACTGTTCTTAGCTGCCTTGAACACCATGCAGTGAAAAGGTGGATTATAAATTTAACAAGCAAACAGCAAACAACAACAACAACACACTATTTGGTTATTATTTCATGTGTTCAGAGTTGATTATTTTAAATATAGGCAATTCCAAAAGTCCAATCCCAATTATTTTATTTTTTTGATGATTCTGTATTGCCCTATCATAAAATATCAGGGTGTGTTTAGCATCAAAACACAAAATATGTTTAAAAATAAAATAAATATGAGAATACATGTGGGGGGGGGGGAGTAATGCAAGGATGCAAACACCCACTCAGAGATGGGTGTGGAGACTTGCACAATTAACCAGAGCCCTGTTCAAATATCTGGGGCATGGAGAAAAGCAGATAATCATGTCCATAACCCATAGTCCTAACCTTCTCTATACATCGATCTAAATGTTTGAAGAGAGTCTATGCGCATATGACTTGCACGTGTCATCAAGGAGCATGAATCCATGCATATATACAGCTTCTGTTCGGACCTTCAGAACATCACATGAACTTCAGGTGAAGAAAGGACAGGTATGATTGCCCCTCCACATTTAAGACATCCATGGTTTCCAAATATTTATTATTTATTTATTGCTCATATACCCCACTGTTTCCTCCAAGGAGCTCAAGGTGGCGTACGTGGCTCTCCCTGATCCTTATTAGTTCTTTGTTGGGTCTGTGGGGCTGATGGGAATTGGACTCCTGGAAGGCATTACTCTGAGAAAGTCTGGACTGGAATATTTGGACTTATTTTTGGTGCAGACTGAGATCAGCTTCAAACAACTTTGCTCATAAAAAGAGGCATGTCCAGTGGATCAAAAGGACAAAGCCACAGTTATTAAAATATGGTGTGTGCTTGCACTTTGATTTGCAGAACAAAATAAATCGTTAAGTGGTCTGCCCAGACCCCCACCAATTTTCAAGTGGTCCACAAAAGAGAAAAGAAATATCTAGCAGTTTCTGCTCCAGGATTCTTGTTTTATTGAGTAAAGCAGATGCGGATTGCTTCTGAATGAGTGGAAGAGTGGTGGACTGGGTGGGGGCAGGAGACAATAATTGCTTAAACCTTTCGTTGTCATTCATTCCCCCCCCCCCAATTCAAAATGTTCCCCCAACCACTTTACTCCCTTTGAAGTCTCTTAGTTGGGGGGGGGGAGTGAGAAAGGGGGGACATGATAGAGGTGTATCAAAATTGCATTCTGGGGTAAAAGTAAATAGGGAAAGGCCTCTGGGGTGAAGTTTAATGGTTAGAGGTGGTGACGGAAGGCAGAGCATAGCCATCATGGCTCATACCAAATCCTCTTTTGAAGTTGGTGGCCACCACTGTATCCAGTGGGCGTGAGTTCCACAGTTTCACTATGCACTGCATGAAGTATTTTTGATTTTTGTTTTTAAAAACTGTCCTGAATCTTCCAATGTTCAGCCAACCAGCCAAAGCAGAAAAGAAACAACAGATAAGAGCCAAAGAAAAATAATTTCAGTGAGCTTTTAACTGTGTAATCCTTTGTATTGTTAAAGAGAATGAAGTCCCACCCTCTTCACTGACATTTACTCCTAGGTAAAGGTGCACAGGATCACAGCCTAAAATTCCCAGGGTGGAGAAGGAGAAGCTTGTATAGTCTTTTATACTATAGCGGAGGGTGCAATTCTATGAACATTTACTTGGGATTAAAGACTACAAAACTCAATATTACTATGCAAGAAGATCTGTCTGCAAACATAAAGAGATAAACGTAATGTTAGTATTAGCAAAAGTTTTCATTTCAAATAGCTGTGGGGGCAGCGGCAAGAGAGAATAGCAACGCGCCAAGAAGGAATGAGCTACTGAATCAATTATGGGCGAGAATTGATGTCCTTGAGTCAGATACTTACACAGAAAGTATATGAAGTTGCCTTATGCCGTCAGATCATTGGCCCATCCAGCTCAGTATTTTGGGTGTGGAGCTGAATGGCCTCATGAGCCACCTTGCAAGAAGCCACACGCTGGTGGCGCACAAGGCCATGACTCTTACTTAGTACGCTAGGCTAAATGCCAGTCAGAGGTTTCCACCATTCACCCATACACACAAACCCATACATCCAGGCAAGCAAGAGGCTTTATCACAGTTCAAGGACACATACCAGCCAGGCAAGAACACACAAGGTATAGAGTGTGGCCTGGGAATAAAGGATGTAAATGATGTGTAGCTAGGGAGAGTCTAGAGAACCAGGCAGAGAGGTTGGGTGTGTGTTTGGCCCTAGCTCCCTCACTTAAGAGTCATAGAACTGTAAAGCTAGAAGAGATACCCAAGCCCTGCAAAGTAGGAATCACAACTAAACAATCCTTGACAGATAGCTGTCTAAACACTGTTTAAAATCCCCCAATGAAGGAGAGTCCACCACCTTCCAATCTACTTCTCCACCCTGGTCTACTCTTGACTTTCCAGGATGAGATCCTTTTAATGCAGGAAGGTCAACTAAAGCATCCAAGACATTCAACCTCTGCTTAGAAACCTCCAGCGGACTCTCCTTCCTTGGAGGTTTTTAAGCAGAGGTTTGGGTGGCCATCTGTCAAGGATGCTTTAGTGGAGATTCCTGCATTGCAGGGGGTTGGGCTAAATGACCCTCGGAGCCCCTTCCAACTCTACGATTCTGTGATTCTATAGATGGCAAGAATGGAACCTGGAGCCCTCCAAATGCAAAGCATGTGGCCTACCTTTGAGACACAGCCCTTCACCATCACTGCTCTTGACTCCCTCACCCCACCAGAGAGGAAGTCTACGTTGACAACTCTGGTGAACTCTTAAGCAGGTGGAGAGCCTCTATCTGACTCCACCCTCCCTCCCTCCCACTTCTAGCAGGTGAACCATACTGCATGCAGTCCCCTGTTTTTCAGCAGCAGCAGCAACACTGTGTGGTGATCTGCCTCGGCCTCCTGGACTCTCCCCACCCACTCACTCACCCACCCACTCCTGTAGCTGCACCCTCCAGCGAAACCCTGTTGCTTCTGTTTGCATCTGTTTCTCCCCAGATCAAGGCAAACATGCTGGCAGTGACTTACGATGTTATTTTAAGAGAAGTGGGGGTGCAGTAACTTTGGTAATCAGTGGCCCTTATTTGTATTCTTTTGGAATGCTAAATATAAACACTCTAATCCAGCACAGGGGCATATCTCCGCATGCGGTTCCCTAGCCCAGCCGAAAGAAGAATCGTGTGTGAAAATGGGTGCTATACATGGGGAGGGTGCTCGCCTAATCCAGCTAAGTGGGGCTGCATGCACACAGCTCTCACAGAGAGAGAGAGAGGAGAGAGAGAGAGAGAGGTAGAGAGAGAGAGAAGCCTGTGATAGCACTGTGCAGCTGTACTAGAGACTGGTCAGTGTGTGGCTGGGTTTCCCCAAATTCCCCATCAAAACAACAAACCTCTGAAGCAGCTGGTTCTTCAGCCAGGCTATGTGCTTACAGCTCCAGCTGCTGTGTATGGTGGGAACACAGGGGTTAAAGAGTCTGTTTCTGTTGGTTTATCTATTTTCTGAACTGCAATCTTGGTATCTTATGCAGAGAGGCTTAATTGCTCTCAAGGCAGCAGTGAAGCACCCCCCCCCCTCATCAGGAGTGGCTCACCTATGCTCCCCAGATGTTGCTGAACTCTAACTCCCATCAGTCCCAGCCAGCATGGCCAGTAGTCAGGAATTATGGCAACAGTCACCCAGAAACACCTGGAGAGCCACAGGTTAGCAACTCCTGGCTTTCAAGATCCTTGCACTTTATTTTAAATATTTTTATGGATTTTTTAAAACATAAAATACAATGAGAATCAGACTAATCTACAAAACAAGAGTGGTTTTTAACCCCCCCCCCAAAAAAAAAGCAAGATGGGAAAAGATAGAAAAAGATAGAGAGAAATAACTGTAAGGCCCTTTATCATTTTTACAGTTGTCAAAAAGTGGGGTTTCCCCCCACTCCGATGGCTACACAGTGACAGTTTCACATCATCAAATCAGCTCTTGAGAACCTGTTAAATTCTTCTGAACCTGGTTTGCTTGTGAACATCTTAAAAGCGATCAGTTGCTGCCGATATTTTTTTTTTGGCCAGCTATTTTATTTCTGCATCTGAAGAAGTTTGCAAACTATGAAGCTTGTTTTGGAAAAGTTAAAAAACAAACAAACCCCAAAATAAATAGCCTGCAAACATTTTAATAAAAATCATATGAATGTCCTCAATATATTTATTTCAATTTACAATCAGTTATGGTCTGCTCGTCAACCCTAAAGAGAGCAGAGTGATGTGCAATTAAAAGAGTGGGGGGGGGGGAAGGTAAGATAGCAAATAGGAACTCAGGAAGCTGCCCTCTACTGAGTCAACTCACTGGCCTGTCTAGCTTAATTCATTTCCATGACCAATTCAAAGCACTCACAAAGCTCAAATTGACTTGGGTCTCCTTCCCTACAGACCCTCTCAGGTGTTGGATGATCAAACAGAGATTTCCCTCCTTCCCTTTTTTGGAAGTGATTTACAGCACTAGAAAGAACAGCATTCCTAACAGATGATGATCAATAGTACAGTGGTACCTCGGGTTACATACGCTTCAGGTTACAAACTCCGCTAACCCAGAAATAACGCTTCAGGTTAAGAACTTTGCTTCAGGATAAGAACAGAAATCGTGCTCTGGCGGCGCAGCGGCAGCGGGAGGTCCCATTAGGTAAAGTGGTGCTTCAGGTTAAGAACAGTCTCAGGTTAAGAACGGACCTCCGGAACGAATTAAGTACTTAACCCGACAAAGGTCTGTATAGTTAAAGCTATGGTTTTCCCAGTAGTAATGTACGGAAGTGAGAGCTGGACCATAAAGAAGGCTGATCGCCGTAGAATTGATGCTTTTGAATTATGGTGCTGGAGGAGACTCTTGAGAGTCCCATGGACTGCAAGAAGATCAAACCTATCCATTCTCAAAGAAATCAGCCCTGAGTACTCACTAGAAGGACAGATCCTGAAGTTGAGGCTCCAGTACTTTGGCCACCTCATGAGAAGAGAAGAATCCCTAGAAAAGACCCTGATGTTGGGAAAGATGGAGGGCCCAAGGAGAAGGGGACGACAGAGGATGAGATGGTTGGACAGTGTTCTCGAAGCTACTAACATGAGTTTGGCCAAAATTCGAGAGGCAGTGAAGGATAGGCGTGCCTGGCGTGCTCTGGTCCATGGGGTCACGAAGAGTCGGACACGACTGAACGACTGAACAACAACAACAACAACAACAACAACAACAACTGTATTGCTATGAAGGTCCCATGAAACGCTCTGTGGGGAAAACATGAGTTCTTCAAGTGGGACCCATAACACAAGACTGCAGTGCAGAGTGTTTCTGGGGCTTATGCCAGCCTGCCCAATTCCAGAACACTCTATGACATTGTCCCTTCCCACCCTCAGATTTTTCCCCCTTTTCCCCTAGAATAAATACTCATGATTCTGTGCCCGCTAAGCATGCTCAGTCCTCACTGTGCTGTTATTGCAGGGGAGGGGGTGTCCAACTGTGGCATCATCCACACACAAGGAGGAGGTAGGTTTTGGCTACGTAAAGGATTTGTATGTGGGAGTACAAATTTGCTGTTGGTATGAGCCCAGTTAACATTTTACACAGGTTTCATTTACGTCTTTTACACTCAGCTACAGATACGCAACACACACACCCCATCATGCCAAGTCTGTATCCTTTACAGGGCTACAAGTAGGAAAAGTGAGAATGGGCTACATCTGATATATTTTCTCATGGGGATTTGTTGTGAGTAGCAAGGGCTCCCTTTGGAAGCCTTGATACAGTTGGCTACAATACAGTTTAGATGGTATATTTAGGAACCTATTTTTTGTTCCAGGAAGTGGCATGCTGAGCTGTCATTTTCATTAATGGGAATTTAGTGCGTGTCAAGTTGAGATTTTTTTTTTAAGTAATACAACTGATTTATACTTTGAAATATATAAATGCGAGGTGTTTATGTGGTGGTGAAGAAGCTGAATTGCAAAGAAACAAAAAAAGACCCAGAAGTGGTAAAGAAAAGCATTATGCAATGTGTTGACTCTTAAAAAAACAACAAACTCAACCATTTTTAAATCCCAGTCTTAACTGTAATTGGTAACTTAAACAATGCCAGTATATATATGTATACTAATTAGGGCTAAGCAGAAATTGCATACTGTTCTCTGGGAATGTTTTCAGCACTGCTAAACACACACACACAAACACACACACACAAACACAAAACAGCAAAAATATTTCATTCAATTGTATTGTCCTTTCCTGCTTCATTAGCCATCCGTGATCCCATCTTGAAATCAATTCTGACTGTGTGCACAGGGTGGCACAGGGGTAGCCAATGAGGTGCCCACCAGATGGCGTTGGACTACAATTGTCATCAGCCCCAGCCAGTGTGATCAGAAGTCATGGATGATGGGAGTTGTAGTCCAACAATATCAGGAGCGCACCACGCTAGCTACCCCCTGCTGTAGTGATACCATCCAGTTCACTGAGTGAGGGCTGGGAGGAATTATGCACATGTCTAACTTAGGAAGCATTGCTTCCTCATGCTCACTCAACTGACTGTTTGTCCTCAGTGATACCCTCACATAGCCCAATCGGATTCCCAACATGACGTGTTGTGACATCATCGAGTTCACCGTGTGCTTATAGATTAGTTGAGATGATTGGTGTGACCCATTCACATTGGAGAAGAAAAATGGAACCAAAGCAGCATCAGGTGGGGGAGAAACAGCGCAGAATAGAACTGAGGGGGGAAAGGTGAATGCTCCCACAATCAAAGTGTTCTTCAGGAAAAATTCCCCCCTACTTTGTAACCGCTATTTTTGGCCTGAAAGCTGAAACAAGCCTATTCAGTGCAACAGGAGATGATAGTTTGCAGATTATGAGCTTCTCTGAAAGTCCAAGAGTTGTACGATCCAGCCAAGCTTAGCACTTTCAGTAAATTCCATCCATTTCAGTTGGAGAGCATGGCAGGTGGTGCTTAAATTTTCCACTGAAATGAACAGCCGATTTAAATCTGCTAAACTTTGGCTGGATCCCACGTTTAGCAACTTGATCCTGAGTAGTAGCAGTAACACCGGTGCTAATATGGCTCGCTTAGATATTGATGGGGAACAACTGCTCTCTCGAAATTGGAATCATTGTTTAACCGGCATTTTTTTGCTCACTCTCCATGAAATCTAAAATGGCAGCAAAATGCTGATCCTTTGATAAATGGGAGCCAGTGTACACAGAGCGAGCACATAATTGTGCATTGTGTGGCAGAAAGAGAATGCCTGCTCTGGAAAGATTTGATTCATGGCACCTACATTCATAAAATTCTGTTAAGAGGAAGAGAGAAACCAATTGTTCTCCATGGAGACTGATGGTAAACCAGAAGGGAATGGGATCTTATTGCAGGAAGAAAGAGGAAGGTGAAAATGCCAAGAGTTTTCACCAGCAGTTAGAATAATCACACAATGGTGAAAATAGAATCCAGGGAGTCTATACTGGTGCCACTGCCAGAGACTTTTCTTTTTCCTGAACAAGTGTGTGGGGGGGTGAGAGGCAGGTAAGGATGGATTAAATGTGACTGGCCCTACTTCTAAAGAGAGTCAATGGAACAACCGTAGCCAATAGGATGTCCTTTGGATATTGCTGGAGTAGAATTCCCTTCATCTCTGATCATTAGCTATATGGGAGTTGAGCAACACCTGTAATTGGCTAATCCTGTAATCAGAGTATGGAACTTGGCCCTAAGTTAACTTGGGTTCAAATCCCTGCTCAGCCACAAAGCAAACTTCCACCAGTCACTATCTCTGCCTAACCTAGCTCAGAAGAAGAAGAAGAAGAAGAAGAGGAAGAGGAAGAGTTTGGATTTGATATCCTGCTTTTCACTACCTGAAGGAGTCTCAAAGCGGCTAACATTCTCCTTTCCCTTCCTCCCCCACAACAAATACTCTGTGAGGTGAGTGGGGCTGAGAGACTTCAGAGAAGTGTGACTAGCCCAAGGTCACCCAGCAGCTGCATGTGGAGGAGCGGAGACACGAACCCGGTTCCCCAGATTCCGAGTCTACCACTCTTAACCACTACACCACACTATGGTGAGGATAGTATGGATTCAAGTGACAAGAAAGGAGATTCCAACTAAACATCAGGAAGAACTTTCTGATGGAAAGAGCTGGTTGACGGTGGAATGGACTCCCTCAGAAGGTGTTGGGACTCTCCTTCCCTGGAGGTTTTTAAGCAGAGGTTGGATGGCCACCTGTCACAGATGCTTTTGCTGAGATTCCTGCACTGAATTAGCATCTAACTTAGGGGTGAGGAAGCTGTTACCCTCCAGGTGTTGCTGAACTACACCATCCCTGACCTTTGGCCACGCTGTTTGGGGCTGATGGGAGCTGGGGTCGAACAATATTTGGAGTGTTACTGGTTCTGTGGGGTGTTAGGGGTAAGGTAGTACCTCTGGTGAGGGACAAGTCATGCTCCTTCAAGGGTAGTGTGTTCCCACCTCTACTCCCCACCCTGCACTCAGCTCTCACCTGTGGCTCCTAGAAGCTGTCAGCATGAGACAGGGGTTCAACCACCCTGAGATCTCTGGATGAAGGGTGGTATACAAACTTAAGAAAGTAATCAATAAAATTCTATGATTTTACAGATTGACCCCATGTACACCACCATTCACTCCTTCATGTTTGCATTCCAGCATGCCTTGATGATGAATAATATATACTAATATTAATCTCAGTACTCCAAGCATTGACCCCTATGTAGACAAAGCAACACCACACATATGCATGATATATCAATGTGTTTAGGGAAATCCTAAGGTTTAAAGAAGGACAGAAATTAACATAGAGACACCACCACCCAGAAGCTCAGTAATGACTATGTGTGCCTCTCTGAGTGTTGCAAATGCATTGGAATTGGGCGGTGTATAGGTTTTCAAAAGGAACCAATAAAACCCTACCAACTGATAAAAAGTAGGCTTGCCTGTTGCTTTTCTAGTGGAGGCTGCCCAGTTCACTGCAGAACAGTGTTCTTCTTCCCTGTTGCACCTGCTGCAAAGGGAGATGCCACTTTTGGCAAAATCCTTCCTCTGGGAAGAATTAAAAGCAAAGGATCCTTGTCCACAGAAATCTCTTTGCCAATAACCCCCTGCAGAAATCTGAATGGCACCCCTGCTAATTGCGCTACTGAACATTTCCTGTGTACAAACTAGTTCCCCCCCCTCCCCTGCAAACTACCACACAAATTAAAGAAGCAAGAGAAAATTAAAAAGAAAATTGGAAAATAAACAAATGTTCTTTGTGTTCAGTGTTTCTGGATTCCACTGATTTTTAACAACAACAACAATATCAACCTATATCCCTACAAAATCAGGTTCTCCAGGTTCTTCACACACTCTAGCATCAAGCACATTGGAATGGTAGGAGGCAGACCCCGGATAGGTCGATACAAATGAAGGGGTAGCCTTATGTAAACAAAGGAATGGGAATATGCAAATATAAGCATGCTTTATTCGCGATGCCTCTCATTAAACTATGTGGGGCAAAACAAACGGGTTGCAATCTGGGACACAGCTGAGGAAAAAAAAACTAAATTCCGGACTTCCGGCGGCTGGCGCCATTGCGGATGGTCCTGGGTTGCTTCGGTGGCGAGGCACCCAGTTCATCCCGGGGGTTAGGAGCCCTGCAGCCGCATGCAGGGCTCTGGTTGGGGCGCGGGAAGAGCGTCCCGCGCCCTGGGCTCCCCGGCTATGCCCGTTGTGCTCCGAACCCTTCCCCCGCACCCCCTGTAAGGGGGGAGTGGGGGTGAAGGGACCACGGAGTCGGGCTTCAGGGGACATGCCCCAACCGGGATGTTTACATGCGGCGGCAAAGTCCGTGAGGAGCGTCTCTGTTCTACCTGTCATTAAGAAGTTGCTAAGAAACCAGAAGCTGTGAGTAATTGACTGACTCTTTGTACTTCGGGAAAAGCTCTGGGATCAAAAGAAAAGGCAGCCCGCCTCTCTCCCTTCGGGGGTTGGAAGGAATTAACTCTTTAAGTGACTGCTGCTACACTAATCACTTGAAAGTGCTTGGAATTTGAAAACTGACTCTGTAGAGATTCCCTCTTAGGGGTTAATTGAGGAAAAATATCTCCATTTGAAGTTTTGGTCTTTATACTCTGGCTTCGGAAGAAATGGCGGCGATTTGGAATTGCGCAGGAGAAAATTGAGACAAAGGAGGAAAAAGACAGGAAATGTAATTTGATACCCACCTCCCTTCCCCGAAGATGTTGGACTTTGCGCTCATGCTGGCACAGAAGGACTGGGAGGTAGAGGAAAAGCTCACTGTCTTTCAATTGGAGCTGGCTAATCGAAAATTAAGAGTCTTGTGTGGGATTATAAATGGAAATAATCTGTATTCCACAGAGGAGGCTTTCCAAAAAATCTACTCAATGGAAACAGACTTTTGCAAAGAGCTGGAAGATGTGCTGGAAGGATGGTCTGAGATGGTAGAGCAAATCCGATTGGAACAGGGACTGTTTTCAGGGGGTGGCAGAAACCCTGAAACGGAAAGTTTTTTAATATCTAGATTCCGAGGTGGCAGCTCGGGGTCGAGGGACAGAGAATTAAGATTTCTACAAGAAGAAGAATTTTGGTACAAAGCTACGGAGAAGCTCAGAATGCAGAGGATGAACATCTTGGAGCTCGATGCAGGGTTTGTTGTGGTTGTAACCTGGATCTGTGGACATTCAGAAGCATACAATAGGGGATTCGGTTCTGGTGAAAGACAGGAGAAGACAATGGACAAAAGGGGAGTGGGTTGAATTAATCATTGTATAACATAGATGGTCTGCCATGGTATCCGAAATCGGAGTGTGAAGTTTGTTAAATAAGTTTATTTTAAATAAGTAAGGAGATATTGAATTTAAGTTAAAAGCAGCATGCTAAATGATAGAAGAAATAAGTTTAGCTCTAAGAATATTTGGTTAAGTTTTAGGTTATAATGCAAAAGATAAGACAAAGGTGTTTTTTCTTTCTATATCAAGATAAGTTAAACTTCTATGGAGAAAAGATGTTAAGGAGAAAGTGTATTGTATTAAAACCGAAGGTGTATAGGCGGGGGAAGTCAAGTGTCAAGATTCGGAACTAGAATTTTTTTTTTTCCTATAGTAAGATATACAGATAAGAAGAAGAATCCTGACATTATGTGTATGTGTATTTGTATTTGTGTTTGTTTTGATATTTGTAGGTGTGGGGGTTGGGTTTATGTTGTTTTGTGAAAATGCCAATAAATTCTGTTAAAAAAAAAAAAAAAAAAAAAACTAAATTCCCTCTTCTCCTCAAATGCCAATACAGAGGGTTTAGCCTTCGCTGTTTTGGTGTTCTTAACCCAGAATCACAGAATAATAAAACTGTAGAGTTAGAAGACACCATGGGGATCATCTAGACCAATCCCCTGCAATACAGGAATCTTTTGCCCAGCGTGGGGCTCAAATGCAAGACCCTGAGATTGAGAGTCTTATGCTCTACCAACTTAGCTATCCCTCATGGAATGAGTGGGTGCCATTAGGTCCTATGGGGGAAAGCAAAACACTGCATTTGGGAACCACCACAAGAGTGCTCCTCACCCAACAGGGCAAGGGTAGAGAACGTGTGGCCCTCCAGGTGTTGGAGGACTACAATTCCCATCAGCTCTGAACACTGGCCATGCTAGCTGAGGTTGAAGGAGTTAAGACTCCAACATCCAGGGGCAAAGAAATTCAGGCCTAAGGGCCAGATGTAGCTTTTTAGCCTTATTTAGCTGACCCTTGGGACACTCTTTGGGGTACACCCTCTCCTCACATAACCTTCTTACCAGCTGGGCTGTACACCCTCCTTGAATGCTTTGGCCTGGCTGTTGTTCAACTGGGATAATGCCTCTTACCTGACTGAATGAAGAAGGGTGTGTCTCTGTATGCAGAACCCTGTGGTCTTCACATGGCTGAAATGCAACCTTCCATACAAAGGAAAGAGTCACATCCATTGCCCTACCCACTTATTTTTCCCTTTGGCCCTGTCCGCCACTCACACGTGCCCCCCAGGAAATTAGCAATGAAGGAATGTGGCCCTTGAGCTGAAAAAAAACATCCCCCCGCACAACTGCCATGGGGTGTTAAAACAGTGTCTCCAGATTTAAGGAAGTGTGGCCGGTTCGGGTGCAACCGGGTGCAACTATGAAATAGACAGGAAGCCAAGAGTTGTTGGGACACCAAATTTTGGTGTCACACGGGACACCGCTGACATTTGAGACCTCAAGGTCTGTCACTGGTGTCTCTATGTGCTGACTGCACAGAGATGCTCAGTAGAGAAAACTACACTCTTTTATCTTCTCTCACAAAAAACCAAGAATAAGCCCCAAATACCTGCACCTCCCCACCTCAGAAGGAGGATGGGGAATCCCCAACATAGAAGCATATTACAATGCCAACCAAACATGCCATATAATCCCATATATACTAGAAGATGAGACAAAAAAATGGATACACTTTGAGAGGGACACAATTGAAACTATCTGCACCACAGCATACCCACTCCTCCCAAACAAACTAAGAAAATCAAAGAGTTCTGACACGATAAATGCCCTCCTGTTGTTGTGCCCTGCCTCATCCATTTTAATTATGGACACTGCATTATGCCTTGCATAATTGAAAACATATGAGGCTGCTGGATAGCAGCGGCTATCAGATCCTTCCAGGAAACCCCCATTTAGAACATTACGGTGACAGCATCTCCCAGTGTTGCCCTTCCCTCCAGTGACGCATGGAGGTTCCATTTAGATACCCTATATACAAGGGCTGGGGAACTTTTTGCAGCCTGGGGGCTGCATTTCCTTCAGGCATCCTTCCAAAGGCCAGATGCCAGGTTCAAGGCTCCTGCCTTGACCTACAAAACCTTGAACAACTTGGGACCAGGATACCTTAAAGCAGTGGTTCTCTTTCAGCAGAGATTCAGCAGGCATCCTTGCTACTGGCTTCGGGGCATCTTTTGGGTTTTGTTTTTTTTGCAGATGTTGAAATTGATTAACACATTACTGTAATGATTACTTCCCTTGTTTTCCATGGCATTCTGTATTTTATAGTTGTACACCTCCATTTTATGATGTGGTGGTATTGAAATACTTTCACAAAGTTAATTAATGTTGAAGGTAGATGGGGCTAGTGGTGGGCGAACATTTATAATTTAAAAATTATATGTACAGTAGGCTATTTTCTACATGCACTCATACATCCCTCCTTATCTTCCAGGCATTGGCAGAGTTCAATGAGAGCTGTGCCCTAGGGAGAGTTCTGAGGGCCAGGTAGAGGATGAATGTGGCCCTCCAAATCACTTTAAGGCTGAGGCTCCCTACCCCATTGATTATGTTAATAGCAACACTCAATTTCATGAGTGTAAATTGTTATGGGGACAAACAGAACCATCCGCACACACACCTCAGCAGGCTGGGAGGCACACCAAGGTTTGCAGAAGGACACAAAAATCTTGAGGGGGGGTGACTCTTGGAGAGGGGAACCCCCAAAGAGCTGGACAGGAAAGGATGGAGTGGCTTGAAATCTGAACAGGAGCACTCTGCACTGCAGCATTTTGTTGCAGCCCCCCTCTCTTGCTATATCTAATAACTGTTGAAAGACCTTACAAGGAATCTGTATCTGAAGAAATCTGTATCTGAAGAAGTGTGCATGCACACGAAAGCTCATACCAAGAACTAACTTAGTTGGTCTCTAAGGTGCTACTGGAAGGAATTTTTTATTTTATTTTGTTTTGACTATGGCAGACCAACACGGTTCCCTACCTGTACAAGGAAGGATAATTGATCAGAAGACTTTGCCCCTTGAGAACTCCTGGCTGAAGTTGCCAGGGTGTTCTCAATGAATTTGGGCTGTGGACTGACTTTGGTGTAAGTGGATTGAAGACTGCGTGCTTTGTCATGTTAAATTTATGTTGTGTGTCTTTAAGCAGTAAATTACTTGGGCAGATGGAAAACCTGGAGGAACTCACTCAGTTTTGACAACTCCTCCTCTTAGTCTTTTGGCTTTTGTTTTTTTGGCTCTTTTTAGTTACACGGAGAATATTTATATCAGTGCCTGTATTCTGCCTCAGGGGGAGAACTCTTCGGAGCATGTGAAATGTAAGAAAAATAAAAATGGTGTTTGGGTGCTGGATATTTATGAAGGTAATCCACAGCTTTGCCAACAAGTTGCTCCTTCAAAAGATGACCTCGCTCACAGAATCTGGCTAGAGGAAAGAGAACGGGCTGCTTCTTAAGTCATGGCAAGGTGTCATGTCATATTTCAGTAAAGGACGACTTACAGGGCAAGGGGGCAGAGGTCTCCAGCCATGTTTAAAGGTACATTCTGAGATAGATTCAAAATTAAATCGAGTGTGCGCGCACACACAAAAGCCATGCTATGACCGTTTGTTATGGCAGTGCATGGTTCAACTTTGGAACTTGCTCCCACAATAGAGAGCGAAGGCCACTGACTTGGATGGCTTTAAAAGAAGTTTGCTGAGAGTAGATGGATTATGAGTTCCTTGTGTTGTAAGTGGCAACCAGAAACATCATAACCAGACACTGGAAAGACCTGTCAGGAGTCAATATGGACCAATGGTACCAAGTAGTATGGGAAACAGCCCTACTAGAAAAATTAACCAACAACCTAAAACTAGCACGGGGACAAACAGAAGAAGACACCTTCACCCCCGTATGGTCCCCCTTCATCGCACACGCAGCCCAACAAGACAATGACAAAAATCTACCGACAGTATACAAATCAATATGGCTAACCTGATCCAAAACACCCACCCACCCCACTCACACAAAGATCACCACAGCCAACTACAAATGAACAATCACACCCTACGCCGATCATGACCTCTCACTGCCAAAGAAACACAAGCAAACAACAGAGAATCAACACAAGCGACGCTGATACCAAATCCTACATATATTAAGGAAAATAGAAACATCATCTCCCCACCCCACCCTGCCACCCATCCCACCCACTTCCTCCCCCCCCCTCTCCCTAATGTCTCAACAACTAAAATTGATCTGTAAAAATGTTTTATGGAAAAATACGAGAGACATTACACACACTTTGTAAACCAAGAAAATCTTTAATAATAATAATAATAAGAAGAAGTTTGGACAAACTCATGGAGGACAGGACTATCAATGGCTACTAGCCAAGATGACTGTGCTCTGTCTCCATAGTCAGAGGCAGCAATGCTTCTTAATACCAGTTACTGGAAACCACAGATGGGGAGAGCGCTCTTTTGCTCAGATCTTGCTTGTGCGTTTCCCGTAGACATCTGGTTACCCACAGTGAGAAGAGGATGCTAGACTGGATGGGCCATTGGCCTGAGCCAGCAGAGTCTTCTTAAGTTTGGTGGCGCTGTGGGTTAAACCACAGAGCCTAGGGTTTGCCGATCGAATCCCCGTGACGGGGTGAGCTCCCATTGCTCAGTCCCTGCTCCTGCCCACCTAGCAGTTCGAAAGCACATCAAAGTGCAAGTAGATAAATAGGTACTGCTCCGGCAGGAAGGTAAACACCGTTTCCGTGTGCTGCTGTGGTTCGCCAGAAGCGGCTTAGTCATGCTGGCCACATGACTCGGAAGCTGTACGCTGGCTCCCTCGGCCAATAAAGCGAGATGAGCGCCACAACCCCAGAGTCATCCGCGACTGGACCTAATGGTCAGGGGTCCCTTTACCTTTACCTTTAAAAAGAAAACACCTCCCAATAAACCTCAGATTTTCAGGGGCTTTAACTCATGTTTGCTTGAACATGAGTAGAATCCTCCAAAGGATAAAGCATAGTCTATGGATATGTAAAGTAAGTACCGGTAAGTGCAAGTAAACTGCCCCATGAAGAGTTTCACCGTTCAAGGCAGGGAAGGTTGGGGGCTGAATGATGCAGAAAGAAAAAACTGGTGGAGGAGGCAGGGCTAGCATGCTCCTAACCCTAATCCCCAGTCTTACATGTCCCATGTTCAGGAGAATGCTTAAACATGACTTTCACTGGCCAGACATACATATGTTCCTGACAGTTAATAAGAACACAGGAAGAACCAGTTGGATCAGGCCAGTGGCTCATCTAAGCAAAGCATCCTGTACTCACAGGGACCAATCTGTGAAAAACAGGACCTCAAGCACAAGAACACTCTCCCCTTGTGTGGTTTCCAGCAACTGGTATTCAGAAGCATTACTGCCTCTTACCATGGAGCATAGTGATCATTGCTAGTAGTCATTGATAGCCTTATCCGACATCAATTTGTCTCATCCTCTTTTAAAGCTATCCACATTGGTGTCTCCTGTCTCAGTGAGTTCCATAGTTTACAGCTATGTGCTGCGTATGGAAGAAATATGAGGCCCTGTAAGGGTGTAGCCTGTCCCCATTGTCTTGCAAGTGAGGATCAGTTTCAATTATCCCTGGATCCACATGGTTATTTGTCTAGATTTTGTAAACATGTTTTATATCTGTGCAATTTCTCTTTAAACTCTCCAGGCTCAAGGAGCAGTAAAAGCAATTTTCAGAAGGAAAATCTGCATGACCTTTGGGAATCAAAAGCTCTTACTCCATATTCCCAGAGAATGTCAAGCACTTATTGGCAATGTGCTTGATGCTAGAGTGTGTGAAGAACCTGGAGAACCTGATTTTGTAGGGATATAGGTTGATATTATGGGACCCAGGTGGCGCTGTGGGTTAAACCACAGAGTCTAGGGCTTGCCGATCAGAAGGTCGGCGGTTCGAATCCCTGCAACGGGGTGAGCTCCTGTTGTTCGGTCCCAGCTCCTGCCCACCTAGCAGTTCGAAAGCACATCAAAGTGCAAGTAGATAAATAGGTACCGCTCCAGCGGGAAGGTAAACGGCGTTTCCGTGCGCTGCTCTGGTTCGCCAGAAAGCAGCTTTGTCATGCTGGCCACATGACCCGGAAGCTGTCTGCGGACAAACGCCGGCTCCCTTGGCCTATAGAGCGAGATGAGCGCCGCAACCCCAGAGTCGGACACGACTGGACCTAATGGTCAGGGGTCCCTTTACCTTTACCTTTAGGTTGATATTGTTGTTGTTGTTGTTAAAAATCAGTGGAATCCAGAAACACTGAACACAAAGAACACTTATTGGCAATGTGGACTGGCTGCCTGGTGTTGGATTGATAAAGTTCAGGACCTACCCACCCCCATCCTTACATGGGTCTATAATGTAGAAATCATAAATGTGAAAAAGCTGCAAGCGTATAACATGCCCAAATCTTCAAAGCGAACATTGTTTCACTCTTATGTCCCACTATGACTGATCCGAAACATTTCGCCTGTGATGGATTGTAGTTAATCCAACATAGAACCACATTTTATTTTATTTTTTGTTCCAGTTCTTCTCTCCGTTTTCCTTCCTCTATGACACACCATGCCTATTTCTGATTCTTTCAAAAGTTCAGTTTCTTTCTCACTCTTTGTTGATGCATTCTCCTTTTGTTATTATTTCAGAGCCGTGGAGAAGTCATTAGTGACATCATGCCAAAGACAGGGCGAGTCTCCCGAGCAAGCGAAGGGTTTTGATTCACTGGAAGCAGAGTCAATAATTTATCTCAGCTTTCCTCAACCTGGTGTCCTGCAGATATTTTGGACTACAACTCCCATCATCCCCAGCCTATGGCTGATGGGAGTTGTAGTCCAAAACATCTTGAGGACACCAGGTTGGGGGAAGGCTGGATGACTTTGCCTTGTACAAAACGAACCTACACCTTTAAGAATAGAACACTATGGCACGGCAGGCTCCGGTTTGCAAACTTGTCACCTGCCAATCAACTTCATAGGGGACAGAGCAACACCCCTATAAGGAAAGGTCGAAGGGTTTGAGACACTTTAGTTCAGAGAGAAGGAGAGGAAGAGGCAGCACGGCAGAAGTTTGTAAATTCATGCATGGCATGGAGAAACTGGATACAGAAAAGTTTTTCTCCCTCTCTCATAACTAATGGAAATCCAATGAAGCTGAATGTTGGAAGATTAAGGGCAGAGAAAAGGATTTCTTCATGCAGCACATAGTTAAATTTTGGAACTTTCTCCCCCAGGAGGCAGTGATGGCCAAACAACTTGGATGGCTTTAGAAGGAGATTGAACAACTTCATGTAGGAGAGAGCTATCAATGGCCACTTAGCCATGATGCCTATGCTCTGCCTTTGCAACTTCTGAATGCCAGTTGCTGGAAACCACAGGAAAGGAGAGAGCTCCTGAGTTCGAATCCTGATTCCAGGTTTCTACCAGGCATCTGTTTGTCCACTGTGAGAACAGGATGCTGGACGTGGCGGGCCATTGGCCTGATCCAGCAGACTCTTCTTACGTTCTTAACTTATTAATCAAAGTAATAATAATAATAATAATAATAATAATAATGCATTATAATGAAGAGATGGTTTAAAATAGTTGTTATTACTATTACTTCATTGATTTATGTACTGCTTAAAACCGTAGCCTTTAAGCAGTGTACAAAAAGTTACAAGTGATAAAACAAATTGAAACCAACCATAAAAACAAGAAGAAACCTTGCCTGCTAAAATTATTATTATTATTATTATTATTATTATTAATAATAATAATAATTTATCATTTATATGCCACCTATCCATAAGATCAAACCTATCCATTCTTAAAGAAATCAGGCCTGAGTGCTCACTAGAAGGACAGATCTTGAGTTGAGGCTCCAGTACTTTGGCCACCTCATGAGAAGAGAAGACTCCCTAGAAAAGACCCTGATGTTGGGAAAGATGGAGGGCACAAGGAGAAGGGGACGACAGAGGATGAGATGGTTGGACAGTGTTCTTGAAGCTACTAACATGAGTTTGGCCAAACTGCGGGAGGCAGTGAAGGATAGGGGTGCCTGGCATGCTCTGGTCCATGGGGTCATGAAGAGTCGGACACGACTGAACGACTGAACAACAACATGCCACCCATCGGAATGGGTTGCCCTCCAGTCACTCTAGGCAGCTTACATCAAATTAAAACATCTTCAGTAAGTACCAGAGGTTCAACAGGAGCGGAGAGGATCTGTCTGATGTTAGTCACAATATGGAATGCATAGCTCCTGGTGGAGCATTCCCCCCTCTCTTTGTGCTTCCATTAAACGGGGTATCTGCCCTCCACTGCTTCTATGCAGTGTTAGCAATGCTATTTCAATCCACTGCACCCTACGAAGCATCTGTGGAAGGGGACGTACATGGAGAGAGGTGACTCTCACCCCAGGAAAGTGGCAGTTTTAGGGGGAAGTTATCTTGCACACTTGCTATTATTAGCACCAAACCTTATCGCCTCCTATAGACTCAACAGTATCAACGGGTTTTTATCCACAGAGCTTCTTTTAAGAGTTTGGATTATAGTATGAGAGACACGGCACAGCTATTTGAAACTGTTATTTGAGAACAGCACTTGTTAATCCCCGAAAACAGATAAACGTTTGTGTGTGTTTTTTAAAAAAGAAAAACAAATCTATAGCACTACTGTTGTGATCTGTTTACACTTTTGATGCATGTTGCATGCCTGTTTTGGGAAGGATGCAAAGAGCACACTAGAGACAGGTTTCCAAGGGGAACTAAAGCATTTTGCTATTTTTTCATAAGGTTTTTTATAAAGATAACGTATCAGGGAAGTAGAGTGCCCACTTATGCATGGCTGAAAAGGAGGAGGGCATGGATTTGCAAAGAGTTTGCATATTCTAATGTGTATGCAGCTGTAGAAAGACTTGTTCTAATTTAAACATAATTTTAATACTTCTCACCATAGAGGGTAAGGCTGTGAGTAGCTGATCTGTGGGCCCAGTTGTGTCTGTTGCCTAAGTTCTCAGTATGGATAGCAACTTCAAGGTCCCTACTGCTCTCTCTCTCTATAAATTGGAATTGGACAGTGTGGTCTTTAAAGGGCTACCCCTCCATTCATGCAGTATATGTGCCTAAGAATCGGTGGTGGTGGAGATGCGCTTCAGTTCACATTTAAAGGCAAACCCACCTAGCCTGGGCTTTCCACAACAACACAGAAACCAAAATACATAACTCCTTCAAAATTCAAACTTCTCCAAATTTTGCAATGCAGTTATCTCACCAAGTAATAAAAACGCAGACATTAGGGGAAAGTGTGCATATGTTGATGAAGATATCATTAAAATGCATTATATTAGGGGTAATTGCTTAGCAAAAAAAAAAAGTGTTTATTAGGGAAAACTGTACACAATAGTGTGTATCTGAGGAGAAATCCTCAATAAAATGCTGGTGAATTTTCAGAGGACTTTTAAAAAAAATCCAAACTGATGTAGAATTGTGCAGAACTGAATTTTAAGGTTGGAAAAAGGAGAATCTGAAAACTAAACTATACATTGCATGATCTACAAGCTGAAGCTAAGTTCACATTTACCCTCCTCATTCCTTCTTCCTTTTCTCCATTTATTTGTTTGTTTGTTTGTTGCAATATTTCTGCAGCATATATCTACACAAAGAGACAATAGCTGCATACATTTGCTAAGGATATATATTTCTCTCTCTCTCTCTCTCTCTCTCTCTCTCTCTCTCTCTCTCTCTCTGTGCGTGCATGTGTGTGTGTGTGACACACACACATATGCCTTTACTAAGGATATAAATATATTCACATAGTTATAAAAGCATGAAACAGCACTTTATGTAAGGTTGTTCTGGCCCTTTTAAATGATTTGGCTAATCACTAAAATAAAATATCTGTTAGCAACGCTGAGTATTTTTTATTTACGTGGCAAAACAGTTTGGTTTCTGCCTTTATCAGCTGTTTTGTGTGCGTGTGTCTTCCCTTAGCTAATGCAAGCAGTTCCAGGAATATCAGTTACAGTACTGTTGGTCCCATCCGTAAAGAAATAATAATAATTTAAAAGTTTCAGTGCTACTGCCTGTCTTTGTAATCTGACTATCCACTAACAGAGGGCCTGTGAGTCCAAGTTCAATAACACTTTTTGAGTAAGCACTGGGCAGCCATTCCCTCCCATCCCTGTGCAGCTTGGGAAGCGGGGTAGTTTTGTGCAGAAAACAGCTGTCGGGGAACGGGTCAAGCACTCTCACCCTCTGCCATTATCACAGCCTCTTGGGGTTGCTTTTCATGTTAATATGAGTTAGGAGAAGGTCATCTGTAGCAGGCAGGGTGGGACTCTCCTGGGTCCTTGGGTCACCTGCAGGAGCAATCAAGAGGGCTGGTGCAGTTGTGCTTACCTGACCCCCTATCATTGGTGTCACTGCAGCTGACCAGAATGGGCAAGGAGGAAGCGAGATCAGCTTGGTGCAAACACAGAAGCGAAGTCGATCTGAGACTCCTGCCGGTATGTTTGCACTATGTCAACCTTGCCACCAGCTTCCCCTTTTCCCTCCTGCTAAGCCAGAGCAATGCCAGTTGCCAGTGATGTGACGTCAGTCTAGTGCTGCTGCCCCAAACCACTGACCACTACCTTGCCTACACCAGGTTGAGAGCTGTAGGACACCGTCTGGCCTCTGCTAACAAGCTGCCTGGGTGCCTAGTTTAAGACTCGTTTAAAGTTCAAACTAAAACTTTTAAGTTTAGAGAAAATATGATTAAGAGGCAACATGATAGAATTTTATAAGATTATGTGTGGCATGGAGAAAAGTTCTTCTCCCTCTCTCATAACTTTAGAACTCATGGACATCCAATAAAGCTTAATATTGTACAATTTGGGACAAATAAAAGAAAGTACTTCTTCACACAGTGTATAGTTAAACTATGAAACTCACTCCCAGAGAGCCAGTGTGGTGTAGTGGTTAAGAGTGCTTAAGAGCGGTAGACTCGTAATCTGGGGAACCGGGTTCGCGTCTCCGCTCCTCCACATGCAGCTGCTGGGTGACCTTGGGCTAGTCACACTTCTTTGAAGTCTCTCAGCCCCACTCACCTCACAGAGTGTTTGTTGTGGGGGAGGAAGGGAAAGGAGAATGTTAGCCGCTTTGAGACTCCTTCGGGTAGTGATAAAGCGGGATATCAAATCCAAACTCTTCTTCTTCTTCTCCCCAAAGCAGGCATTGATGGCCACCAACCTAGATAGCTTTGAAAGAGGACCAGACAACTTAATGAGCTGAGAAGAGAGCTCTTGAGAAGAGAGCTATTGGTGGCTACCAGCCATCATGTCTATTCTCTTATCTGCACAGTTGGAGGCAGTATTGCTTCTGAATACCAGTTGCTGGAAACCACAGAAGGGGATAATTTTAATCCTGCTTTTGGGTTTCCCACAAGAATCTGGTTGGCACCTGCCAGAACAGGATGCTCGACCAGGTGGACCATTGGCCTGATCCAGGAGGCTCTCCTTGTGTTCTTAAATTTGCAGGGTGATGTTGATCAGACACCTAGGTCTGAGATTGGAAAAAGTTATCAATCTATGGCTTAGAGCTGCAAAATTTGTTCGATATATACAGCTGTGCCCTTTAAGTACTTCAGCAGCAGGGCCTCACAGCATTTGCTTCCACAATACACTATGAAAAGAGAGAAAGCAAATTAGTAAGATACTGAATGGAAGGGATGGGGAGGGGGAAGAGGAGATTAAATTCCACTTACTGTGCATAAGTGTTGTGAACACTCTTCCCTACAAGTGTAGGGCATGTTCCACATGCTCGAGACATCTAATACTTCAAGGTGGATTTTCTCCACACCGAAAAGGCAAGGCAAGTTCACCCTGTAACCCTAGATGACAATTTAAGTGCAGGCCAGGCGAGCTTGCAGTGCCACAAATTCTTGCGGCAGCGTAAATGAAGCTCTTGTTGCAGGTTGCTAATCTCAGGATTCTTATTAAAAATGGATGATTACATGCACTCACAAACAGCCGAGGCTTTGCGTATTGATTTACTCAGCGTGCAAGTGCCGCTCCCGACGTTATTCTTACAAGGTCTTTATCAAGAGGAAGGGGCAAAAACGTAAGTGAGGGTAAGGATGGGTCAATTGATCAGTTCTCATTTCTCTCCCTCCCTTCCCACCTATCCAAAAGCCAGGTCAACAGTCCATCCAATCAGAGTGACCAAAAAGCTGGTCTCCTTCCTTGTGACCAGCTAATTTCTAGAGGGATGTTAAGGTCACACCTTTTATTTAATAAATAAGTGTTTGGATGCTGCCCTAACACAAAACTTCAGAATGGTATACAGGAACATTAATCCCCCCCCCCCCCAAAAAAACCCCAACAGAGTGATCATTAAAATGAATGCCTGCTCACGAATATTTTGCACCATTTCCAAGGCAGGTGAGTATAAAAAGGTCCTCGAGAGTCAACAGTAAAGGTGCCAGCTGAAACTCTGCTGGTAGAGTGCTACTATTATTATTAATTAAATTTGTATACTGCCCTATACCCATAGATCTCAGGGCGGTTCACAGCATAAAATTTCAAAATGCATAATAAAAATAAGAAGTGTAAACCACAACCATGGGCGATGCCCTATGACTTACATAAAATAGGGGCACCCTCCCCTCTGCAGAGTCCCTGTTGGAAGAGTAGTATGGCCTTAGCCCCTGCATGGGCGCTGGACAGAAGCCACTTTTCCAGGATTCTTTTAACAGGATATCCTTTTCCCGTGAAGAAGCAGGTGGAGGCTACAACCTTCCCCTCCAGCCAAGATCTTGGCTCACCCAATGCCTAACTTCCTTACAAAGTTGTGATGAATGCTGCAAGGTAGGCGAAAACCTGATTGCAGGTGCCAATTTGCCAAATGGAAAAATTCCCGCCTGGCCCCGAATATGGTGGTCAACTTGGTCCACAGCAAGGTCATAGCACAAGAAAGCAACAGCTAAAGGGAAGGTGGGCAGGAGATTGATGAAAAGCCGGTTGGACATTTTAATGACCCATGGGAACAGGCCGAAGCATCCTGATTGGTTGGGCCTTCTCTAGGGGAACACCCTGACCAAAGCCTGTCAGCATAGGCCAATTAGCTGGCAGCCAGTCGATTTGGTCTGCCACTTGCTGGATCACTCGTGTGGCTTGGGGCCTGGCTGCGACACCACCCACTGAGGAAGGAGAGTGGGCTTCTTGAAGCATTGGTCTGTTTGTCCACTGCTTGCACTGCAGTACAATATACTACCACTGAACATAATCAATGAAGGGAGGAACACACATCTAATTGGCAGCCACTGGGTTTGGTCATCCCTATATGAACTCAAATGTGTCCAAGATGCTCATCCCCATCCTAAGATGTCCTTGGTAGAGGTTATCTGAACCTTGGTGGGATCCAGCAAGCTAGGCTAGGAATTTGGAGGGCAGAGAAGGCTGATTCAGAGAACAGCAGCACCATAAGATTATTGTCAACGAGGCTCCAAATATCCCTAATTTTATAATTTATCCCTAATTTATCAGATGTTTTTCCTAGATCCAATTCTCCTCCAGTATCTTTACTCAGAGATATCAGGAGGAACCTGCTAATAATGAAAAAGGATGGACTGAAGAGCATCCAAGATTTGTGAATACATCCGAGACAGGATAAAATTGTCAACCGTTTTCAGACATAGCAAGTGGATGTGATTTGCCGCGCGGCCAGAGCTGAAAACTCCCAAGAGGAAATGATCTGGAATCAGTGAAGAACTTGTTTTCTTTTATGACAGCCTCAGCCATTTCTATATCCTTGTTGGAAATAACCCATTTGTTTTAAGTGCACCGGGCCCTAGCTAAAAGTAGTAGATTTACTCCCTTGATACAGTGCTCCTTCTTTCTTTTTCTCAAGCGAAACTGCCAGGAAGGTAAATACTGTCAGATCAGACAGGGGTTCCAAACTGCCACAATGACAGCTTCATCTCAGTATGTCAACACACCAAGTATTTTCTCCTAGCTACCTCTGAGGGTCAGATTCAATGCTTCTCCCACTCCGCACTCCACACTACAGCTCCCCCACCCAGGCTCAGTAGCCAGAAACTATTTTGTCGCCCTAAGCGACAGCTTTAGGTTTGCAAAATTAACACGAGCGCAAACACCTATATTTAACTTCTCTCTCTCTCTCTCTCTCTCTCTCTCTCTCTCTCACACACACACACAGAGAGAGAGAGAGAGAGAGAATTGCTACTTAGAGAAAAAAGGGGAGCAAAAGAAAGAAGAGGAAACAGAATGGAAGGAGGACATTAAGCATAGAGGAAAGAGTTTGTTAGAGTCAATTGTGACATTTACGAAGGGGAGCTTCCCCGTATCCTCCCCTTCCCATGTCTTGGCCAGAGAACACATGTACACTACACATTGAAAGCAGGATGATACCCCTTTAACAGTTATAGCTTCCCCCAAAGAATCATGGGAAATGTAGTTTGTTAAGGGTGCTGAGAGCCGTTAGGGAGATCTCTGTTTCCCTCACACAGCTACAATTCCCAGAATTCCTTGAGAAGTGAGATTTGATTGTTAAATCAATTCATTGTTAGTCTGAGAGGTGCAGAGTAGATCAGTTTGTTAAAAAAAAATATGGCCCAAACAAAATTTTCTTCCTATTCTCAAACCACATAAGTTTACTTTTAGGAGTGCCTCTTTCTGCAGGAAACATGAGGTGTTTTTTTTTAAAGAAAATACAAAGACATTAAAATATTTAAAATATGCTTTTATGCTTTCATTTATTTCTCTCTCTCTCTCTCTCTCTCTCTCTCTCTCTCTCTCTCTCACAGACACACACACACCCTGCCAAAATGGAGCTCCTGGTTACACTGAAAGGAAAAAGGAGAAACATATTTTAAATATTTACTGCTTTTCTTTAAGTGAAGCCAAAGCAGTTCAAGACATTAAAACATTTATATAACATCAGTTTAAGCGATGATAGAAGCCCATGGTGACTAAAACAACCAAATGCTTTCCTTAAAAAAAAAATAGGTTTTTAACCGTCTCTGAAAGGTCCCCAGAGGCCTGCGCACCTGAGCTTCTGGGGACCAGGAATTCCACAGGGCCTGCCTCATGATAAAGGAAAAAAATTAGAAGAGAAGAGAATCAGAAAGTAAAGGAAAGCTATGCTTTAATCCAACAGAAACTCCTGTGACAACCTTGACATCTGCTGAAGCAGGCTAAGGTTCTTTTAAGTTGAAATATTTACCTCAGTCACTCAAGGAATCTGCTTCTTGCATGACTTTTCCTGGCGTGGCAAGACTTCCTGGTGGCAAGTCTTCAGGTTTTCAGACAGGGGGTCCCTCTTGATTGTACCTGGAGATGCTGGGGATTGAACCTGGGTGGAAGGGTTGTGCTATATATTTCCTTCCTGCCGTACACTAAGAGCTGCTAAAGAATACCTCCCCAGCTGTTGCTTAAATGGGTCCCCCAACTTTGCGAGTGGGTCATTTTTTTTTGTTTTCAAGCACCTCATGGCTCACGGTTGCCCTCCTTCCCTGTCCTCAGTGCAAAATAAATGGCCAACCAATTTCTTCCTTCAGCCTGCACTATGCAACCGCAGGTTTACCCTAAAAATTGCCTTCTGATTCCTAGCCGGGCTTTGGGTTGGCAGGGAGGGCTGGAAGGCGAAACTGGAATCTGCCAGCCGTCCATTCTGTGGGACAGTTGACGTGCTGCCGGGCCCTAAAGGTGTAATTTCCACTCACAGTTTCAGATTGAGCCCTAAATGTCAGCTCGCTGGGATCCCTGCGCTGCTCTTGCTAATGTTGGCATCTGCAAACATGGAGCCTTAAGACATGCCTGTTGTTCCTTTTCTTTATTTTGAAAATCCTCCTCCACGGGGTGAGGGAGAAAGTGCTGTCAATCAATCGGATTGTCCCCTAAAGGAAACACTGCACAAAGCCTGATGCTCTCTCTCCATGGCCATCATTTGCTACAAGCTCTGGGCTCTTTTCAAAAAGCTCTGGCTCAAACCCCTGCCTTTCGGGGTTTGCCTTTTCATTCAATCCATAGCCTCCAACAGTCATTCCTTGTTAACTCACCAATCCACCCCAGGAGTGTGCAATCTTGGAGGAACAAAGGGAGAAAAATAATCTTAATACTTACACCTGTACCAAGAGGGGTTCTGGTTTTTTTTTTTTTTTTGGTAAAGGTACAGTGAGAAGGAGAGGGTTACCTCTATTCACTTTTGGTTGAGAGCATGCACAAATCCACCAAGTTTAGTCAATAATAAAAGAAGCTCGAGCTTTCAAAAGTATTTGAGGGATGAAGGATCAAAAGCCATTTGGGTCTGTTTGTTTGAGATCCAAGGGGACACGCTGTTATTCCATCGCTCTGCGTACAGACTCCTAGTTTGATGGACAAAATGTCTAGAACAATTCGACCACAAAGTGATATATATCCCTAAAGAACAAAACACATGCATGCAACCTACAGTATGCTCACAGTAGCGACTTGTGATATTTCAGAGTGTTTTCCTATGATAAGTCCTAAGCCATTTTAGATGTAGCCCTGCAAATGTGTGTTGTGGAGTTTGGATGTCAGAATTCTCATACGCAAGTACAAACTGAGTATGAAAAATCTATTCTGCTCTGCCTGTTTTTCTTGTCACAATAAAGGCCCATTAGTGGTTGTTTCCTATAACATTTAATGTGTGTGTGTGTGTGTGTGTGGTGCATAGGGGCAAAAGTACTATAAGAAAAAGAGTTTCTATCTGGCAGTTTCTTAGATATAAGTGGTACTACTCTGGAAAGAAAAAAAGGGTTTAGAGAATCAGCTTCTTAAAAAAAAACACATTTAAAAAAATAAAAATATTGTGGCAGCAAGTTGATATGAATGTCAGCTCAATAACACAAGCTCTCTCTCCTCCTTCTCCCAAAACTGCAAAAAAGGCTTGTTCATATCTGAGCTCAGTTCCAAATCCAGACAGTCATGCATGCTTCTTAAATGGTGGTGTCCAGAACTGGACACAGTCCTCCAGGTGAACCTGACCAAAGCCAAGTAGAGTGAGACTGTTACTTCTGGCAAAAAAAAAACCAAAACCCTAAAGCAGCTTGTTTGGGCCAATCAAAAGAATGCAAGCAAGGAGTTAGTTTGCAGGCCCTTCCTGCTTCCAAGCATCCAATCCTGAAAATGCCTCTTCACCACAATCAATTGGGTTTTCAGTTCCTCTATGTTCTCCACTGTTACCTGCAGGAAAAACAGTACGGATCTGCCACTCAGAACTGATGCTACATGTTGGAAGTACAGCTGACACAACGGTAATTCAAGCCACACTGATGGGTACAAATTCCCTTGTTTTGGGGCTTTAACTGCAAAACACCTGTTATTAGCACAGGTTTTCGTGGCTCAAGTCGCCGCCGTCAGAAAAGCAAGGCTCCGCTTTATCTCCTTCATCCCATCCGCAATCTGCGCTGACAGCTCTATCGTCACGAGGAGCATTATGTCAGCCTGTCCGATGCTTCTTGAAGCTGTCAACAACACTTAGAGTCAAGCCCTCCAAACTTTTAAAAACTTAATCATTTTTATTCTGGGCGCATAAAAGCTGAATACGAGAGACTTTGCACAGGGCATTTTATTGACTCGGCTGGCCAAAGGCATAATCAGGCTGCTGAAACATTTACGGTGTACAAAGCACTTTTCTGCACAGAAAGCTTGCTCTTAATGCCAGGAGTACACCTGAGGTGGCAAAACGTTAGGGCTTTTTTTGCAGGCGCAGCGGGGGGTAGGGTGGGGGTGGGGAGAATTACACGCAATGACCCACAATGGGCCGCAAAGATAGGTGCCATTCAATATGCAAGAGCATCATCTGTGGGCAACTTTACACTGCGAGATGACAAGCATCAAGAGTGGCTGGTGCAGCAGTTCCTTGCTCAGGCCACTAGCCTGACTGTCAGCTGCAGAGCAGAGTGAAACAGACCAGGGCAGGGCGGCCCTGCTGGAGTAGGAGAGATGCTTGGCCAGCTGGAGGATAAAGGTGTGCAGGGAGGCACGTTTAGTGGAAGTTCCAAGCAGGGTGTCAGGTCTTGAGTCAGGCATAGGTCAGCAACAACAACAAAAAAACAATAAATCACCTGAGGCCAGTGAAACAAACAATAGCTCAGGCCTAGGTGGTCGCAGCAACCATTTCTAGGAGGCCTTGCCCTGATGCCACAGTTGTGAGGACTGAAGGTTGCCGCTTTCCCACCCCTCTCTAAAGCTCCTCCTCTCCTGGGTTTTCTCCAAGCAGTCTCAATCTGTTTCTGCACACCACAAATCTCTGTTCTGCTCTTTTCATTTCTCTGTGCACTCTCGGAGACTGGGGTGGTGGCGGCGGCACGGAGCTGGTTTCAGCAGGAGGGGGAAGACTCACTGGATTCATCAGCAGCCTCTTGACTCCTCTCCTCTCCAGCCTCTGCTTCAGCCTCAGAGCCTGAACTGCACTCTGCCACAGACTCTTCCTGCTCACTAAACCCTGTTGACCCTCCAGTTTCTGACACTTGCTTCTACCAAGCTTCTCCCTCTGACCACTGATCGTCATCCCACCACCAACCCCCTGGCTCTGAGCCTTCAACCCCTGCGGGGTCCTCAGGGGGTTCCCTGGCTGGTGCCTCCCTCCACTCCTGTGCCTCTAGCCAGTCCACGACACAGGGAGGAAGCAAAACTCACCAGGTCCACCCATTCCTCCAAGCTCATCCATTCCTCATCCTTCTCAGTAATTGTCCAACTGTGAACTGGGAAACTATAACACAAAGACTTGACTACACACGGGTGGATTGGTATGCGGGTGGCGCTGTGGGTTAAACAACTGAGCCTAGGGCTTGCCGATCAGAAGGTTGGCGGTTCGAATCCCCGCGATGGGGTGAGCTCCCGTTGCTGAGTCCCAGCTCCTGCCAACCTAGCAGTTTGAAAGCACAAAGTGCAAGTAGATAAATAGGTACTGCTCCGGCGGGAAGGTAAATGGCATTTCCATGCACTACTCTGGGTTCACCAGAAGCGACTTAGCCATGCTGGCCACATGACCCTGAAAAACTGTCTGTGGAAGCAGACAGACACCAGCTCCCTCGGCCTGTAAAGTGAGATGAGCGCCGCAAGCCCAGAGTCGTTTGTGACTGACTTAACTGTCAGGGGTCCTTTTACCTTTTTAAGCTTTGAGAAGCTCAGCGTGGGAATTCCGTGTCCAGCGACAGAAAGCAGCACAGAGAAGCTACAGGGGTTGAAGCATCAACCCAAAGCATGCTCATCTCACTGAGGCTCCCATGCACATGGATGCATTTAGAAATGCACATGAGGATGCAAGCATCAAAGACAAATTGGGAAACAGGCCTCAAAAAGCAGTGGAGAACAATGGACAGAAATGGAGGAGACATGAAGGGGAACAAATAAATAAATTGTGCTTTGTAGGTTTAACTAGATTCTTCCGTTTGCCAATCCGCTGACATGTGTTTTGGTCTAGTGGGGGATTAGAACACACAGCTGGTGCGTATTTGGCACACAGGTGTCTCCCTCTCTGCCTTTGCTAGCTAGCTCACAACAGATGGCTTCGTGCATACGTGTATGTGTGCAAGTGAGCACGTAAAGGGGAGGGGGAATCCTTCTGAGTGGTGTTAAAGGGAGAGCTCAATAATATATTAACTACACTCTTCTTCACCCCCCGGCGCAGTTAGCATAAAATTAAAACAACGCTAGGTGTCTGCCTCATCGGGTTGTCATCAGCTGTTTGAAAACACAGCAAATCCAGAATGAAACATCAAAAGGACCCACATGGTAACTCTGCCAACCGGAGCATGATCACACATCGGTAATCCACACACAGTTCTGATGTGATGATTTAGAACATCCTATCACGTTAATCTGCCAGAATGCTGAGGAGGATCTGTGCCATTCCGAGGCTACACAGAAGCCCAGGAGAATCATGAGTTAAAGAGACTGGTAAAATCTCTCAGGCTGGCTATAGGAAGGCAACCACGTCTTGATCCAGGTCTGGAGTTATTGAAATACAGGATCCTTGAGGTCAGTTGCTGGAGCCAGATTTGTTTGAACTTTAGCTAGAGACTGAAGTGCCTCAGAAACAGGGCCGGCCCTAGCATGTGGCAGAGTGGAGCGGCTGCCTCAGAGGATAAATGCCAAGGGTCAGTGAGTGGATATAACTCTACATATGCTTTGTAGTCTGCCTTGCACTCACTAAACTAGGCCATTGCCCCTGAGGGTGCAATGGAGGATGCTGAAATAGGATTCAATGGTCTGCTGAGCTTCCGTGCATTAAATGGGCCTGGGAGGAGGCAGCCCTGATCAGAGATAAAGTACTCCTTCCTTGACCAGGCAACAGCAAGTTCCTTTTATCTATACCCAAATAGAAACTACACACCAAATGCAAGCCACAAGGATGAACGTCACATAATCCTGTTTGGGGAAGGAACACAGCTTACCGGTAGGGCACCTCCTTTGCATGAAGCTCCTAGGTATCATTATCATTTAATTAAATTTATTAGCCAGTTTTTCTTACTGCAGGCAACCAAAAGTGACTTAACAAACACCCCATACATTCATTAAAATAAAAAATAAAAACCGGTAGGGCTCGGAATGTCCCTTGCATGACACTCTGTAGAACCACTGCCTGTAAGAGTAGCTAAATCTGAGTTAGATGGGCCAATTGTCAGACTCAGTATAACGCAGCATCCTATGTCCCATTCTCTCTCGTGTCCAAAGAGGGTTCTGGGGATGGAGCACTTACTGCACCCATCTTAGCTTTGACTTAGCCCTCAGTGTCAACAAAAGCAGAAAGCAAGAACAGGTCCATTTATTAGCAACTAAGTGAGGCATGATCAAGTCCTTTTGAGGACTTCTCTCTTATTCACCTTCTTTCTCTAAATTAAAACGGCCCATATTTTGCAACCTTTCCTTAGAGGGTAGTTGCTCCATCCTCTTGATCATTTTGGCTGCCCTTTTCTGAGACTTCTTCAGCTCTATAATATCCCTTTTGAGGCGAGGTGACCAGAACTGCACACAGTATTCCAAATGCAGCTGCACCATAGATTTGCAGAATGGAATTATGTTGCTGGGAGTTTTATTTTCCATTGCTTTCCGAATGATCCCTAGCACAGGATTCTCCTATTTCACATGGCCATACACTGGGTCCACATCTCCATCAAGAGCATCTCCCCTATGATCTGAAGTTCTTATTCCTAAGTAGATATGTTACAGGTAGGTAGCCGTGTTGGTCTGTTGTAGTAGAAACAAAATTAAAGAATTCCTTCCAGTAGCACCTTAGAGACCAACTAAGTTTGTTATTGGTATGAGCTTTTGTGTGCATGCACACTGAAGAAGTGTGCATGCACATGAAAGCTCATACCAATAACAAACTTAGTTGGTCTCTAAGGTGCTACTGGAAGGAATTTTTAAAATTTTGTTTTGACTAAGTAGACATGGTTTGGATTGCATTGCAACTTATTTTTTAAAGCACGCACACACTAATTTGTTATTAATGTTCTGAAGATACCAAAGCACCCAATGAAGAGCAAAGAGTGTATGTAGTTATTTAAGAAAATGATGATTTAAGAAAATGATGAACACTGGAACCAAAATTCTGAAATTCAATATATAAATAATAATAGGCAAGTTAACCTTTATGGTAAGTTAAATTTACAGTCACCTATTGTTTTAGCACATGAATTGACATATACTTCTTTTTAAAATGGAGGGGGGCAGTGTAGAGTTGGGGCTACACATCTTGCTTAATCACTGTTCCCATGTTACAACACAAGGATGCATATGTAGGATCGTCAATTGCTTCCATGAGCTGAGACCTTCTTGGTGTTCTTGAGAGACCACAAGGTTCCCCTGTGACAGTTCTCTAGAATGTTTGAAAAATCTTTTGGCAGCATCCCCAGAAAAAAAAAAAAAACAGCAGGGTGTGGAAATGCCCTTATCTTCATATTTAATGAAAGACTTACCCATGCCTTTTGCCAACCATCCTGAACTTCTCAGTTAAGTTGCACACTCCAAAATGTGCGTGCTTTACAAATGCTAACAATGTTTGCTCTTTGTTATTTTCTACTCCATGCTCTGCCATGAAGACAGTGCTTACAAATATGGGGAAATGGGGGGGGGGGAGAGAGAGAGAGAGAGAGAGAGAGTAATACATAATCCGCAGTCTTGATGCGATGGAAAGCAAAAAGTTGCATAGACCTTTAACCCAATACTTCTGGTTTGATCAGCGCACTCCTTGCTGGGGAAGCTCAGATAAGCGAACCACAGCAACTGCTATATTTTTGTGACTTTACGTCACCGTTCATAGCAGTATCAGATGGGAAGCTGTTATCCAGGATGGCATAACACCTGGAGAAACCATTATGCTTATCAGGAAAACGTGGGCTTAGTCAATTCCTTTGGTGAACTCACAAGCCCTTCCGAGCCTTTTAGCTAGGCCTGGTCAGCTTCCATTATGACCTCAAGCCTTTTTCTCCGAGAGTAAATAAGGAGGGCATTAACAGACGCCGCATTCTGGCCAATGATGCAGCTTTTGGAAACACGAGTGACATTTTCCCCAATTAAAATAAAGAGAAACTATGGTGATTGGAGGCTGGAAAGGGGGTTGAAAACAACTCGTGTCCACATGCTCCCAACAGACGTCCTCACCTGTATGTGTGAAAAGTGCCCAAATGCAGGAAATGGGCTTTCACTGCTTATAGGACACGGGTGTGTGTGTGTGTGGAGAGAGTTGCATCCACTGTTACTGGGTGGTGGGTACCACTACCTGCCCAAGCCTCATCTCCGAACATTCATGTCAGAAGTTTTAAATGACTCTTTAAATTCACTATCTTGGGGGCCTTGCTGCTTAATAAAGACTACGGGGTGTTGAGAAGCACAGTATATTATTTCATTAAGTGCTTTTCGGGAGAAGGGGATTTAGAAGTAAAACTGCTGGCTTTGTGTGGCAAGGTCACAACCTTTGACAACTTTGGAGCTTATCTCTTTCATCTTTCCACTCCCCTGAGACCCCAAACTTGCAGAGGAATCGAAGCCAGTAAGCTGGGGCGAGACAGAATTCAGCATTGTTACAGGGCTAGGTTCCCCTTCTCTCTCTCTCTCTCTCTCTCTCTCTCTCTCTCTCTCTCTCTCTCTCTCCCCTAAACAAAACAGATCTGAACGGAGCCAAGGAAACAAAAATGTATTGTTCCTTGCAGATGGAAGCGAGAGTCGCCTAGGTAACCAGATTAATCTCCTTTTTCTCTCCCTTCCTCTCTTGTAGTGCGGTAATCGGTGGGTTCTCTGTTCACAAAAAGCCAGCCTCAAAGCTGGGGCTCTAACTAGGTTCCTAATTAGCTGCAATTTACAATGAAGACAACATGATGAGATAATAGAAATTTGCAAAATAATGACATACCTCAGCAAAATATTCCTCCTCCTAAGAACCATTTTTATACAAAAACAATAAAGAGGGCCCTTCTACAGCAAAGCTGGAAAATGGTGGTGTATTATGTGACACAGAACATTATTGTTCGCCTCTTGTTCTCCCAATCAACAGCTTATTGTTTGGCATCTTAAATAAAAATGACTCAAATACAGGCCACATAATGATCTCCATTGCGCTAATACACTGTATATACAGAGTAGTAAAAAAAAAAAAAGGAAAAGGAAAAAAAATGTATTCGAGCCCAAGTGGGGCTTATACAGAAGCAGACCCCAGAAAGGTTACTTACAATGCGGTGCAATGAAAATGGGGGTTGCTGGGAAGTATTATTACTGAGTCTTAATCACACGTATCTTTGTGATTCCTGTCAGTATGCTGCATGGGCATCAAAAAAAGGGCAGCTGTACAGGACAGCAGTTAGTTAATGAAATATGATGGATTGCATTTCTTGTCCTCTGTTGGTTAGCTCCAACGAAGCAACCTTCCAGATTGTTAGCCAACAGAATTCTCTTGTGCGACATCAAAGGGTGCCATTCAAGTAAGGAGGAGGGAGGAGGAGGAGGTGCTAAGGTGAAATGGGGAGGGGGTGGAATCATTGGGAGATAATGCAAAGTGGAGGAGCTATGGAAAAAGAGAGGGAGAGAGGAGGAGGAGGAGGAGGAGGAGGAGGAGGAGGAGGAGGCTTGCTAAGGATATACTTGCATGTATATCACTTGCTCCTTCTACACTTGATGAAGACCAGTCTATAAGGGAGCTCTACGTGGGGCTACCTTTGAAGGAGACCCGAAAACTACAACTAATCCAGAATGCTGCAGCAAGACTGGTGACTGGGAGCGGCTGCCGAGACCACATAACACCGGTCCTGGAAGACCTACATTGGCTCCCAGTACATTTCCAGGCACAATTCAAAGTGTTGGTGCTGACCTTTAAAGCCCTAAACGGCCTCGGTCCAGTATACCTTAAGGAGCATCTCCACACCCATTGTTCAGCTCGGAGATTGAGGTCCAGCGCCGAGGGCCTTCTGGCGGTTCCCTCACTACGAGAAGCCAAGTTACAGGGAACCAGGCAGAGGGCCTTCTTGGTAGTGGCGCCCGCCCTGTGGAACGCCCTCCCACCAGATGTCAAAGAAATAAACAACTATCTGACTTTTAGAAGACATCTGAAGGCAGCCCTGTTTAGGGAAGCTTTTAATATCTTATGAATTATTGTATTTTAATATTTTGCTGGAAGCCACCCATAGTGGCTGGGGAAACCCAGCCAGATGGGCGGGGTATAAATAATAAATTATCATCATCATCATCATCATCATCATCATTCTCTGCTTGCAATACTGTATGTTGTGATGGCCTGTTCCAGGTGTGTGGAACCTCTGGCCCTGCAGATGTTGCTGAATGACAGCTCTCATAATCTCTGGCCATTGGCTATGCTTTCTGGGGCTGATGGAGGTCGTTCAGCATCATCTGGAAGGTCAAAGGTTCTACACACCTGACCCATGCATACCTGAAACTCAACGCTCAACCCTGCAGGGAAGAATATGCATGCAGGAACTGGACCAAGATACAAAAATTGGTATCACAAAAAGCTAAATTGAGTAGCCACATGAATGTATCTTTTGCCACCAAGGCCTCTGTCCTACCTCTGCACCTAAGGGTTCTACCTGGGCTGATGGGTAGCAGGAAGGAAGCCCTCAACATCAGAACTGCTTGCAGTGGCAGGACTGTTGCTTAGCTACATTTAACAATGCTTTATTGACTGGACTGGGAGGAAAATGCATTAAATGGCTGGCTGAGTATTATTCTTTTTTAAGCTATTATTTCATGGGTTGGGGTGGGTGTTGCAAATTGGTGGTTTTAGGTTTTTGTCTGGGGGGTGTTTATTGGAATGTACTGTTAATTGTTAATTGGCAGCTCATTATTATTTATATTTATATTTATATTTTGATGTTTGATTGAATTGAACATTGGAGCATTGGGGAAATGTGCAAGCTGTTTGATAACTAAGTTCGAACCTGTACAATAGTCCGGGAGCTGTAGATCAGGCCAGTTCATACTGGAATACATATAGACAGCTGGAGACAGAAATTGCCCCACCACCCTCAACTTGTTTTCAGCCAGCCCACATCTGCCTGTCTTCTTACGTACAAACAGTTCAGGGAGTACAAACAGTTCCTGTCCGCTTCCTTCTCCTTAGTGTTAGTGCTGTCTCTGTAGAATTTAGCAAGGAGGAGAATAGGAACAAAACTGGAATTAGTTGGCCCCGTTTCTGACCAGCTTTGACTCTGGCTAACATTGGCTCTAGCTCCACCTACTGTTCTTCTCCCTGCTTTCCACCCTACCAGTGACCAAGATCAAGTTCCTCATGTATCCATAACTCCCACTTCCTGGAACTTGGCTAACTTCAGAACTGAACTCATTCCACCAAGGCCAAGTCTCAAGAGGAGCTTTATATGTTTCATTTCTTGGTTTGCCTATTCTGAGGTATGATCACTTTCTTAGATAACTCTCCATGAAATGAACTCATGCCATGCCAATAATGCTTGTCCCCCCTTTTTTGCTGAGTCACAGAATCATAGAAGAGTTGGAAGGGAACACGAGGATCATCTAGTCCAACCCGTGCTATGCAGGAATCTTTTGCCCAACATGGGGCTCAAACCCACAACCCCGAGATTAAGCGTCTCATGCTCTACCAATTGAGCTAAGTCTGGAGGTGCACAAAGAGGCATCTGTTAAGTGCCCAATACATCCCTGCACTTCAAAGCCCACTTGGAGCACATGAGAGTGGTTTAATTATAATTATTTTTATTTAAAAACCTAAAAGAGAAGTTCTTTCAACTTTTTTTCCCCAGTTGCTCCACTTTCACGTACCCCAAATGCAACCTCCACAGCAGCCCATGCTGGAAAGCCCATGAGACGATGTCAGGACTAGGAATGAACAGTTTTGCCAATTTTGGTTTTTCTCGGTTTCTCATTTTTCAAATCAAAAGTTCAGTTTTCCACTTTTATACATCAATAAGTATGTTGTTGTTGTTCTTAAAAAAAAAAAAAACCTCTTGAAAATTTACCACCATTTTAGTGCAAATTTCTCTGAACAGGCACATTTTTGCAAAACAATTTCCCTTATTATAATTTATCCATGTATTGCATATATATATATAACCAGGTCTTTGGCTGATTGACATTTAATGCCCTTTTAAATCTATTGTGGAAGAGGGGATTATTGGGTTGTCTTATTTTATATTTTTTGTTATGTATTTTGTGTTTTTTATATTGCAATTTTATGTTGTGAATCACCCTGAGAACTGTGGATATAGGGTACAATGCGAATTTTAGACTGACTGACTGCTTGATTGTAATATCATCCCACCCTTCCTTCTAAAGAAACCCATATAATACTTTTTCGGTATGTTATTTTTTATTAACGTGTGCATCTTTATCCATGCTTTACCACAGTATATGTGTTTTGGGACCCATTACTTGAGTGGAGCACAACATTGCAAAATTCAAAGAAGGGTGAATTTTGAAGGGCAGTTTTGCATCAGTTTGCACATTCCTTCAGAAAGCGTGAATTTGGTAGGGTCACCTTTGAACACAAACTGGATAAAATCTGACCTCCATCCTTAGTCAGGAGGATGTAGCAATCCTCCCATACACTGGCAGGATGTGTGGGCAGCTGGGGAGGCTGCAGAATACTGGAAGGGGTACACAGATTGTCAAAAAGGAAGACACAACCACTCCTTGGATGCCTCTTATTGATCCAGTAAGAACCAAAGCACTCACACCCTTAAGCATTTCACCTAAATTCTCACATGCACTTCAGAAGAAGCAGGAAAAAAATAAAAACAAAGCCCCCCCTTTTTTGCAAGGGGGCAAAGATTTATTCCAAATTGATGGGCAGGGTTCTGAGCACCTGCCAAACGAACACAGTACATTTTTTTGGGGGGGGGGGTTACTATTCCATTCAGATAATAGGTCTAAGTCTCTAGTTATGCATCTCTGCAATCAACTCTGGTATGCTTCCCTCTCCCACTTGTTAAAAACACAATAATATTAACTATCTCTTACAAAAATCATTCCACCTACTCTGGATCTTTGTTCCCGAAAGACATTATTCAGTACTTTGCCACAACGGAGCTCTATGCTTGTAGCCTTTGTACAAGAATAACTCCATCTAGGTTGCAATCAATGGGGGTGATGTCTACACATGAAAAAGCCTTTTTTGCTACATTGCAGAACCTAAAATTAGTCACCCTGTTGTCAGGGCTCAAGACCACAGCAAATGTTCAGCTGGTGTCCTGAAGTTTGTCTAGCTGAGATTAAACAAAAGGTGCATCGGAAATTGCTTTCATCTGAATTTCTCCCTGGATTTCGGACTTATTTCCAAAATGGAACTGGTGCAATGGAAATCCCTCCACTGTTCTGTTTTTCTTAAAGGTCTGAATTTTATTCAGAATGCTATATATGTGCAGTTTGCACGAAAGGGCCAAAGCTCAGTGGCAGAGCATCTGTCTTGTGTGCGAAAGGTCCCAGGTTCAATCCCCAAGTAGGGCTGAGAAAGACCCCTGCCAGAAACCCTTAGGAGCTGCTGCCAGCCAGTGTAGACAATACTGAGGTATATGGGCCAATGGCCTGAGTCAGTATAAGGTGCTGTAGCTTTCCAGTTCCTTCCGTAATTAATTCATGCCTTGCCTCTCTTCCATATTATGCTTACATGCTCATTGATTAAACCACTGCAGAAAGAGCAAACTTTGTCGATCATAGATATGATTGCACCAATAGTATTTTCTTTTTAGGTTTTACTAATGCATGTATGCACCAGCATGCACTGATTTAGAAACACTGCAAAAACATTGCAACATTGGTGCAATTGTACATATGATTGCAGGTTCATATGATTGCATGCAGATTATTTTTCCATGGTGTCTTTACCCATGCCTGCGATTTCATGTGTGCGCTGGAAAAAACACCACACACAAAAAATCTTGATGTGATTATATTTACGGTCACCTCCCCCTTTTTTGCAGTGTGGTAGCACTGCACACATTTGTATGGTTAAAAAGTGAAAGAAAATAGTGAATAAACAGAAGGAACTTAACTACTGTTCGTGATACTGTTCAGAAAACAATTCTAGAAATTCTCTTAGGCCTAATGCACACCATACATATAAAATACATTTTAAGTACTTCCCTTTCTCCAAGAATCCTGGGAATTGTAGTTCACCCCTTGCAGAGCTGCAATTCCTGGCGAGCTACATTTCTCAGGATTATTGGTAAGGGATATATCAAGTGTGTTTTGAATGAACAATGGGTACACAGCCATGGTTAAACTGGGGATGTGGGGAGCTGCACACAGGACAGAGTGAACCTGTGTAAAAATCCAAATAGAAGTCAGGAAAGATGTTCCTCATTAGTTCCAGCTGCATCCAGCTTGAAGAATAAAAGTCCTGACTTATATGCGCATGAGGAGCCATGGAAACTAGGGCTAAGTGGGAATTTTGATATTTCATTACCTTGTACTGAGATGGAGATGGAATATACAAAAGAAGATGACCGTACTCATAACTGTTACCAACCATAATACCAGTGCTATTTTTCTAGAAAAGGAGGTGCTGGAACTAATCATGGATGCCTCCCTTGTTTTCTTAGAATGGCAATGGCATCCACCTGAGAGTTCTGGGAAGTTCTGGTTTAAAGAAAGCCCTGCATACTACTAGTACAAAACAAAACAAAACATAACATAACATCATAACATAATATAACATCATAACATAACATAACATAACATAACATAACATAACATAACATAACATAACATAACATAACATAACATAACATAACATAACATAACAAACAAAACAACAAAACAAAACAAACTTATATAACATTTCTGATTATCCAGAGTGTTGTAGCAATCATTACTGCAGCCCTAGATGATGTGCCAGGTTGATTATCCCCATATTACAGGTGTGATTGCGGGGGACTGAGGACGAGAGATGGCAACTTAAAGGTAAAGGTAAAAGGACCCCTGACCATTAGGTCCAGTCATGGACAACTCTGGGGTTGGGGCACTCATCTTGCTTTATTGACCGAGGGAGCCGGCGTACAGCTTCCGGGTCATGTGGCCAGCATGACTAAGCCGCTTCTGGCGAAACCAGAGCAACGCATGGAAATGCTGTTTACATTCCCGCCGGAGCGGTACCTGTTTATCTACTTGCACTTTGACGTGCTTTTGAACTGCTAGGTTGGCAGGAGCTGGGACCAAGCAACGGGAGCTCACCCCGTCATGGGGATTCGAACTGCCGACTTTCTGATTGGCAATCCCTAGGCTCTGTGGTTTAGACCACAGCACCACCCGCGTCCCAACACTATTTAGGAGTTCATAGCTGGAGGAATTTTTGAACCAGTAGCTCCCCCTCCTAACAGTTAGGGTCTATACCTGTTCTTAGGCCCAGCTAGAGAAGACAACTCCTCCATAAATGCCCACTTATTAACTGCTCTGATCTGCAGAACTGGAACTGTTGTTCTGCATTTGTAAGAAATTTACCATGGCATCACCAAACCTTTCGAATACCCTGCCTACTGACACCCAGCATGTGCATTTGCCATACTCTTTCTGGCTACTGCATGCCCTCCAACATTTCTCCAATGAAAATAGGGACATCCTAAGGAAAAGCGGGGGATGCAGGTGGCGCTGTGGTCTAAACTACTAAGCCGAGGACTTGCGAATCGGAAGGTCAGCAGTTCGAATCCCCGTGATGGGGTGAGCTCCCGTTGCTCGGTCCCTGCTCATGCCAACCCAGGAGTTCGAAAGCACGTCAAAGTGCAAGTAGATAAATAGGTACTGCTCCAGCGGGAAGGTAAATGGCGTTTCCGTGCGCTGCTCTAGTTCACCAGAAGCGGCTTAGTCATGCTGGCCACATGACCTGGAAGCTGTACGCCGGCTCCCGCGGCCAGTAAAATGAGATGAGCACTGCAACCCCAGAGTCGTTCGCGACTGGACCTAATGGTCAGGGGTCCCTTTACCTTTACCTTTTTAAGGAAAAGCAGGACATTCCGGGATCAAATCAGAAACTGGGACAGCTTCTCTAAATCAGGGATGTCCCTAGAAAATAGGGACACTTGGTCTGCTACTGCTAAAAACATTTATGTTTAGGCAAGCATTTCCATACACGTAGAATGTTGATATGTATTTCAATCTGGTTTTTAGCTAATATTTTATTTTATTTTATTTTATTTTAAAAGGGTTCTAGATTGATTTCACTCTTTTATTATTTTCGTAAACCGCACTGAGGTTCGGGGCTTTTGTTTTGTTTTTGCACTCAAGCAGAGTATAAATTTTATGAAATAAATTAAATAAACTGCAGACCCAAATGTTTGAACATGGTTCTGCCCCAATCATATAGGAAACCAGGGAGGGGAGTTATTAAAAAGGGAGAATGGGTCAGGAGTATAGCACAAACATATACAGAGAGCATGGGAGAAGAGTGCAGATCACCACTGCCCCTGCTGGCCAACCTCCTCCCATAGCTCTTCTCTGCAGGTGAGGGAAGGAGGCAGCTCATTGGTAGAACATCTGTTTTGCATGCAGAGGCTTGCATACAACTATTCAGAGTAGACCCATTGAAATTAATTGACTTGTTAGCATTGCTTTCAGCGGATCTACTCTGAGTATTATTATTATTATTATTTCATAAAATTTATACACTGCTTGATTGGAAAAAAAGCAAAACAAAATCACCCATCATAGCAGTTTGCAAAAATGATAAAACAATAACATTATCACTAAGAAACAAAATTCCAACAATAATATAAGGATACAAAATATACTTTAAGAATATTGAAATTTGTTTTGTTAGTTTTGGCCCAGTTCTCCAATCTGTTAAGGCAAGCTTCCTCAACCTCGGCCCTCCAGATGTTTTGAGACGACAATTCCCATCATCCCTGACCACTGGTCCTGCTAGCTAGGGATCATGGGAGTTGTAGGCCAAAAACATCTGGAAGGCTGAGTTTGAGGAAGCCTGTCTTCAGGTCATATTGAATCCAGATTCTCTCTTCTGCGATGTTAGCTACCCTTCCCAGCTGGGTGCCACCTGCAAATTTGATGAGCACCCCCTCCAGTCCTTCGTCCAAGTCATTTATAAAGATGCTGAACAACAATGGGCCCAGGACAGAACCCAGCGGCACACCACTAACAGGACTATTGAATATGGGTGAATATGAGCTTTAGGACACACACAGTGTCCTTCTTTATTGTGCTTGCACTTGGAGAACAGCAGCCTGGTAAGGAACCTGAAGGTTGAGCCAGCTAGATCCACTTGCAGACCGCAACAGTGAGAACATTGCCACGGCTGTTGCTTTTTCCAAGGAGAAGTCTAGGCTACCATGGGCAGATGGCAACTATTGGTGGACCAGCCCCAGTGGGGTGGCCCTGATGGATCAACTCCAAGTGATCCCTTTGAGGTGTGATAAGAGTAAGGGCACATGGGTGGCACTGTGGTCTAAACCACTGAGCCTAGGGCTTGCCAAGCAGAAGGTCAGCGGTTCGAATCCCCGCGACGGGGTGAGCTCCCGTTGCTCAGTCCCAGCTCCTGCCCACCTAGCAGTTTGAAAGCACATCAAAGTGCAAGTAGATAAATAGGTACCGCTCCAGTGGGAAGGTAAATGGCATTTCTGTCTGCTGCTCTGGTTTCGCCATGCTTAGTCATGCTGGCCACATGACCCAGAAAAAACTGTCTGCGGACAGACGTCAGCTCCCTTGGCCAGAAAAGCGAGATGAGCGCCGCAACCTCAGAGTCGTTCGCAACTGGACTTAACTGTCAGGGGTCCTTTACCTTTATCTTTTTATGGGTGAGGGCATTCCCTTTGGGCAACTGGGTGCTGATGGGCTTCCTCCTAGGTGAGAGCCTGCAGCAGCCTGAGGGGGGCAGGTGCAGGTGAGTCATCCTGGCTTCAAGGTGAGAGGCTGGTGAGCTTCACTTGTGGTGAGAGCATGAAAGCAGCTCACAAAATGTATACAGAATGTCTTAGGATTTTGCCGTTTCTATTTTTATTTTTATTGACTCACTGTATTTCTGTATTTGCATTTACTGCAGTTTTATGTATTAATCCGTTCACAAACTTGGTGGGCCCTTTGGGGCAAAAAAGCAGAATGTATAAATAAACCGACGAACGCGTGGATGGTTATATTCCATTACATGCTGTCGTTTGATTGCTTTGTAAACTGCCTTGGTGTTTCTAAGAAATGAAAGGTGACATAAGTATAATTCTAATAAATAAACTACAGGAGCTGCAGTCCCATCGTTGGCTGGTCCACAGGTTCCCAACTCTGTGCTAGGCAAAGTCAGAACCCAAGGAGAAGGAAAACTCACTCGCTTAATCTTCCCAAAGGAAATCTAACGGAGCCACAGGCCCAGCCATCGCCAGGGGGGTTCAGGGGAGTTCAAGACCACTGGTCCATCTTGCCAATGACCAGCAGCAGCTCTCCAGGATTTCAGACTGGGACCCCCCCCCCTCTCTCTCCCCGCTCATCTTACCTGTATCTACCACTGCTTAAACTTGGGGACCATTGCATAAAAAAATATGCTCCCCCACTGAGTTATGGCCCTTCCCAAGGGTCTTTAGTGTGCAGGTGAATCCAATGAAATAACATAACATAAGGAGAGGCCTGCTGGATCTGGCCAATGACCCATCTAGCCCAGCATTCTGTTCTCACAGACCCCGACCAGATGCCTGTGGGAAACTTTCACTCAGGACCAGGGCTCAAAAGCTCTCTCCATGCCTGTCAACTGGTATTCAGAAGCACTGTTACCTTCAACTAAGGAGGCAGAGCACAGCCATCAATAGTCCATGAATTTATATAAGCAGGATTGCTTTATTTTGCTTTGGCACTGCACAGAAAGCGGAACTCGCCTCACCCATTTTGAGCATTTGCAATATGGGACCTCCAGCACATGGCCGGGCATGCACAGGACTGAGTGGCCACAGGGTGGGAGTCAGCGCATGAAACATTTCCCTCCAGAGGCCACGTTCTATAAGGGCTTCCACCAGTTCTCCATCAAGATATGGCCTCATGTTATTTTATGTTCTGCAGTGAAAGAGAGCAAAGAGGGGCCACATGTGTGTCAGTGCTACCGCAAACAAACCCATGTAGCTGAGCAAAGTTTAAATGTCCAACCATTTGTTTTCTTCCCCTTTGCATCCTGTTCTGCCCTGGCCGCACTTCTGTGATGGAGCAGGGGTGATTTAAATCACTGACTTGAAGCCATCAATTTTACAAACCCTTAAGCCATTAGGGCTCAGAATTCCACATTGTAACCGTCCTAACCTCCCCCGCCCCAATTTGAGACAAAGACAAACACACACACACAATAAAGGAAATAGTCCCCTGGTCCTGGGATTCACAATGCTCTTGTTCAATGCTCTCTCTCTCTCTTTAACTTAAAAGGAAGAAGAAAACAATTAAACGGAGCCTCAGAGTAATCTCATACTGCTTATTTAGCCTCTTCATCCCTCAATGTGTGGTTGGTAAGTGCTGCAATCAGGGGGCTACGGCCTGCTATCGTTCGGCCTTAATTAAAAAAGACACAGGCAGTGGAGCTGTGAATTAGAAGAAAGAAAGACAGACGAGAGAGAGAGAGAGAGAGAGAGAGAGAGAGAGAGAGAGAGAGAGAGAGAGAGAAGGGGGGAGCGGAATGCAACAACACACTACCCCTGATTAATTCGAGGCTCATGTTGGATTAATAACGCCAAACAAAGAACAAAAGGAAATTGTTATGCGAATTGCAGCCCTCCCAGGCCAGACAAAGGTCAAATCACAGGATTTCAATTTCATCCGGACTCGCTTAATCAACTCCCTCGGAAGGAAGAGCATATGCGGTTCTCAAAGCTGCCCATTGTAGCTGCATTGTCGCTGGACCTGGGAGACTGAACAGTGATAATCCCAGCTATTCCCAGTCTTCTGCCTTCCTCCCACAACTCCCAACAACCCCTGCACCCCTCTTTTATCTTCTTCTTTTCCTTCTTAAGGACACCCTCCCCTGCTAATTATGGGCTAATGGCGAAGGGATAAGACTGCCGCACAAGAGAAATCTGTCTTTGTGGTCGCTGGTCCATGGAATCGCAATGCCCCCCCCCATTTCCCCCTCCTGATGCAGCTACATGGACTGCCCCTTATTTTGCTGGGGTGCTTCTCAACCCTCCCTCCCTCCCTCTCCCTCTCTCAACAGAGGCCAAGTGCTGTCAGGATGAAGGTATTGTATGGCTGCCCAGGGGCATTGCACTGCAGGGAGACAAAGTGTGGAGGACAGGTTCAGCGGAGGCCCTGCATTGCCCGACTTCTAATGCTAGGCCCTGGTGTTAGTAGAAGTTTTAACAGGACCCAAATGCCATAGGGAGTTTCTCCTTTAGCTGATAGGCAGCAGGAAGGTGGGGGTGGGGGGTGGCAACAACTATTTCCTCCACAATAAACTGCTGTAGCAAATCACACATGCACACCCAAGCGACAGTGACCAGGAAAATCAAAGTTGCAGCAGTATCTATTTTGGCCAGGTTATACATTAAAATTGTAGGGTTGCGTCCAACGTTAGTCATACTCAAAGTAGACCCACGGAAATTAGGCGAACAGAGAGTCCATTAATCTGAAAGCATCTTTTGACAAAGTCTCCCATGATATTCTTGCGGAGAAGTTGGCGAAATGTGGGTTGGGCGAGGTAAATGTTAGATGGGGATTTGTAACTGGTTGACTGACCAAACCCAAAGAGTGCTCACTAATGGTTCCTCTTCATCCTGGAGAAAAGCGACAAGTAGGGTGTTGCAGGGTTCTGTCCTGGGCCCATTGTTGTTCAATGTCTTTATGACTTGGATGAAGGAATTGAGGGGATGTTCATTAAATAAGCAGATGATACCAAGCTGCGAGGGATGGCTTCTTTATTAGAAGACGTCCAGGGCTGACTTGAAGTCTCCAGTTACAGGAGAAGTCTCCAGGTTTGCCTTGCCCCCTCTAGGTGAGCAAGAGTTTCTTTCTTTCTTTCTTTCTTTCTTTCTTTCTTTCTTTCTTTCGTCTTATTTATTTAAATTAATAGAACTATATATACAGCTTAAAAATTTCAGCCTGGCAGGAGCCAGCTGCAAGTTATTGCAGAGACTTTCAGGGGGGAGTCTGCCCTCCTTCACGCCCCTGCTTCCCTCTCCCAATTAACCTCTGTCTCCAGGGCTCTTTGGTGGGAGTGAATGCAAAGGAAGAATCATTCCTGTTCTCCACCAGGGGTTGGCCAAGTCTCAGGTTTGGGCTCTGAAATATCAAGGTCTGGGATGCTACTGAACTGGGAAACCTATCATTAATGAGTGCATGTATGTGTGCATGCCCCCACCTTACTTTTTTAGATGCCTATACTGGACCTAGAGACTAAAGGAGCGAATGCCTTATCTTGAATAAGATTGGCACTGTATAATCTTGGTATATTGTATTTTGATAATTCAAATAATTTATCTCCTGTGCAACATTTAAATATATGGACATGTTTTACAGTTACTTCAGTTATGAAGTTTTTATACTGAAGCCCATGGGTGAGTGATAACATGGTGTATTTGGTTAAAAATGGATCCATCCTCCCATAGGAAGTACTAACCACTATTATGTGTTAGATTGCTAATGTTCAACCACTGAAGAAGACCTAAAGTTGAAACACGTCTGGACAATTCATCAAAGGAACACTCACTTTTCATGGTGTGTGTGTGTGTGTGTATATATATATATACACACATATATATAATGTCCAGTAGCACCTTAGAGACCAACTAAGTTTGTTCTTGGTATAAGCTTTCATGTGCTACTGGACAATTTTTTTAAAAAAATTATATACTTCAACTGCATCAGACCAACACGGCTACCAACCTGAATCTTTTCATGGGCATTTTGCCTCTAAGAAGAATACAGGAGTGCATTCTTAATATTTGCCACATTTCTCTGAATTTTGTGATGTAACCCTCCAACCCCAAAAGTACAAAAATGCACTACATATGGGGAAATTGTTTTTTTTGGGGGGGGGGGAATGTGTATGTTGGGCAAAAAAAAATGAATGCAAAAAATGTGTATATTAGGAGAAATGCACAAGTCTATGCTTTCAAATTTTCGTGCAGATTTATTTATTTATTTATTTTAATACCCACAAACTGGTGTGGAAAGAGGAGGAGACGGAGCTTATGGCTGAAAAAAAATAGAAGAAAACAAAACTGATAGATTTGTCCATTCCTATATGAGAACAGGGATTGCCTAGAACTCGCTTGAGAAATTATGTTAACCTTATTGAAATCCTCCAGACTTCCCTGAACATTCCATAGCACTTTAGCCTGAAAAAGAACCCTCAAATCTGCTATTAATGTCACGTTAAATAATATTTCATTAGCAACTCTAATCAGAATATAGCAGCTGCAGCAGAGGAAGATGGAACTGTGGGGAGGTGTTGAGCTTACTTAAAGCTCACATTCCCCTGTTCGGCTTCTGTGCAACTTCCTGCTGGGGACCTCTCCCCTGGATAGGTCATCCCAACATGTAGTTGGCATCTGTTGTGAACATCCATCTCTCTCACACACATTCTCTCTGTGGAAATATGTTGTTTTAGATCAGTCTCCAAACAATTGCACTTATAGGGTCAATTCAGAAGTTAAAAGTTCCAGTCTGGAAAATGATTCTGGTGGTTTTTATGCCCAGGGATGTCTCTCTCTCTCTCTCTCTCTCTCTCTCTCTGTGTGTGTGTGTGTGTGTGTTTAATGTAGGGATTAAAAAAAAAAAGGTAAAGGACCCCATGGCAGTTAAGTCCAGTCAAAGGCGACTATGGGGTTGCGGCGCTCATCTCGCTTTCAGGCTGAGGGAGCCGGTGTTTTTCAATAGACAGCTTTCTGGGTCATGTGGCCAGCATTCTGGTGCAACGGAACACCATGACAGAAACCAGAGTGCACGGAAATGCTGTTTAACTTCTTGCCACAGTGGTACCTATTTATCTACTTGCCTGGCATGCTTTCGAACTGCTAGGTTGGCAGGAGCTGGGAAGGAACAACGGGAGCTCACCCCGTTGTGGGGATTCGAACCGCCAACCTTCCGATCAGCAAGCCCAAGAGGCTCAGTGGTTTAGACCACAGCACCACCCACGTCCCCTCAATGTAGGGATATGTTGTTTTAGAGGCATAAAAAGGCAGCAGTTTGCATTACAGTATGGTTTTGCAGTCATCAGCGCTGCTTCTGTTCCACTGACATTCGGTTTCTGCCAGTTACGCTGTTATTCATCTCGCTGCCCACTATTTAACGTTAAGTTACGTATCTTTTTACATGACTTGCATAATTTACATCCGCTTCAATGTAAGTAAACATCAAAACCATGTAAAAAGAAGAAGTCATGAATTACATATCATTCGCAGACCTAAAACTTTCCCAGCAATGGAGTGAAGGAATACAGATCATTTCCACTTGACTGATTTCTGTTCCTGGCCACAGAGGAACACGCAAACTGCAGCAATTTATGCTTCCTTTTCTGCTTTTTCTCAGAATTCTGACATCCCTAGTTGTAATGTAAGAACATGGTAGCGAAATCAGCACAAATGCAAGATCTGCATTGGAGAAGGTTGGACTAGATGACCCTTGGGATCCCTTCGAACCTTACGCTTCTACCTGTTCCTTCAGGATATTCCAGTTTTGCTAGATGAGTGCTGAAGCATAATACAGAGGGGAGGGTATCCCACTGAACTGCAATGTAGTGGGATTACTTCTAAAAGAAGTGTGCATGCACACGAAAGCTCATACCAAGAACAAACTCAGTTGGTCTCTAAGGTGCTACTGGAAAGAATTTTCTATTTTGTTTCTAAAAATGTGTGAGCCATGGGAAGACTTCTTCAAAAGTGGAGTTTTACAGTAAAGGATCTGTCTGTGTCAGTGGCGGAGCAAGCCGATTGGGTGCCTGGGGCAGTGTGTGTGCCCTGCGCCCAGGGGCAGGGCCAGCCACCCATGGGGAGGGGCAAGCCGGGGCAGGATGCTCCGTGGGGCCTCCGAGGAGTCTGCCTGCCTTCTTCCACTCAGCCACCCTACAGCTGAGGGGGAGGTGGTGGGCAGATTGTTTGGGGCAGCGTGAAGCTGGCTGGTGCCCAAGCTACCATGTCACTCCCAGGAGAGATGCATGGCTCAGGCACACTGCAGGCCCCGCAGTGAGTGCCACCCGCCATTTTGTGACCTCCCCCCCAGTGGTGACACCTGGGGCAACCCGCCCCATCACACCGCCATTCCTCTGCCCCTGGTCTGTGTCAGTTTGACCTAGGCTTCTCCCATGAAAGACCCTCTGGAGAGCAGAGGTGGGTGATATATTGATATATCATTCAAAACGAGTTTGAAGTCCATATTGTGATATCGGTTCCATAGTTTTTGAGCGGGCAATATATCGCAAATCATGATGTGTATTAGGGTTGGGCAATATATTGTCCAAAACTAGTTTTAAACCCATATCGTGATATTGGTTTCATAATTTTTGACCTGGCAATATTTTGCAAATCATGATGTGTGTGTGCGCGCTATGCAGAAATCACAATGTGGGGGAAACCATGAAGCCAGCCAGTGCCTCTACATAGCCCCATACTTTTTTCAGACAATGTGATATATCAGAATATTGCAATGTTTAAAGGTAAAGGTACCCCTGACCATTAGGTCTAGACGCGGATGACTCTGGGGTTGCGGCGCTCATCTCGCTTTACTGGGCGAGGGAACCGACATTTGTCTGCAGACAGCTTCCGGGTCATGTGGCCAGCATGACTAAGCCGCTTCTGGCATATATCACAAAGTTGAAAACCAGATCTCACCCAGCCCTACTGTTCACAGGTACATAATTACATCCTTATTTCAGACATCACGATATATTGGTATATCACGATGGTTAGCTGGTGATATATCACAATGTTGAAAGCTGGATGTTGCCGAGACCTGCTGAAGAGTAGCATATTTGAAGAGTAAGAAAGCAGAGAGACTGGATCAAGCTCAACTTTATGGCTCACCTGGACTTGAACCCAGGTCTGCCTGATCTAAACGCAGTGGAAGAGAGCATAGAAATGGTGTCACCTGAGGAGAGTCTTAGAGGCCCACATTTGGTTCCTTGCCTCAGCATTGAACTTTTACCTCTCCCCCGATTGTAGCTACTTTAGTGGCACAATACAGTAATTAAGGGATATTAGTCTTTAAATAATTCTAAGGAGAACAAAAAGGGGGGGGGAAACCCTTTCCCCTTTTCTGGATTACCTTTAGAACTGAAATCAGAGAGCACTAAACGAATGATAATTTGCGCGCCTCCTGTGAGTGATTGAAGATTGAATCAAATTTTAACTAGATTCTATTTTGTAAATCCCTCAGGATGACATAATTACAATTCCACACATACATTAATTAGCAGTACACATCTATTTCATAGAGTTTAGCAAGTTTAAAATGGCTTTCATTGTCTGCAGAGCGTCTGTTCCTCCACGGCTAAAAAGGAAATAAGCCTGATATTTGAAATAGCGGGAATTAAATTGACTTCATTAGAGTGACAATTTTCCTTTAAAGTTAATATCTGCTTAGTCTGGAGCCCCAAGGTCAAACCCACGCAAGGATGCTCCCAGTTAAGGATTTGAGGAACTTCAAAATCAATGGAAAGTATACAGCGGCTTGAGGGAAGCAGCACTGAGGAGAATGTCCTCCCAAATTTTCCTTCCTTTCACTGGCAACTAATTCAGAGACTCATTCTGAAGCAGAGAAGAAGGAGAAGGAGTTCACAAGGGGGAAATCTGGGGAGGACTCGGCCTAGCGGCCCAAGACATTTGGTTGCCTGAGGCAAGGAGCAAGAGACAACGTCCTCCCATTCCTCTAAAGCCTTATATAGCTTGGGACCCCTTTGGGAAGGAGGAATCTTTCAATTATAGTTTCTGTCAATTGCTCTCCCTCCACCATATTTCAATTCAATCCTGGCCCAAATGGATCAGGAACTTGACTGAGTGCAAGGGAGCTTTTCACTTCCAAAAAAAGTTATAGGACCTTCAATGAACATGGCAGCCCTGCATGAAGAACAGGGGTGGGTGAATTTGTCCATCTCAGGTTCTCTCTGTTTATATGTTTGCCAGTCTTAGGTTCAATTATCTGTACTGTATCAGATTTTGTTAAAACTCACTAAAATGCACCTGTGTTCTTGCCTAGTCGGGTAGCTATTCCACAGTGTCAGCAGAGGACATTGTTTGGAAAGACCCTTTTACACATGGACACCGACCATACCTATTTGGGTGGGTCTAATCATGACCCCAAGGCACCTGTGGAAAAGGGATCCTTCACAAACCAAGATCCCAAATCATGAAGTGATTTAATGCTAAAAACCAGCACTTTGAACTTAGCTTGGAAACAAAACCATGGCCTTTGTCTGGCCTTCTGCAAAGATGGCCAAATTCCTACCCTTCTATCTAGACAACCTGCAAGTTAAGAGACTGCTGGCCGTGTTTCTGCAACTTAGGATGATGATGATGATGATGATGATGATATGTGTTCCCCTGCCCTGTGTTAGATAAAAGTTTGTCATCAAGTGAAACTTCTGAAATTTTTTGAAATCGGTCTGAAGAATTTCGCTTTGACCACCAAAAGGAAGAGGTCAGAAGCTTTGGGGTGGCAGATTCACAAAATGGAATTGGACTTTGAAATGAATTGGAAGACGCTTGCTGGGAAACAAACCTAGAGAAGTTGAAAGCAGCTATTGCAGTTTCAGTAAGGTTGGCAAAATTTCTCACACTTATCTAATCATCAGATATCTTATGTCCATGACCATGCCCACATGCCACAGTAAACCACAAACCATGGTTTAATGTGAACGAACAGTACTTTTGCATGCTTATGAATCACTCCTTCCTTGAGGCAAGAGCAAGAAACCATTTCTAAATCAGCTCTCATGGTTTGTTTCTCTCCAAACAAACCCTTATTATTAAATTCATTCTTTGCTTGACAAGAAACAAACCAAGGGCACTGATTCACATGCCATGTTAAGCCATGGTTTGTGGTTTGCATGCGAAAAGAGCCTATATATTTGTATATTGCTTCAAACCCATCTTCTTCCCACTAAAGAAAGGTGGAATTTTGCCTTTCATGTGTACAGACTCTCTCTCTCTCTCTCTCTTTCTCTCTCTCTCTCTGTCATATCTACTTGGGTTTTCATTTGCTTTATATAGCCTACTGTACAAAGGTGAAATTTGCATTTGTTGCAACCACCCCCCTTTTTACTTCTGACCCGCCCACCATTAATATGTGGCCCCCTCAAAAATTACCCAGAAGGTAATGTGGCCCTCAAGCAGGAAAATGTTCCCCAGCCCCCGGCCTGCAAGCCTCCTGAAACCGAATTCACCGCCTTGAAACAACCAGCAGGGGCAGCACATTGCCAGCGTCCCCTGTCCCAAATAATTTCCCCCTTGTTCAGCAGAAGAATGGGTCACTGATAGCTATAAAAATATCCTTTCACTGGGAGTTGGGTTTTTTTGTGCATGTGTTTCCCTAGGAAGGAACAGAAGACAAGGCATTCCATTCAGCCAACAGGGGACCGAGTGCATCAAAAAAGCAGCCAGGGTTTCTCTCCCCCCCTCCCCATTCCTGCCCTCCCCAACACAATAGTTCAGAAAACAAAAGGCAGATTATTAGGTTTAAGTATGTTAGCCTGTTCTTCACATGCCCCCCCCCGCCCGTCCAGCACATCTGGCGACCATGTGTGGCAAACGCTAATTAAGACTTTCCTAAGTGAGCTACAATTAGTTACGACTGCTGTTTAGTTCTCCCGGGCCTGTAGCGAGGAAATAAAACAAAACCTTCCCTTTACTGTTATACGGAAATCTCCCGGCCCTCCCCTCTGACCCGAGCCCAAGGGATTCTCCCTCATCATCACGCTGCTGAAATTAAAACAGAAAAGTGTAAGCAGATACTTTAAGGCGCTCTTCCGCCTGATTTTCTCCCCTCCCCCTCTTTTTTTTTTTGAAAAAAAGAAAGAAACCCAGCATTTTATTCATTTTGATTGAGTGCAACAGGCAGGCAACAGTGTGTCTATGATCCTTCCAACAAAAGGGAATTGTTAAACAGATGTCCATATTTTACTCTTCACCCCCCCCACACCTCCCCTCGACTGATAATATTAGAGACACAGCAGTTTTATCTACTCCTGCACCATGTGTGCGTGTCGTATATATAATAGAAGGGGGGGGTTGTCAAAATTATCGGAATAAACTGTACAGAGAAAGGATGCAGACTGTACACAATTATGACTCTCTCAAGGACCACACATTTTTATTTACCTTTGGCCATTTCTTCCCTCCACAGATCAAGCTCTTTCCAGAGCTGTTTGAAAAATTTAACAACAAGCGGCATTTATTTTACTGCTTATCTGAACTTTCAACAAGCTCCGTCCCCCAAAAAAGCTCTGCATCAGGGAGGTAAACCAACGAGAACAACAAAATATTTAAGGCGCAATCTGCCTGAAAACTCCGCACGCTTCAGTCTCGTTTAATTTCAGCCAGAGATTTATGCACATGCTTAAATCTCTCCTAGGCATTAGGACTTCAAAAAAGTTTTGAACCAAGGCCAGATGATGGATTGTATCCTGTACTAGCTTTACTCAGAGAAGACCCACTGAAAATGACAGCAGTGGCTAACTTAGGGCCTTTTATTTCAATCGGTCTTCTCTGAGTAGTACTTAGTTGGCTAAAACCTCATATTTTGCTGCAAAGGGTCATCCACGAATGACCAAAGTACAATTTATGTGGCCAAGTCAAAGTCTTTGTTTTTTCCAGTGGAGATATGGCAGCCTGAATGCTGAACTGTTCTACTCTCCACCACTTTCCCCATCATCTACCAGGGGCTTAAAATATATATATAGTTGCAATCAAACCAGAACTGTACACAGTACACCAAGCTATTGCACCATAGATTTGTATAATGGCATTATGATACTGGCAGTATCCTTTTCGGTTCCTTTCTTAATGATCTCTAGCATGGAACTCACCATTCATTCACAGCTATTGAACTCTGGGTCAACATCTTCACCGAGGTATCCCCCTGGCGTATCCCCTCACAACTCCAAGATCTTGTTCCTAAACAGCAGGGCCAGCCCAAGGCATTTCAGCACCTGAGACAAACCCCAAAACGGGGCATGCACCCACTCCCCGCCAGGGAAGAAGGGGTGAGTGAAGATTGTTATCAGGAACAAGGCATGAGGAAGAAGATTGACACTGGAATCTGCTGCCCCTGAGGACCCTGCCGCCTGAGGCGGTCAACTCAGCTGGCCTCATGGTTGGGCCGGCCCTGATAAACAGACATGTTTAAGATTGCATTATATCATACATGTATGCTGGCTTGGAATGATGGGAGTTTCAGTCCAAGATATCTTGAGGGCACCAGGTTGGCAAGGGCTATTCTAAAGTATGAAGTGAGGACAAAATTCATTGCTAAATTCTGGATCTCCTCAGGAAGAAGCTAAACACACCAGGCCCTTGAAGATCTCACACACATTTTCACATTCTGTCTTCCATTTCCCCCTGATATCACTCACCCCCCCCCTTAGTTTAAAAATCCATAGTATTGCCCCTGGTACATATTCTCGGCTCAACTTCAATTTTCACAGTAAGAGACTTGACATATTTTCTTCCTTTTTATAACTCTTAGTTATACCACAATGTAACTGCAACAGCTCAGCCCCCACTAGAAAGGATACATATTTCCACTAAGCAAATACTCAGAATAATTAGTGAAGAAGTGATAATATCTGAATGCATCATGGTTTGCACAAATTGCAGCTTATTTGTATCAAAAGAAAGAGGCACGGTCCTCCTACTAGCTTGAGAGTACAACCAAAGCAGGGGGAAAGGATCTCAGTTCTAAACATACCACAAAAGATTATTTTTGCTGATTAAAAAATAATAATGCAGATTTTTAAACATATGAGCAAAAAGCATATGTGAGATATGGAGTAACAGGCAGAAAGAGGAACAAAAGTCATTTTAAAGCATGTTTAGGATTTTTCTGGGGCAAGCCAACCTGGTGCCCTCTAGTTGTCCATTTATTATTTTTATTATTTATTACATTTATATACTTCCTTTTTCTTCCAAGGAACTCAAGGTGCTGTACATGGTACTCCCCATCCTCATTTAATCTCCACAACAACCCTGGGAAGTAGGTTAGGCTGAGAGGCGGTCACTGGTCCAAGGTCACCCAGTGAGCTTCATGGCTGAGTAGGGATTCGAACCCTGGTCTCCTAGGTCCTAGTCTAACACTCTAACCATTACACCACACTGGCTCTCTAAGTAGGGATAAGAGAATTGGGTAATGTCTGTTTCCTTCAGTATCTATTTTTCCCAATCTTCAGTTATCCACATTTCCACTTCAGCTTGCAATTTTTTTTTGGGGGGGGGGATAAAGCCCTCCTGAAAATTCATCTGTGTCTTAGTGTGAATTTTCCCAAACAGATTATATTTAATGCAATTTTGCCTAAAATACACACAATGCTAAGCAATTTCCCCTAATATAATGCATAAATATCTCTTTTGTGAGAAACATGCATTTCTGTTTACACCGTACCCCAGCAGGTCCATTTCTTTGTACAGTGGTACCTCGGGTTACAAACGCCTCAGGTTACAAACTCTGCTAACCTGGAAGAGTTATCTCGAGAACTTTGCCCCAAGATGAGAACGGAAATTGTGTGCCGGCAGCGCAGCGGCAGCAAGAGGCCCCATTAGTGAAAGCACGCCTCTGGTTAAGAACAGTTTCAGGTTAAGAATGGACCTCCGGAACGAATTAAGTTCGTAACTAGGGGTACCACTGTACACATTTCTTGGCTGGCGAACTGAATTGGAAAATTTGGAAAGGCGTGAATTTCGAAGAGTGGCTGCATTTTGGTTTGGGTGGTTGGGTTTTTTTTTGGGGGGGGGCGGGAGTGCAATTTTAGGTAGGTTTGCCTTTAAACGTGAAATGAACTGTATTTCTTCCCCAGTTCCCTACTTCTGAGCACGTTTATATACGTTCAATTTCTATTTTTAAAATCTAATCAGCGTGAAATAATATAGGTACAGTGGACCCTCCGGATACGAACTTAATTCGTCCCAGGGGTCCGTACTTACCCAAAAAAGTCCGTATCCAGGGGCACTGCTTCTGCACATGCATGCACGGTGAAACCAGGAAGTATACACTTCCAGGTTTAACATGTTCACAACCCTAAATTACGTTACCCGAAGGTAATGTAACTACAGGTACCACTGTATATGCACAAACTATAAAAATGATATAAAAGCAAACAGAATCCTGTTTGGCTGAAATGCATTTAGTGACTCCCCTCCTTCAGACTTTCCAACTCAACACAGGAGGGGAAGGGGGGGTTACATCCAGTGCCAGTGTGGTATAGTGGCTAAGAGCGGTAGACTCATAATCTGGTGAACGGATTCGCGTCTCCGCTCCTCCACATGCAGCTGCTGGGTGACCTTGGGCTAGTCACACTTCTTTGAAGTCTCTCAGCCCCACTCACCTCACAGAGTGTTTGTTGTGGGAGAGGAAGGGAAAGGAGAATGTTAGCCGCTTTGAGACTCCTTCGGGTAGTGATAAAGCGGGATATCAAATCCTAACTCTTCTTCTTCTTCTTCTTCTTCTTCTTCTTCTTCTTCTTCTTCTGGGGCGTCCTGTGCCCACACAACCACTCTCCCTAAACACTTTACACCCACACATTGTTTTGAACGTATGAAGAGGCCTTGTATATTTTTGGGTTGCTGTGGCAAAGTGCATGTTAAGGCCACTCTGAAATACGGAGGGCTGGATCCAGACAAAGCTAGTTGCATTTTGTACCCAGCAAAATCAACGGGGCTTAAGTTGCCGCGGACTTTCCACACTGATTTCAGTGGTACCTAAGTGCCACTAACTCAATCTTCAGACAGCAAATTGAGCTTGGATATTATAGGCTGCCCTTCTGCACTGTCTTCCCTGCCAGTTCAGGGAGGATTAAACCAAGTGGGCCATGCAGATGATAGAGAACTGAATGTCGACCCAGATTTCTCCAAATGTCAACCCAGTGTGCAGCAGCTGCGACAAAGACAAATTCCATGTTAGAGATCATTAGGAAAAGGGATTGAGAATAAAAACTGCCAGTGTCATAATGCCGCTGTACAAATCTGGGATGCAAGCACACTTGTTGGAATATATCATGCAGAGTTTTGGTCTCCTGCAACTTGCGAAGGATATTGTAGAGCTGGGAAAGGTGCAGAAGAGGGCGAACAAGATTATTAAGGGGCTGGAGCAACTCCCCCTATGAGGAAACGTGACAAAGTTTTGGGCTTTTTAGGTTGGGGGAAAGGCAAGTAAGGGGGGCGGTGAAAGAGGTGTATAAAAACTCTATGTGACTTAGAGAACGTGAGTAAGGATATGCTTCTCTCCCTCTCGCAGTACCAGAACCTGGGGTCAGCCAAAGAAAGTGGGAGATTATGGACAGACAAAAGGAAGTCCTCCTGTGGAATTCAGTGTCACAAGCTGCAGTGATGACCACTGCCAGCTTGGATGGCTTCAGAAGGGGATTAAACAAATTCGTGGAGTGATCAATGCTATCAGTGGCTACCAGCCACCACGGCTATACATTAACTCCAGTATCGGAAACGTTATGCCTCTGAATACCAGACCCTGCAAGTGGCCCTATTTTCCAGGGACAATCTCAGATTTACAGAAGTCTCTAAGTTTCTGATTTGGTCCTGGAACGTCCTGCTTTTCCTTAGGGATGTCCCTGTTTTCATCAGATGAATGTTGGAGGGTATGGAGTCTTGCAACTCCCAAGCCAAGGAAATACAACCTTTAGAAGACATCTGAAGGCAGCCCTGTATAGGAAAGTTTTTAAATGTTTAATGTTTTATTATGCTTTTATATATGTCGGAAGGCACCCAGAGTGGCTGGGGGCAACCCAGTCAGATGGGTGGGGTATTATTCTTATTCTTATTCTGGAATAGGCCATCCCTATTTTCATCAGAGAAATGTCTGAAGGTATGTAATACAAGTTGTTGGGGAGAACGCTGTTGTGCAGATGCCCTGAATTTAGGCTTCCCACAGGTATCTGGTTGGCCATTGTGAGAATGGGATGCTAGACAAGTTGGCCTTGGGTCTGATCCAGCAAAGCTATTCTTTATGTGTGTTTGTTGCACTAAAATGCTTCTGCCTGAAAACCTGGCTACAAATGCGCCCATGGAAAGGCACACTAGGAAAGTGTTTTCCAAAGTAATTATTCTTTACCACATTATTGCTAATATTATATGATTTTGCAAATTGATCTGCATTCTGCATGAATGTGCCCTTCTATTAGAAACAAACAAACGCATGCATATCCCAATTTACTTCCCCACACTCAACACATTTTTCAGTTAACAGATTTCAGGAGCGGACAAGCTACTTACACAGCTGAGGATTTAATTTCAAGAACCCCCCCCCCTTTTTCTTCCTGTCAAATACAAACTTTGCCCAAAGCTAATTTTATTTATGATGAATATGATCAACTTACTTTCACGAATCATTGCTGTACAAACCTGAAGGAAGAGATGGTGCTAATGTGTGAATAATTGTTGACACAATTAAGCACCCAGCTCTATGCCTGTTAAACAGCTTCCAGCAGTAAAATTCTCCAGTAGTTTAAAGGGATAGTCAATTCATTTCGGAATGCAGAGAGAAAAGGGGGAGTTCTTTTACTGACTTGGTGTTTTGAGGGTGTTCTGAATGGGCCCATATATGGTACCTCAACCCCGCATCGCGGAGAAATGGGGGTCTCGCCATGGATAATGGCTACATATTGAGTCAGGCGCTTACCGTTTAGAGACTCAGTAAACAGAAGGCTCACCCCTTGACCTTCCTTTGCAGAGACTGTCTGGTTCATAACCTGCCAGGGACTTCCGCCTACCTAATGACCTCTTTGTGAATTGGTGGGATTGCTCTAAATTAGCCTTCCTTCCGACAGCCTTGCAAAAGGAAGGAATCAGCAGCCTAGTCTGGATTGCAACACGAAGCTTGAGGGCGGGCAGGGGGCCGTCGTGGTGCTGAAATAAACCCTCTTAGTTTGAAGCAGATCAAAAGTTGTGGAAAAATAAAAACTCTCATTTCTGCTTCACAAAAAAAGGGCTCGTTTCTGCTCCAGTCTCTGTTGGGCAAGGTTTCAGAAGTTGATGAACTTCTTACGCTGGTGATGGGGAGAACAGCCAGCCCAGCCCAGCCCTCTCCACACATTGCATGCTTCTTGACCGACAGCCTCGGCCGAATTGCTAGGTGAATGATATGAACAACGTCCATGCAAAGACCACTGAATTCCATGTTTTGGGCAAATAACTTGCTATGTAAGGTGCGAGAGGAGAGGTAATGCAGAACCCAGGGCCATGAAAAAATCCTGTATGAAATAGCCAGTTATCTACATTCTCTCTCTCTACTCTCTCTCTCTCTCTCTCTCTCTCTCTCTCTCTCTCTCTCTCTGCCATGCCCTTAAATGCACTGGATTCTGCCATAGTCTAACCCGGGAACTGGATCTGGTCAGTGGATCAGATGGTTATCTGCCCCACCCCTCATGAATCAAATTTGATAGCTGGGTGGAGTCACTCACTTGTCCATCACCTGCCATCAAATGTCTTGTAGAGCACTTTGAAAGGGGCTTCTCCTGACCTCACAATCAGATCTACACACAAAAACACAGAACTCATGGTAGCCTACCTTTATAGTTAATGAGAAAACCCTGGCCAAGTTCAGAGTGTTGCACTAGGGCCCTAGAGACTCAGACATGAAATCTTGTGTCCTGCTGGCAGAGGGTAGTGTTCTGTTTCAAGGATGAAGAATCTGCGGCCCTCCAGGTGATGTTGGACTCTAGCAACTCTTGCCAGCCTTGACCACTGGCCATACTGGCTGCGGCTGATGAGAGTTGGAGTCGCACAAGACCTGGAAGTCCACAGCTTCCCCATCTCTGATCCACTTGGAGCATTGCCCAATTTTAAGATAAAAAATATAAGGAGAGACAGCTGGAGCTCTGTTTTTTTTTTTTTTTTTGTATTTATTGGCGGAGGATTATACCACTTAAAAAAATAAATCTCAAAGCAGTTTATATAGAAGCATATAAGAATACTACAACAACAACAACAACAACAACAATGTTGCTCATCAATGGTTTGCAGCTGAACAGCACACTGGTCCCATCCTCCACCCCACCCCCCGTACAGTGAGATGTATGGGGTTTCTATTTGAGCTGTAATCACTCTCACGATGCACTTACCTACACCAGAGGGTTGTTGCAACAGTGAAATAAAGGGATGGGAACAATGAACACCACCCTGATGTCCTTTGAGGAACAGTAAGATAATAATTGAATAAATAAAAACTGCCTCTCCCCACAAGAACCTACCTGGACCCTACAATAATCATCAGATGTCCTTCTCTGTGTGCCTCCTTCAAATCAGTCGCAGGGCTTCCAAATAATCCTGGGTACTGTAGTTCACCCCCTACAGGAGCAGGATTCCCAGCTCCTTTAACAACTACAGTTCCCAGGATTCTTTGGGGGCCATGTGTGGATGTGTCCATTGTCAGCTTCTTATGCACCAGGGTTTGGGAGTCTTAACACTGATCATACTGCAATATCATTTATGTTCAGTTTTTGGTGCTCATAATTTTAGTGTGGTGGGATAGAATGCACCCTTTTCAGGCTTGTTGTTGGACGAACACCTTTAGAAACCTTTGCTTTATTTTAGGCTGATTAAGCATATTTGTTGCTGTTTTTTAAAGTTGCCAAGTTGTTTGGAAGTTTCAAATGTTCTGCAAGTCGCTTTGAGACAATTCTGTAGAAAGTGACGAATGAATATGGGGAAAGGCTGTATGTAGCTCAGTGGCAGACTTTTCCATGAAGAAGTCCCCGGGTTCAGTCCATGAAATCTCCAGGTAGAGGAGCTGGGAATGTCCACCTGCCTGATGCCCTCGGAGGCTCCTACCATTCAGAATAGAGAGAACTGAGCTAGATGGAACAATGATCTAACTTAGGACAGTCTCCCATGTTCCTAGTAAAGAAAAAGAAGGCAGCATACCAACTCCTATGAAGCAAGGCCCTTCAGCTCACACAAACATACACCCAGCCTTTAGCCTCAGAAAAAGTGACGTCCCAACTTTCCTGTGAAACTTGCAGCCTTCTGGAGAATAAGATGACGAGACTCAGTGACATGGTCCAAGGCCACATCTGTGTCACAGCCTGAATCTGAAAATTCCCATTAGAAGCAGAGTTGCCATGTCAGTTCTGGAATCTGATGCCAATGCTGGAATTATGACCCATGTGACACTGTGCCAATTTGAGACCCAGCTTATGGTTCCTACAGGGGCCGTTTTCTGTTGCCAGCACAAAGGGCCATTGGATCCAGCAAGCCTCTATTTTGCTCATCATAATTAACTCATTAGAAGTGCCCTCAAAGTAGATAGAGCATCTCTGTCTACAATCCAAAACTGATGGGAGCATAAGTATTAAGCTAAGAGTGTACTAGATCATTGGGAAGAAATATACCACCAACCTGCCCATGGTAGGGGGATATATTACACCCTGTGCTATTTTTCTAGAAAAAAAGAGGTGCCAGAACTCACCACGAACACCTCCCTCTTTCTCTTAGAATAGTGATGATGCCCACCTGAGAGGTACCAGAACTGAGTTCCGGCTGGGGGGAAAAACAAAACTTTGTTTACACCTGATATGAGGCAAATGCACACCTTTGAACTTCCTGTTGTTTGCATGTGACCTGCTGGCATGCCCGCTTTCTCAATTGTTCTGCCAAAAGTCCCGCGCCTACCAATCAAGTCTTCAGCACCCAGTTCAAAATCAGCAAAACTCTCCTCACCATTTGGCAGGTTATTGGAGACTCCATACAGACCACTCTCTATGAAGGACCAGAAACATACAGATCATCACACAAGGATAATTTTTATCAGTTATTAGGTAGTTTTTGTTTTCTTTTAAGTCACTGATAATGCTTACTGCTTGCTGAATGGTCACCTGTATTCACAAAGAAAGGTGATGCAGTCTATAAGGCTCAGGTTCAAAACATTCCTGTTCTAGGAACCATGGTATGAACTTATGGTACCATGAGGCCACCACCTTGCTGCAGCTAAGCAGGTCTGGGTCTGGTCCATGCTCGGATGGGTGGCCACCTAGGAAGAGCCACGTGTATGTTACTTAGACCTACACTGGCTCCAGCACAAATGAAAGTGTTGGTGCTGACTTTTAAAGCCCTAAACATCCTCAGCCCTGTATAACTGAAGCAGTGCCTCCACTCCCATCATTCAGCCTGGACGCTGATATCCAGCTCTGAGGGTCTTCTGGTGGTTCCCTCACTGCGAAAAGTGAGGTTACAGGGAACCAGGCAGAGGGCCTTCTCGGTAGTGGCGCCTGCCCTGTGGAACGCCCTCCCATCAGACGTCAAGGAGCTAAGTAACTATACAACCTTTAGAAGACATCTGAAGGCAGCCCTGTATTGGGAATTTTTTTAATGTTTTCTTATGTTTTTATATCTGTTGGAAGCTGCCCAGAGTAGCTGGCACAACCCAGTCAGATGGGCAGCATAAAATAGTAGTTATTAATAATGTTTCCAGGATGGAAGAAAGGTGAGATAAGAACACAAGCGCAGCCTATTGCAAGTGTCTCTAGTCCAGCATCCTGTTCCCACAGCAGCCAACTAGATACCTATGGGAAAGCCTGTAACCAGAATCTGAGTGCCACATTACTCTCCCTTCCAGTGGTTTACATTAACTGGTATTCAGAGGCATACTGGCTCCAACAGTGAAGTGAGAACACAGCCATCAGGGTTAGTAGCCACTGATGTATAGGTAAGAAAATAATTTAAAAAGAAATAAAAATAAACTCGCTTAAGCAGCCATTCTTTCTAAGTCTCAGTTCCCCCATTTCCCCAGTCTTTGATAAGGGGATTATAATGCTCTTCTACCTTAAAGAGCTGTTGTGAAGATGCTAACAATATAATGTACCCGAAGTGCTTTGAATAATCGAAAGCACTGTTTAAATGTTAAGTATTATCAACAATGGCCCACTGTGTCTTCCAGAGCAGACAGCATACTTTTCACACTTTCTGCCTTGAGAATGGGAGGAAGCCACAACTTTTGCATGCATTATGCAAGGGCAGAAACACAGGACAGACTTCATCTCCATTATATCACCCACGTCTTAGAAACCCTCCCAGCAACACTTTCGCCAAGACAACATTACCTGGGTGCTTCTTTTTCTTCTTCACCTGTGATAATGCAATGAACTACCGAGGAGCGTCACTTGCCCCCAAACTCTCTTCTTCTCGACGGTTTGTTTTTTCCCTGATCCGTCACTGGGGACAGTGGCAGCAGCATGAGGAGCCCGGGAAAAGCGAGAAAGACGGATGGAAATCCTGCACAGAGTGCGCTTTCTCTCCCCAGACAGGCAACCGCAGACTCTCCTGTCAAGCCAAGGCCTCGCTAACCCCAGGGCCCGTCCTTTTCTTCTCTGTAACAAATCAAATTTTGCAACCCAACCTTGCCACATCATTTGAGCATATTGACACAATTGGGACTTCAACCCCAATTTTGCTTTGTGTTCTTCAAGTGGGGTTTACATAAGTAGAGAACAAGATAAAGCTCGCACAATACATAGGGGCCCTGTTGAGTGAACAGTGAACTCCACGGTCTGCGTATCTGGAAAGCAAATCCATGGCCATCTCCAACCTGCTAGCAATGTTTAAGGGGCCTTCCTCCACCACCACCCACTGATTTATTTTTTGAGGTTGCTATCAAGAAGAAGAATATTACCTTGGAATTTTGTGGAGCTTCCTATACCAGGATACCAGAGATTAATGGGGCTGTGCCTTCCTTGGCATCCACCTTTAAATTTTATTTATTATTATTGCCTTCTTGCCTCACTTGCAAATTCTCAACACAGGGAGCTGCTTTGAATCTACAAGTTCCACCTTTTGAATTTTGAACTCACAGGGAACATTGTGGTCACATCTGCACCGTACATTTACAGACCCTCCAAGCATCCCTATTTTCCCGGGACAGTCCTAGATTTACAGAGGTCGTCCTGGTTAACTCAAGCACACCATTGTCACGTCGTTCCCAAAGCACACCACATTTCATATAGCTTCCAATGGTGAAACGATTTCACCATTTACACAGATCTCACTTGACACTTCGCTGCAAAAGAGGTGTCCTATTTAGCATCAAGAAACAGCATTATAAAGGTCACACACATATTTCCTTTGGATGAGATAGCTTCTAATGACAAATGCAAATGTCAGAAGATCCTAGCAAAACTGCATTGTTCTTATGTGGAAATTCCGAGATTCCTGAGTTAGACTCCATGAGTCACTAGCACCCAAAAGGTAAAAATGGAAATTCCTGGAAAATGTAGCTGATGGGGAACACTTCACTCTTTAATACATGTGATCTATTAGAGCTGAATTAATAAGCTATCACTAATCAAAGATCGTTGGGAGCTCACTAACTGGATTGTCATTATTGTTAAGTTAAATAAACCCAAAGTGCTTAATTTAGGAAGGAAGGAAGGAAGGAAGGAAGGAAGGAAGGAAGGAAGATCCTGGGGCTGAAGCTTCTGTAGATATCATGTTTTCTAGACAAGTAGGTTGACCACAACCAGTTGATCGCATGAAAGGTCAACCAAGTCAAGTGGTGTCCTGAGGTCCAGAAGCAATCAAAGAACCACTAAGTCAGTCTTGCAAACTTGACTTTCACTGGGTGCGAGTTCCAGCCCACTGAAGGCCAATATTCATTACTTCCCATTAGACCATGACTTGCACCAAATGGGTGTGCAGCCCAGAGTCTCATGGCAAACTCTCCAAGTGTCCCTATTTTCCAGGGACAGTCCCAGATTTACAGAAGCGTCCCAGTTTCTAATTTGATCCCAGAATGTCCTGCTTTTCCTTAGGACACGTCTATTTTCATCAGAGAAATGTTGGACGGTTGCAAAAATGTGTACATCAAGCAAAAGTGCATATTTATATTAGGTGAAATTTGCACTTAACCTCTGATGAATTTTCACAATGACTTTAAGAAAAGAAAGGAATTCACAGACCAATGTGGAGAACCGAACTGGAAAAATGAGAACCTGGGAACAACTGAAATTGATGCACCCCCCCCCCAGTCACAACCTGCTCAGACTATCTGAACCACCAGTCAGTTGGCTAACCTTTCAATCTCCCCAAACATCACCTAAATGTGCCTCTCAAAATTGTCTCCAGCAAGAATGTTGAGTCATCTCTTCCGCAGTCCAGCAAAAGTTTCACCACTTGATTCCACTGGCTGTATAAACTGATCTTTGCTTTCATGCATGTGTTTGAACCTTGGAGTCTGCAGCACATTCTACCTGCCAGCTCACCTTGCACTTGAGTTGGCCGCTGCTGAATTCTTACTCCATTGTCATCTCTTGGCCAGTTTTCAAATCACAACAAGACTCTCTCTGGCACTCTGGAGTTACCAGGTTTCCCAAACAACTTCCTGCGAAAGGACTTACTAGAAAGCATTTTCGACATCTGAATAATTCACAGCCAGAGCTCGTCTTCATCCTACTATTTCGCTATGTCTTTAGAAGACGAAGGGGAAGGGGAAACACACACACACACAATTCTAATTAGTTGGTGTTTGTACAGCACTTTGAAGATGAAACGAACTACTGTGCTTGAGTATTATTATTGCAATGCCTGGGGCACCATCTCCAATTTGCTTCTCAGAAAACTGAACATGATCCAAGAGCAGTTTGCACAGGAGCCAAGGCAAGGAATCCCAATTACTACCTCTGTGTTGTCAGGAATCTACATGGGTAAGCCAATAAGCAAGCGTCACTCCCCACCCCAAGGGCAACACAAGACATTTGGCTGTCTGTGGTGAGGAATAACATGGCTCAGGCTCATAATCCATTTACAGAAGGTGACCAGATTGGCAGCTCAATTATACTTCAGCATGGGCAACAGGCTAGCTTAGGGCTTGCTCAGAAGGCCACATGGAGCATCCTATCATCATAGAATTGTAGAGTTGGAAGGGATCCCAAGGGTCATCTAGTCCAACCCCTTGCAATGCAGGAATCTCAGCTAAAGCATCCATGGCAGATGGCCATCCAACCTCTGCTTAAAAACATCCAAGCAAGGAGAGTCCACAACCTCCTGGGGGAGACTGTTCCACTGTCAAACATTCGTAGCACCTCTGTAGCATTTCCACACACAAAAATAAAAGGAAGGGCCATAGCTTGGTGGTAGAGCATCTGCTTTGCACACAGAAGGTCCTAGGTTCAATCCCCAGCATCTCCAAATAAGGCTGAGGGGGAAATCCCTGCCTGAAACCTCAGCAAGCCACTGCCAGTCAGTGTCAACCATATGAAGCTAGATGGACCAATGAACCTGACTCAGTATAAGGCAGCCTGCTGTAGTTCCTAAGCATTTTCCCATTACCTTATTTTGTAGACAAGCTTACAAACAGCAGCGCTGTTCTACGGGAGGAAAGCCAGGATTTATTTATTTTTGTGTGTGTGGCACATGCTACGTTCCGAGTTTCAAGCCTGGCAAAGCTCCCCGTGTTATGAATTTTTTGGTTTCTCCCCCTGACTTCTTCCCTGTCACTACAGCGAGTTTGTTTTCGTTTGGTGTTTTCAAGCACGGGTTGCGGTCATGTCTGTCCCGTGCGCACCACTTGCTCAATCGCTCGCTCTGTTTTGAAGCGCAAGTGGCTCATTCCCCGAGTCTCATCGTTGTTTTTTTGGCCCAGTCTCCTAACAGGAAATGCGAGATTTATTTTATCTGGCTTGAACGACATTGTTCCTTCCTGGCTACTGGTGTTACTTCGCTCTGAATAACATGGCTTGGTGCTCACAGCTACCTAAGGTCAAAGCCGGAGGGTAATAGGCACATTTAAGAGCAGCGGGAAGTGAAGGAAGAGAAAGCAATGGGGAGCGTCAGGACGTGGGGGTGGCGGTAAGAGGGGAGTAGCAAAGATGGAATGAAAGAACCTTCTCTCGCAGCCGTAAAGTTGCCACGGTTAGGAAAAAAAGCAATGTGTGGTGTAGTAGCTCTGACAGCAAGATCCTATATATGTTTTCTCAGTAGTTGTCCCATTGAATTCAATGGGCTTTGCTTTCAAGTAAGGGTGTGTGTGAAGCTAAGTAAGGGAGGGGGGTGATGCAAACCCACCAAGTGTCCCTATTTTCCAGGGACGGTCCCGAATTTACAGAAGCTGTCCCGGTTTCTGATTTGATCCCAGAATGTCCCGCTGTTCCTTTGGATGTCCCTATTTGCACCAGAGAAATGTTGGAGGGCGCAGAGTTATGTAAAGGTCAAGTCAAGGAGATAAATAACTATACAACCTTTAGAAGACATCTGAAGGCAGCCCCGTATAGGGAAGTGTTTTTTTTAAAATGTTTTATTATGTTTTTATATAAGTTGGAAGCTGCTCAGAGTGGATGGGGCATTGGGGCAATCCAGTTAGTGGGGCAGATGACAACGATGAGAAATGTTGGAGGGCATGCAGATGTTGCAAAACATTTTGTTGAAATGGATCCAGCTTGTTTTGAACATACCAGTATATAATTTTTTTTTTTTTATAGGAACAACTATCCTTTAGGTGTTTCCCACCCCCACAGACCCCCCTGGAGATAGTCAAGAAAGATTTGTTGTTCTCTCTCTCTCTCTCTCTCTCTCTCTCTCTCTCTCTCTCTCTCACACACACACACACACACACACACGGCTGCCCCCTCTGCTTGCATTGCTTGCCAACTCCAGCTACCCCCACCTTGCCAAACTGCCTCCCTTTACGCCCCACCAACAACCCTCCCCCATTTCCCCCTCTCTCCCTGCCTTAATTTCACGTAAATCCAGAGGTTTGTGATGTGGCACTACAAATTCTCCAGTGGGGGCTAACTGTTGACAGCCTGACTTTTTAAAAATGTATATAGGAATATTTTGCTAGCTAGCTCTACACACTCACGCACAGGCACAGGTTGAATTTAGCATGAGACAAGACTGAGCTATGTGGACCAATATAATCTGACTCAGTATAAGGCAGCTTCCCATGTTCCTATGTGAACTTTCTGCATTGGTCACCACCTTTGGGAGATTCAGGAGTTTTTACTCCCTACTTTTAAGTCATTTTCCTTTGCTAAATGCCATTCTCCGCATTCTCCGTGTCTAAGGAAGACAAACAGCTTGACTGTGGCATATCCTCGTGCATCTGTTGCGATACGTCTGATGGAAACTGCACCGGTGCAGTTTGCTCAAGCTCTACGGAGAGCCATCTGGCCACATGCTAACCTGCCCAGGACCCTAGGTTTTCTTCCTCTTTTTATTTTTTCAAAATAAAACTGCTTGCTGGAGAGCCAAAGAGATCACCAGACTGCTGGGATGGTTGCCAGATAGTCCAGGTATGTTTATGAGATGAAGTTTCTTTATATATATATATATATATGTCTGCATGTTTTGACACTGTTTGCCTAGAGGCAAGGAACATGAAAAGAGCTACTAAGGGCCACTCAACCACAGAAGGTGCCGGTCAAGCCCCAATTTATCTCATGAGAATCAGTGGTGGAGCAAGCCAAGGTCTTGAAAGACCTACATTGGCTCCCAGTACATTTCCGAGCACAATTCCAAGTGTTGGTGCTGACCTTTAAAGCTCTAAATGGCTTCGGTCCAGTATACCTGAAGGAGCGTCTCCACCCCCATTGTTCTGCCCGGACACTGAGGTCCAGTGCCGAGGGCCTTCTGGTGGTTCCCTCACTATGAGAAGCCAAGTTACAGGGAACCAGGCAGAGGGCCTTCTCGGTAGTGGCACCCACCCTGTGGAACGCCCTCCCGTCAGATGTCAAAGAAAAAAACAACTACCAGACCTTTAGAAGACATCTGAAGGCAGCCCTGTTTAGGGAGGCTTTAAATGTTTAATTGATTATTGCATTTTAATGTTCTGTTGGAAGCCGCCCAGAGTGGCCAGATGGGCGGGGTATAAACAATAAATTATTATTATTATTATTATTAGCCTATCAGGCGCCTGGGATGGCACACGTGCCCTGCACTGAGGGGTGGGGCCAGCCACCTGTGGGGCGTGGCCAGCCAGGGCAGGATGCTCCACAGGGCCTCTGAGGAGTCTGCCTGCCTCCTCCCACTCAGCCACCCTACAGTTGGGGGGGGGGAGGCAGCAGGCAGGCAGTTTGGGACAGCACAGAGCCTGTGGGAGCCCAAGCCACTGCGTCACTCCCGGAGAGACGTGTGGCTCGGGCGCGCTGCATGCCCTGCGATGAGTGCTGCCCGGCATTTTGGCACACCCCCCCCCAGTGGTGACACCTGGGGTGGCTCGCCCCTTCCTCTGCCCCTGATGAGAACAAGACTGGGGCCTTTCTTCAGCCCAAGGCAACCCCCGCAGGAGTGGCTGGGGAGACCCAGCCAGATGGGCGGGGTACAAATAAAAAATAATAATTATTATTATTATCACATGCTAGAGGCAAAAGTGGGAGCGGAAACAAATGTATGTCATTGCTCTTTTCAAAACTTTGATCAACTCGGCCAGTTTCTATGGACAATGGACATTTGTACACTACCTTAAAGCTAAGCCAGATCTATACCCTGTTCAGAACTGAGGTTGCTGCCACCACTCTTCCTAAAGTTGGCAGAGGAAAAGCAAGCCTTTAAATTTATACTCTCTGCCAGGTTGCCAGCAAGGCTAATCCACACTTACATTTTGCCCTGTTCTTTCCACATAGAGGTCAATGCTTTGACGCTCCACGTCCAAACGTTTATTATTTCTTTGCCCTGAGCTTCCCCCCCCCCAAAAAAACCTGCTCTTTAAAGCTGAACAGGAGCAAACTGTTTGGATTTTGGATTTTCCACAGATTGTTGTTTGCTCCATTGGGGCAAATGGAGCAGGTTTAGATGGAGAAAGCTCCAGAGCGGGGGGGGGGGGAGGGTGCTCAGTCATGGAGCTTTAAATCGTGGAGGAAAGATAGCCCAAGTTGAACAGGTGTTGGATCCAGCCTAAGTCCGCCCCCCCCATCCTACCCTTGCTCCTCTCTAGAAAAGAGGAGCCAGAGAATGAGGTGTGTGTGTGTTTGAGTGTGTGAAATGCCTGAGAGATTACAACTGGTCCAGAATAATAAGCTCTACAGGCTTGGATGCAGTTTCGGAGCCTGAATCATGTTATGAAATCATGCTTTTTAATTGTAACTGTTTATAGAATGTTTTTGACTGAAACTGCTTCTAGATGTTTTGAATTGAAGCTGTTTTTAGAATGCCTTAACTGTTTTCGCTCGGTTTGCTAGAGCGTGGTGCTGATAATGCCAAGGTTGTAGGTTTGATTGCTGTGTGCGACTACCGCATATTCCTGTATTGCAGGGCTTTGCACTAAATCATGGAATCATAGAATTGTAGAGCTGGATGGAACCACAGGGGTCATCCAGTCCAACCCCCGGCAATACAGCAATCTTTTGCCCAACGTGGGGCTCGAACCCACAACCCTGAGATTAAGAGTCTACTGCTCTACTGACTGAGCTATCCCAAGCCTGTCTGGGCCCCTTCCAACTCTACAATACTATGATTCTGTGAGTGCTTTTCTTTTTTAAAAATAATAATGATAATATGTGGATATGTTTGCTGCCCTGGGCTCCTTCAGGAAGAAAGGCAGGATATAAATCCAGCAAACAAATATTTATCTGCTCTGGAGGGAACATGTTATTTAGTTACTAACTTTATTATTCATTGAGGGAAGGGCACTCAAAAGGCCCCAGGTACAATTCCTAGAACCTTCAGAGACGGCCGAGAAAAGACTTGTGCTTGAAACCCTGGAAAGCTGCTGCCAGTCAGTGTGGACAACACTGAGCTTGATGGACCAACATTCTGACTTAGTATAAGGTCTCCCACCTAGCCTTAAGATTCACCGTGTTCCTTCATTTTACGTATATTTCTATTTTATTAAATTGTTTTCTTTGCACCGAGTGAACAAAGCTAAAAACTTGCTGAATATTGTACTAATTATTGGCATCCACTCATCGTTCCTTAAGAAAACGGAAAATTTCCAAGGGGAAAATAAAGCAGTGGACTGAAACATCGCCGATTGAAGCAGGTATTCATACCCTGCCTCACTTTTCTGCTTCACTTTCAGAGAACTCAAATTAAGGTGAAATCCAATTGACCTCAGCTCAGTCTGCACGAGACTCTTAATCTCAGGGTCATGAGTTCGAGCCCCACGTTGGGCAAAATATTCCTGCATTGCTGTGGGTTGGACTAGATGCCCCTCGTGGTCCCTTCCAACTCTACGATTCTAAGGCATCTTCCTAGGTTCTTATGTTGCTGTTGTTTTCGGAACATTTCTGTCCCACAGGATGCTTCTCTTTAGCCTGATAAAGCCTCGTGAAGCAGGCTTTCTCACTGCTCTGGAGACTTCCCAAGGACATCCCAACGACGGGACCCTCTTCAATACATTTTCCTCTCCTTTCCTGCCCCCTGTTTCTTTCCAGGAGTCCTCCATAGGCCAGATCTTTATTACAACGAGGTCAAGACGGCAGAGGTTTGGAAGAAAACTGCCTCGTCAGTTTTGTGAGCAAAACCCAACACACAAACACACAGAGAAAATGCCACTTCTAGTCCTGATTGCTACCGGAAATCAGCATATGATTATGACTGGGGAGGGCAGGGGAAGGAAGAGTGTTGTTAGCATGTCTCATTTAAATACACACGCAGGGATTTTGCTCTGTTTCCCCCTTCACTTTAGGTAAGGTAATTATTATGGAAACTGTCAGCTGGGTTATTAATTAGGCAGCCATGAAGATAACACACACCGACTCCCCCAATAAGCCTTGGCATGAGGGCAAACAGAGGCTGTTGGCAAGAAGGCGTAGAGAGAGAGAGAGAGAGAGAGAAAGAGAGTGGGCATGGGCTGCAGAGCCTTGCCATGGCCAAGCCCTCTTGACACAGAAGGGTTTCCCTTCCCTCTGCCAGTGCCTCGCTCGACGCCAGCTCGGCTGCCTTCCCCACTTCCAACAATGGCTCTCCTCCATGTTGGCAACCATAGAGCCTCGCAGAAGAAAATACGAAATTGCTCTTGGAAAAAAAAAGAGTGTGAGTGGAAGGAAGAGTAGCGAGCCAAGATAGAGGGATCCAAATGGAAGCTCCCACACTCTTAAATGTCACTCGAAAATATCACACACACGTGTGTATGCCTGCACACACACAGAGAGAGAGAGGGGGGGGAGAGGGAGGGAGAGAGAGAGAGCTCTGTCCACAATGAGACACAAGAGATTGCAACTGCACTGATGGGTGATGTGAAATACTTAGCCTAGAGGGACGTGATACAACTGAAACGAAATGCCCGTCAACTCACTTCAACAGCAGATTCCTTTACCTGCTTCAAGAACAGAACTAAGGCTTCTGGATAATGATTCCTGGCCTTAAAACAAAAAAAGCGATAAGGATGCTAATGACAGATTTATCATGAGCACTTTAATCATTTCTGTTTTGTCCCCATGGTAGGTTTCTTTAGAAAAGAACAGGACACATATTCATAAACGTTTTAAACATGGAGGGGGAAGGATCAGTCACGGGATGTTGGAAACCAGAGCGGGAACGGTGGAAGCGGAAGGTCTGTTTGAGGGGAAATTTTTTTTAAAAAAAATATATCACATGGGTTTGTGGATATTGTGTGGTTGGATGTTGCAAAATGCTATGGGGGGAGAGGAGCATGGAAGGGTGGAGTAAAGAAGGAGCAGGAAGACAAGGGGGAAATGCCACATTTATTCCATTTATATCCCACCTTTTTCTCCAAGGAGCACAAAGTGGCACACATGGTTCTCTCGCTCCTCATTTAATCACCACAAAAAACCCTATGAGATAAGGTAGGCTGAGAGGCCATGACTGGCCCAAAGTCACCACAGTGTGGAGAATTTGAACTCTGGACTCCCAGGCCCTAGTCCAACACTCTAAACCACTTACACTACACAGGCTCCTCCATGATCTTGGAATAGGAAGGGTGCATGCTGTACACAGGAAACAAAAGACATCTGAATTTCAAGTACAAATATTGGTCTGTCCTTTGTTTTAATCTCAGAGTGATCCTCACATTTTCTCTTTCCAAACCACTTGCAAAACCTACCCAGAGGTCTAGTGAAAGAATACAGAAACCTGCACAGACCATTCCCAGCTGATTAGAAGAAAGGATATTCCCAGATAAACATGCCACAAGACTCCAAGGGGTTTCATCCAATTACTCAAAGTAGACCTGTGAAAGTTGCGGGCTCTGAGTAACTTAGGTTCCTGGGTCTACTCTGAGTAGGACTTAGCTGGGGGGGGGCGGGGAGGAACCCAGTCGTGGTGACTGGTCAACAACATCCATGATCAAGATTCACCACACTTAAGACTCACATCTTAAACTTTGCCCACCTCTTTTCTGGCTCATTCCGCATGCTTCCAGCTTATACTTAAAGAAAACCACTCCTTGGCTGTGATCTTTCCAGTTGAGGGAAAAATCCACAAATCGCGACGGGTTGCATGACGCAGAAGCCCCGCCCTTCCCATGTAAGGAAGCCGTGGGCCGCTGGCAGCCGTACACAGTTCATCTTATACATTCTCGGGGAAAGCCTTGGAAAATAGTCTAGCAGCCCTGGGATTTCCATTAGCTCCCTCTCTCTGAGTGTGTGCATCTCTCCCGGCTCTGCACACCTATGTCATGCTAGAATACCAAGTCACCCAGAAGGCCCCAAAAGCTGTAACAAGCAGCCTTTAAGTCACCCACGTTCTCAGGACTGGTTCCCCCCCCCACCTCCGGCAAAGAGAGCCAAACCATGGAAGGGAGAAGGGGGTGGGGAGCCATGTGTTTTTCTCCTTGATCTGTGCAGCCTTCGGTGCTCCAGAGTAAACGCTGCCAGAACAGGAGAAGTGCATTATGCTAACTATTCTGCCTCGGCTCCGCGGTGCTAAAGGTAAGATGCAACACAGCGCAGCTTTTATTCACCAGGATTCCCCTCAGGCAGCCTCTGTTAAAAGGGTTAATGACAGATGTTTCCATTAAACCTGACCTACCTCTTAATTTCGCAGCCGCCTGACAATATCCCTGCCTCTGTGCTTATTTGCATGGGCAAACAGAGTCGCTCCATGACATGCCACACACACACACACACACACGTGCGCCCAAATGTCAACCCATTATTTTCTTTTTTTTTTAAAGCAATGTTGATCTGCACCCATGTGTTTGTGTTTTCCCTTAATAAAAATAGAAAAATAACAAGAGACTTTTTTAAATGCTCCCACACACAGGGAATTCAGAAGCACACAAACCATATAAATGGATGTAGTTATGCCCTTCAGAAGTATTCGGACTACCTGTTGCCTGAATACTTTTGATGGCCGTTTTCACATCTGCACATCATAACTTTTGGGGAGAGATTCTTTATCCATGATTCCTGCATTGCAGGGGGTCGGACTAGATCAGACTTCTTCAAACTTGGCCCTCCAGATGTTTTTGGCCTACAACTCCCATGACCCCTAGCTAGCAAGACCAGTGGCCAGGGATAATGGGAATTGTAGTCTCAAATTGTAGTCTGCTTGAGAGCCTAGCTGCAAATGTGCCCCTTTGGAGGCAAACTGAGACTCCCACCAAACCCAGCCAGCATGGCCCATCGTCAGGGTGGTAGGAGTCGTGGTCCAAAACATCTGGAGTTTACCAGGTTGTGGGAGGCAACCAGAAGACCTCAGGTTCTCCATCCCCGACCTACAGTTCAAAGTGGCACAGCCCAGAATCCCACCAGCTTTGTTTTCCGTAAGGTGTAGAATGGTTTTAAGACCTCTGTTGGAATAGCCTCCCACAATTGCAAATTGCACCATCCCTTTGGGAGAAGACACCATTAAACTCTCTGAAATTAGAGTTGCTTTTGTAGCGCAGAGCTAGCCTGAAGCAAAAACTGCCCTTCTGAGATCCTAACTAACAAGAAGATGAACAACAGTAAAAGCCAAACTAACTTTTTCCCACCCCGGAATTGGTACATCATTTGGGAAAAAAATTATATTGGAAGAAGTCTCTCTCTCTCTCTCTCTCTCTCTCTCTCTCTCTCTCTCTCTGTGTACACACCTTTTTTGCTTGTATGGTATGGTCACCAGATTTTTTTCAATGAATCTGGGGAAATTGTTCTTTTTTTCTTTTTGAAGTTGAGTAGCAACAGGGAGTCAGTAGTGGGGATGGTGAGGCAAAAGACCCTGGGCCCAAGCACACATGCATATTGTATAAAGGTGCAAAGCCCTTCTTTTACACGCTGTGAAACATAAATGTGCAGAGTTTAAAAAAAAAACCACCACAAAAAACCACTGGGCAACTCCCGAGCCTTCCCTGATCTCCTTCCCCCTTTGTTTTGACAGATCAGGGGAGGCTCAGGAGTCATGGACGGGTGGCCGTTGCCCAGGAGGGGCCAGCCTGGTAGTGAAGTTGGCTCTGGCTGGCTTCAGGAGCTGCTCGCTGCCGTGGTGCAGGAAAAACGGCAGGCACCTCCAGGCTGCTGAGGCTGCCACTGCCACATTTCCCGGGGACAAATTTGCAAATTCGGGGACTGTCCCCGGAAACTGGGGACGTCTGGTAACCCTATTGTATGGAAATGTAAAGGATTACATACACGTCACACAAATCTTACCTGTCCAGGTGACTAAAATTGCTACACAGAATTTGGAAGATATAGATCATGGGTAGACAAACTAAGGCCCAGGGGCTGGATCCGGCCCAATCGCCTTCTGAATCCGGCCCATGGACAGTCCGGGAATCAGCGTGTTTTTTCATGAGTAGAATGTGTCCTTTTATTTAAAATGCATCTCTGGGTTATTTTTGGGGCCTGCCTGGTGTTTTTACATGAGTAGAATGTGTGCTTTTATTTAAAATGCATCTCTGGGTTATTTGTGGGGCATAGGAATTCATTCATTCATTTATTTTTTTCAAAATATAGTCCAGCCCCCCACAAGGTCTGAGGGACAGCCCCCTGCTGAAAAAGTTTGTTGACCCCTGATATAGATGGATCTTCCAAAGGGTCTTCTAAACATTACTGACCCCTAGAGGCACTGGAATGAACTGATTCACCATCCACACTAGGTTGAAAAGATGAATTGTGCTTGAGAGAGAAAGAGAAATCTCTACTGAGCACAGGTACATGGAATGGCCTCTCAGAGAAACAGTCACACGGATAGAAAGACCCACATAATGCACACTTCTAAACCTGGCCTGAGCAATCGAGGCAAACATGTCCACCCATCCGTGTAAGGTCACCTGCAGAAAATTTAGGCAACCTCCTGCACATGCCGATTTCCTGGGACTTCAAAAAAATGGGGGAGAAGGTCAAGAACGTGTTTGGCCATGGAAACATACTGTAGCTGGCAGGCTGAATTCAACGTGATGGGCTGCATGCCATGCAGGTATCTTCTAAAATGAGCCCTGGCCCTTTAAATTACCAGCCTGTAGAATACAAAGCACAACAGAGCCCTCTCATGCATTATTCATGTGTTGTTGGTCATCGTTCATTCATTCATGCATTCATTCATGAACATAGGAAGCTGCTGTATACTGAGTCAAGACATTGGAACATCTAAGTCTATATTGCCAGCACTGGCGGGAAGCAGCTCTCCTCGTGCAGGGAACATTCCCAGTCCTGCCTAGAGATGCCTGAGGCTGGAGCTGGGATCCCCTGTATTGATCCGCAGCTCTTCTTCTTAGTTTACTTATAGGTGGGCTACAATAATATGGTTCAATATTAAACTCAGTCAAAGCAGTTTACGCTGGAAGAATGGGGTGGGTCCTAAATGTGTATCCCAGTTGTCAGAGGCCAGCATAGCGAGGTACGCGCTCAGTAAATGACAAAAGCCACAAAATGAAGGTGCCAGCTGCACTCTGCGAGGAGGGAATTGAACAGTTTAGGGGCTGCCACACAGAATGGCCTCACTTGGGCTGCCACCACTCAAATACCAAGAGATGCCCTTCTGCCACTCTTAACACCTGAAAGGTCTGTAGGGAAGAAGATAGTCTTTTGGGATATTTGAACATGCATCACTTAGGGATTTAAACACAGTATGTTTCCAGGCACAATTCAAAATGTTGGTGTTGACCTTTAAAGCCCTAAACGGCTTTGGCCTTGTATACGTGAAAGAGCGTCTCCACCCCCTGCTGTTCAGACTGGACACTGAGGTCCAGCTCCGAGGGCCTTCTGTCGGTTTGCTCACAGTGAGACGCGGTGCTACAAGGAACCAGGCACAGGGCCTTCTCGGTAGTGGCGCCTGCCCTGTGAAATGCCCTCCCGTCAGATGTCAAGGAGATAAACAGCTATATGACATTCAGAAGACATCTGAAGACAGTCCTATACAGGGAAGTCTTTAATGTTTGGTGCTTTACTGTGTTTTCATATTCTGTTGGAAGCTGCCCAGAGAAGCTGGGACAACTCAGTCAGATGGGTGGGGTACAAATAATAAAATTATTGTTGTTGTTGTTATTAGGCCACTGGGACAGCTCAGTTGGTAGAATATGAGACTCTTGATCTCAGGGTAGTGGGTTTGAGTCCCATGTTGGGCAAAAGTTTCCTGCACTGCAGGGGGTTGGAGTAGATGACCCTCATGGTCCCTTCCAACTGTACAATTTTAGGATTCTATACTTGTTTTATTCAAGTGAGCACCTTTGGTTGGGCCCAGAAACAGACTGGCAACCTGTGTGGCTGTATAAGAACAGAGATTAGGTGAGTTCAGAATCGAACCTTGGCCAGTAATCTGGCTGCTGCATGACCAGCTGAGGTTTACAAGGGAGACCACTGGTAAGAGAATAAGAGGAGCTCTGCTGGATCAGGCCAATGGCCCACCTAGTCTAGCATCCTTGGAAACCTGCAAGCAGTACTCAAGCACAAGTGCAGCCTCCCGCTGTGTGGTTTCCAACACACAGAACTGTTACTGCCTGGTCCGAGTTAGACACCAGCCCATCAAGCTCAATGCTGCTTACACAGACTGGCAGCATATCTCCGGGATTTCAGAACAGAATTCCCCCCTCCCCTCCGCCCTACCTGGAGATTCCAGGGACTGAACCCGCGACCTTCTTCGTGAAAAGCAGCCGCTCTGCCAGAGATCTGGGACTCCCCCTGCCCAACTCCCATTACGATCCCATCAAAGTGCAAATTACTGGAGAAAGTATTCCGTTAGCATCGCAAGCTGTGACTTGGCATAGAAAGGAGCGTCGCTGAGTGGAGATATCGGCAAGTATACCGTTTCAGATTAACGTGTGCGCGGAGGGAAAAGCCCCGATTTAGACAGCTCAGCAGGAGCTCGCCCGTCATGTTACATGTTAATTCGGCAAAACTGATACTCCTTGACAACTCCTCGGCAGTTAAGGAGGAGGTAAGCATCCTAATGCTTTGACAGAGCTAACATCTCTCGCGCACTTCTCTCCTGACCCCTCTCTTTCCCTCACCCCCTCTTTCCCCATGTCAAGATTTCATAATACCAGCACAGACACAGAATACAAACGGCCCAAGACAGCCCCTAGGATTTGCTTACCAACACTGGGAATAGAAAGAGAAAGCTTGCTTGAAATCTGTCAGAAGTTACTCCCAGCCTAAGTGTAGGTAATGTGAGGAACACACACATGTGACATTTGATGAGCGTACAATCTGTGTACGGTGGTACCTTAGTTCTCGAATGCCTTAGTTGACGAACAAATCGGCTCCCAAACTCCGAAAACCCAGAAGTAAGCGTTCCGGTTTTTGAACGTTTTTCAGAAGCCGAACGTCTGACGCAGCTTCCGTTTGAGTGCAGGAAGCTCCTGCAGCCAACTGGAAGCTGCGCCTTGGTTTTTGAATGGTTCCAGGAGTCGAACGGACTTCTGGAACAGATTAAGTTCGAGAACCAAGGTTCCGCTGTACCTGCATGCACAGGTAGTTGAGTTGCACAGCCGGTCAGTTATTCACATGTAATGTTCAACAAGTATACATTCTATTTATCTGTGTAGCTGAGCCATTCAGTAAGTGTAGAATCTGAGTACCTGCATAAAGGTTGCGGAAAAAATCTGATCCAGTTCACATCTAAAGGCACCCAATTTCACCATATTGTTCTCCAGTCAAGCTATGTATACAATAATGCTTATTAGGGTACAGTTTGCATACAGATGGGACGTGGGTGGCGCTGTGGGTTAAACCACAGAGCTTAGGGCTTGCCGATCAGTTCGAATCCCAGTGACAGGGTGAGCTCCCATTGCTCGGTCCCTGCTCCTGCCAACCTAGCAGTTCGAACGCACATCAAAGTGCAAATAGATAAATAGGTACTGCTCCAGCAGGAAGGTAAACGGCGTTTCCGTGCACTGCTCTGGTTCGCCAGAAGTGGCTTAGTCATGCTGGCCACATGACCCGGAAGCTGTACGCCGGCTCCCTTGGCCAATAAAGCGAGATGAGCACCGCAACCCCACAGTCGTCTGCAACTGGACCTAATGGCCAGGGGTCCCTATACCTTTACCTTTGCATACAGATGCAGTTTAGGTTCCAGGCGAAAACACTGCTCTTCTCCCAAGCCTTCGGCTAAGCAAACAATATATGTATTTTGTGTGTGTGTTTTCATACTGTAAACTGCCCTGTGATCCTTGGATGAAAGCCAGTATATAAAGATGAATCTTTCTGCATTCCACCCAAACTTCTCAGAGCTCAAATGAATAGTACTAATCATCCCTAGCTGTTTTGAATGTATAATATCCCCACCATGCTTTGCTGTTTTGCAGGTTGTCCCTAATCTGCAGCAGATGGTAGGGTTGCCATATTCTGAAGAGCATATAAGATTTTCAAACTTCTACTTTTAACTATAAATTGCTATGATGATTCTCATTTTACATACCCATGAAAAAGAGGACGTGTCCTGGAAAAAAGAGGACATATGTCAAACATACTAGGTAACAGTTACCCAGAACAAAATAAGAGGACACTTAAAAATATTTCTGCTAGCTTGAATTATTTTGCAAAACTTCCAAATGATATGTTTCTTCTATGATATATTTCCGCATTTCCCTTAATGTGAATGCAGAGATTTCCCTCTTGAATTTTCACCATTAATGAAATGATGACTCTTAACGTTATTGCTGTAAAACATTTTGATTTTAGCTTTTAAAACAATCCCTCAAAGCAAAGAAAGAAAGAAAGAAAGAAAGAAAGAACTTTGAAATGCTGAATCACAGTTCAAATCCTGAAATTTCAAAAATAAAAAAATTACGCTTGTGCAAAATCCCCTTGAAATTGGTCGTTTTCATTTTTAGTGACCTGTGTTAAATATTTGGGGATTGGAATGTTATGAATCATAATGACTTGACCACAGGCCTTAAGCAAACTAGCTTCTTATCCCCAACTGATTTTGTATGTGTGTGTCGGCCTTTGCTGAGATATCCTGGAAAATGTTCTTCATCAATTTACAATGTCATTTAACACATGACGCCTGCCAAGTTTTCATGTTGTTATGTCAAGAAAATCTCCCTTGAGGACAAACAGAGGGAAAGAGGTCATCTTTCATCTATGGAAGACTGAGCAACACTTTCTTGGCGACCAAGTAGGTCTTAATTTAAATGACCACATTCTTCCTCCTGTCACTATATTGATACTTACTTTGAAAATCCTTAAAGACTAGGCCAGGATATTTTGAAAGTAAACTGAAGAGGAAAGCTCACATACCGGTATATAAGTAATAGTATATATATTTCTGTAAGGAATGTATGAAAGTGAGAGCTGGATCATAAAGAAGACTGATCGTCGAAGAATTGATGCTTTTGAATTATGGTGCTGGAGGAGACTCTTGAGAGTCCCATGGACTGCAAAAAGATCAAACTTATCCATCCTTAAAGAAATCAGCCCTGAGTGCTCACTGGAAGGGCAGACCCTGAAGTTGAGGCTCCAGTACTTTGGCCACCTCATGAGAAGAGAAGACTCCCTGGAAAAGACCCTGATGTTGGGAAAGATGGAGGGCAAAGGAGAAGGGGACGACAGAGGATGAGATGGTTGGACAGTGTTCTAGAAGCAACTAGCATGAGTTTGGCCAAACTGCGGGAGGCAGTGAAAGATAGGTGTGCCTGGTGTGCTCTGGTCCATGGGGTCACGAAGAGTCGGACACGACTGAACGACTGAACAACAACAACAACAAATATATATTTCTAAAACCTTGGTGTTGGAGAGCAGAGAGAGACAGACAGAGAGAGGCAGGGAGAGTAATATTTCACTTCCCACAATATGTATCTATTTTTACATTACGTGCTCAGTCTTAAATGTGCATATTAGCAGCCAAAGTTGTGTGGGTAGGTAAATCGAATCTGAGAGCACATTTGAGGTTGACTTGAACAATAAATTACTTAAGCCAGTGTTTCCTAAACTTGGGTCTCCAACTGTTTTTGGTCTACAACTCCCATCATCCCTAGCTAGCAGGACTAGTGGTCAGGGATGAAGGTAATTGTAGTTCAAAAACAGATGGAGACCTAAGTTTGGGAAACAGTGATTTAGACTAAGAAGCCAGGCCCAGGTCTGTGGCTGTATAAGGTTCAGATGGCCATTTGCATTGCCTCAGAACTGTTAACCTGGTAGCTGCAGTACTACCTTTTGTCCTACAGTGTTGGTGGCGCCAAATCACAGCAGAGCCCAGGACAGCAGCCCCCTTTCGTGGTCAAGCTGCCAAGAGAATTTTGCAGGTGGTATGGTTGGTGGAATCTCTGGATCATGTCCCCTGGGTCCCTTCAACATGTCACAAGCATCACACAGAGACCACAATAGAAATACTCCATGGACAGAGCGTGCCATAGTGCCTGTCATTCTTGCACCTGCCATAGAGGACAATCAAATGGCCTCCCTCAGGAGGCTGATGGACTCCCCTTCCTTGGAAGCTTTTAAGCAGAGGTCGGGTGACCATCTGCCATGGATGCCTAAGTTGAGATTCCTGCATTGCATGGGGTTGCAGGACCAGATGACACTCGGGGTCCCTTCCAACTCTACAAGTCTAGGATTCCAGAATTTCTGCACATATCCTTCCACTTTCAACAGGAAGAAGAAACACTCTGCACCAACTGTCAGGAGGCTGTTTTCGGTAGCCTCCTGCACCAACCTGCACTATAGCTCAAACCTAGCAATTTCTCTGAACAAATGTTGGATGTCTCGTGACGCTTTGCTCATCCACATGAGCCAAACTATTCCTTCGACAGCTGCTAATTTACAGAAACAGAAGTAGTAGTAGTAGTAGTAGTGTGAGAGAATGCAAATCCTAGAATGAATAAAGAACACAGGGAGTTGTCTTCAATCGGGTTAGATTGTTAATCCTTCTCATAGCACCAGTAACAGCCCCCAATTTGGATGGCATTAAGAGATGGTTCAACAGATTCAGGAAGAATAAGGGGGTGCTGGACTTTGACCCAAACCAGCAAACATTTCTTAAGCTGTGAGTCTTATCTGTTCTGACAGGCAACAGCTCTTCATCGGAGGTCTTGCTCTGTGTACCTAAAGTTTCCAGGCACTGCTACTTGATCCTTCTAACAAAAGGCACCAAGGATTGATTCTGAGACCTTCTGGAGGAAGACAGCAACTACCATTAGCATATGCTCTGGCTACCTAAATGGCCTCTGTTGAAGCCAGGTGTTTCATATGGAAGTTCAGGCCCCTTGTGATTTGGGCCATGCACTCGTGAGGAAGTTTGAATGGAGACACAGGTAATCTCTCTGACTTCTCAGATCTGATGGGCATTTCACAATTGCCTTCATCATCATCATCATCATCATCATTGTTTTATTATTTATAGGCTGCCCATCTGACTGGGTTGCCCCAGACATCTGATGGGAGGGTGTTCCACAGGATGGGTGCCACTACTAAGAAGGCCCTCTGAGTGGTTCCCTGTAGCTTTCAAGTCTTGCAGTGAGGGAACCATCAGAAGGCCCTCAGACCTGGACCTCAGTGTCTGGGCTGGACAATTTCATGGGGGTCTAATGGCGATCAAGACAACCAGTGTTTGTTGCATTGCTTCCAGCACTGACATTACAGTCTTCCACACCCTGTGATTAAAAAAAACAAACAGCCTTGTCGTGGCAATGTAACATGTGAATAAACCTTTGGTCTGCCCACCCAGTTTCTGGCCATATTTTAAGAAGACCTGCCATTCTGGAGCCACTTAGATAAAGATGGTAAGAAGCAAACAATATATATAAAGGACCATGACAAATAACTGCCCAAAACCCAACAGGCAGTCTTGATATCCCTGCTATTTGCAAGCTGTTACAAGCACAGTCCATTAAAAGAAATAATAATTCTGGCACACGTGGAATGCTCTCATGTTCACACTTGGTATTAGCTACCCTCCTAATGATTTCTTAAAAAAAAAAAATCCAATCAGATAATTATCACAAAATCCAAACAGGCCTCTGTACACAGTGATAATACCATCTGCTTTTATTCGTAGTTTTGCTTCCTTGCCACATGACAATACAGCACTGTTTTGGTTTCGTTGCAGCCAAATTGTTAGGGTGGAAGGGTGACACAACTTTGGGAAAGAGCTCGGGAGCTGCAGGTAGAAGCAACCCAGGTAAAACTCAGTAGGACAAGTGGACACATGCTAACGGTGGGTGGAGACAGAGGCAATAGAGATGATGCTTACCACTGTACATTAGGCTACTTTCCACCCTGCAACTGGCAGAAATTTACACATGGGCACACACTTCAATCCAGGCAAGGGACGGCATCACAGATCAAGGACACATTCTGGTAAGTCAAAAGCACTCAAGGAAGGTCCAGGACAGGGTCCTGGCATGGAAAGCCTCCCAAGGGCCAGAAAAAAAGGCTTGGAGGGCCACATTTCCCCCCTCCCCATCCCCAGACCAGAGGTCTCCCCCATCTCTGCTCCCAAGCTATAGAGCTGGGAATAGGGTTGTCCATTCTCAGGGTCAGACCCAAAGTTTTGAAGTTCTACCTACCTTCCAGGACCAGAGGTCTCCAGGGGATGGCTTGAAGCTCATGAGGTGGAGTCAGAAGCAAAGGGGAGCTCTACCTCCTACAGAATGCATACCCAGACTTCTCATTTCCCTTCTGAAGTTTAAATCACACCCATTCCTCTCTTGACATTCATGTTTTAGTGGTTCTTCCCATGGGACAGAATAGCTGATAGGTGGGTGTCAATGTAGTGGTTGTCATTATATTCCAAAAAAAAGCATGGAAAGAAGGCAGCAATATTAATGGTGGCCTGGAGATCTCTCTAATGATTGCATCAAGTTTTGCTAGGCCTTGTCCCCTGAGACAACTGGTACTACCTGAGTGAAACTAGCTCCTACCACCTCAGACTCTTGAATGCCAAGAGAATGGACACCCTAACAATAAACCTTTTTTTTAAAAAAAAGAAAAAAATGGATTAATGTGTCTTGGATTTAAATTTTGAGAAATGGTAAGTTTTCCCCAAACTTACTGTGCACAGCCTAACTGTGTCTACTCAGAAGTAAGTTTGGTATGATTCAATAAGGCTTGGTCCCAATTAAGTAGTATCCTAACCCTATTTAACCTGAGAGTAAACCCCATTTAATTCAAATGAGGTTACTTCTATGCAGAAATAGTTATGGTTGCATTATGAATTGTTTGCATTTAGTCTGGACTGAACTCATTGGGACTTTTATGTCAGAATTAACTTGTCCAATTGATTTCAATAGGACCTAATGCAATTAACTGAAACTTAGACCCAACCTGGATACTATAAGAGAAATTCAGATGTCCTGAACAAGGAGCCAGAACAGATAAGAAACTTCTTTAGTTTTTATTGGTCTGGGTAGCTTCCCTGAAGTTTTCTCATTGGACCGTGGCTTGATGGTGGTTCACAGAAAGGATGGGGTTTGGATCCACATTTTAATGAATATCTGCTTAATTTCTACTTCCTGAAACAATGCATGAACCAAATGCAGGCATTCTTTGAAATTTGCACTTCTCCAAATTGTAGTTGTTATCCAACTCACAACACGTTCAAAATGCTCATTATGGGGGAAAGTGTGTGTAAAAAATGCCTATAACACCAAAATGCATTATATTATGGGAAAGTGCTTGCAAAAAATGTGGATATTTGGCAAAATTGCATAGGAAAACGTGGATATTGGTATTGGAGAAAGGTAAACTAAAATACTGATGAATTTTTGCTAGCAGTTTAAAAAACAACGACCCACTAAACTGGTGTGGAAATGTGGAGAACTGAAGAATGAAAAAAACAAGAAACCAAAATCGACGCATTTGTCATCCCTAGTGGCCTGCCACCTCGAGACCTGGGCTTAAGCCTGTGATTGGACTTGGGTCCTGAAAAATGGGACTCTTCTGTACCTCCACTGCCAATTTCTGGCTAACTGGAGAAAGTCGCGTTTGGCCTCTTGGGGTTGGGCAAGTGGGATTCTCTCCTCCATCATTTTGCAAACTTAAGCCTTTAACCTTATTGGAACAATTGCAACAGCAGGCAGATAATAGAGATTAAAAAAAACATAACTTGTCCAAAACAACCAAGCTGCTGCTCCAGACTACAGTTCCAGATCTGAACTCTGCAGCTCTGCTAATAAAGAGCATATTGATTCACGTCAGTGTTTACAACAAATTTTCAGCGGCACCACTGAAAATCCTAATTACAGAATCAACAAAAAATTACCGCACAATAGTTTCCACCGGGAACGCCAAGCCAATTAATTAACCACTTCTCTCCAATAATCTCATCAGCTCTCCCCGAACTCTTTCAGACTCGACCACCATAGATTTGAGGATCACAGGGGTTAAAGCCATGGTGTCACTTCTCCCTGTTTGTTTCATATATATATATGTAATGCTATGCGTCTGCTAAAAACCTGACTTCACTTGATTTACTTTCCAGCGCTGTTTTTTCCCCCTCTCCCCCTTTTCTTTTATTAAATATGTTTGACTGCTATTTCTAATTAAATGTCGAATTAATTTTGGCAAACGAACTGCAGATCCAGTTTATGCTCAGTTTTATCAGACAGATTTATTTATAAGCTGTCAGCTTCTTGAAAAGACTTCATTTTGGAGCAGTCTTAAATTGCTAACAGTAGCTGTAAATGGGGCTACTGTTCTCTCAGAGACCAAAGAAAGTGTGCTATAAACGTCCACTCCATCTGCGAGGAATCATAAAACAATCACATTCCTTTATTCCCCCTCCCCCCTCCATCCTCGGGCCCCTTTATTAAATTAGTTCGACTCAATTAAAAATAACTTCAAAAACATTTCAGGGTCCCTTTGTTTCGTGGAATACTTGGAACTCTCTGCACGAAACGTCACCCCTTTTAACTAATCCCTAGTGCTAAATGGAAGAGAATAGTGGTATTGTGACTTCAGACAGTGCTTTCAAGGGTCTCTACTGTACCGAATTGAGGTCACTCCAAGACAATGCCCGACACCGAATAGCTATTCAAACATTCTTCACAACTCTATCAAGCTCGCCTTTCTTTCCTGCTTCTCGCTCTTCTCTTGTGGCAAAGTCATCGGACAATGGGGTGGGGTGGGGGGGAGAAGAAGCCTCCAGCACCATTTATGGGCACCCATACTAGCACATGACAAAGACCATTCTTTCTGGTTTTGCCAATTCTCTCTGTTTTACTTATTTATTTATTTTCAGGCAAAGGAGAAGGAGAAGAAGAATGAGCCCTGGGTAAATTTTCCCACCACGACTACGGGAACTGAAAGCGCAGCTTTGGGCTTCCAACAAAGTGGCCTTTGAGCGTGTGTTTCCTGCGATTAGTTACCTAGAAGGGGGGGGAGGCTCAGAGCACACACACACACACACACACAACCAAAAACCATATGGAGTGCAAGATTATATGTGCCATATTACAAAGCAACATGTGCGTGACGAACCGTACAACTCCGAGTGATGCTGAGAGAAACAATCAAAGGAGGGCTGTTATCCCTCATCTGGTGTTAACAAAGTTATTAAACTTATTGTTTTCCTGTACAATAATCTGTGAAGCTCCATGCCAAAATGCAAGCTTGGGGCTTGCTTGGAAGCTATTAGCAGCATCAGCTAGCAATAAAAAAAAGGAGCGGGGGGAATCAATTTAGTACTTATTTGTGTTTGCTGGTCTTTCAAAAGGAGTTTCTCTCACCCTCCCCTTTCTATGTGTAATCGCTTGTAGAGAAAGGAGAAGCATTGAAAACTCAGGTGAACTAAAGAGTGTCTTGTTTTAATATTCCTAACAGGCTCTTTAAACCAGGGTGTAGTGGTGTAGTGGTTAAGAGTTGTAGACTCGGAATCTGGTGAAAAGGGTTCGCGTCTCCTCTCCTCCACATGCAGCTGCTGGGTGACCTTGGGCTACTCACTCTTCTCTGAAGTCTCTCAGCCCCACTCACCTCACAGAGTGTTTGTTGTGGGGGAGGAAGGGAAAGGAGAATGTTAGCCGCTTTGAGACTCCTTCGGGTAGTGATAAAGCGGGATATCAAATCCAAACTCCTCCTCTTCTTCTTCTTCTTCTTCTTCTTCTTCTTCTTCTCACCAAAATGGACTGTCCCATTGCCAGAAAGTAGTATTTTTCAATACGACTTTTGGGATGAGAGAAATGAGTCTGATTCATATGCTGTATGAGCGATGTGGTAGTAACTTGCAAAGGGGAAAGAGAGAGGGGGGGTGCACAGGTCATCTTTCCCAGACATTTCTATTTATTAATGTGCAACATTTCATCTTTCTAGTGAGGGTGGAAGAACCTTAAGCATTTGGTGGGGTGGCTGGGTCCATTGCTTTGTGGGACACGTGTATTAATAGGTCCAGTAACCATTGCACTAGCAGAAGCACTCACAATGTGCACCCACAGATTGTGTCTTTCTATGAGCTATGGACAGTTACATCCCAGCAATGTCACCACCCACTTGACCCTTCGACATCTGAAACTCTCCTGGTCTCAGGTTGGTTGGAAAGGGTTTCAGAAGTGCCCACCTATTATTCTCCCCCTCTTCACCAGTGAGGTGCATATACAAGTAGCAGACTTCAAATTGGCCAGGATTCTTTAATAATGGGAATCCACAACTCTCAGGTTTGCCCCAGGAGGAAACACAACATATGGAGAAAATGGACCGGCAGCCTCCACATTGAATTCATCCATCATCGAAAGGGTTGCCATTAGGGTAAGAGTTTTCCTTATATTCACATTTTAGTACCAACTGAGGACTTTTTGGAGAACTTTTTACATTTCCAAGAATTATGTCTCCAGGGGTTTCACGTTTGAACAAAAATAAATTTATGTGATTCTTCCCTAGAGAGAATCCAAGAAATAGTCCATTTATGAATGCAAATGGGACATAAATATAAAAATGCTCATATGCATTTGCAATATTTGGGGATTTTATGGGAAGCATTTAGGTTTTCGGTCCCTCTGGTCGATTTCCTCCTTTCCAGCCAGGGAGAGACCACGTGATACAGAAAGGGAGAGGGAGGGAAAGTGTCATATGCTTTCAGAGCAGCTGATATTTTGCTTTAGGCATCATATCTGATAGCAAATCATCAGAAGTTAGGAAACTGACATTTAGAGAGAGAATAAATTACACAATGTTAGAAAATCCAGTCCAGAAACCTTCGGAGCTGGCCAGAAATATAAAGTGTACTGCTATGATGCAGTGAAGCAAGTTTGAAGATGGGGGCCCTGTGGTTCTCCAGATGTTGTCCTCACCCCTGACCACTGTCCATGCTGACTGAGGCTGATGGGGCTTCAAGTCCAGCAACATCTGTAGGGCCACAGGTCCCCCCAACCTAGTTCTAAATCTAGATATATTCTGTTGCTGCTAACAAAACTGACTTGAAGGATACCCAGAGATCTTAGCAGACTTACACACAATGCCCTGACATTACATGTGTGACACCAGGGGGCAAAGTCTAACACCCCCTGAATATTGAGGGTGCTTGTCACCTCAAAAATACTTGGGGGGGGTCAAACTGCTTCGGCCTCTAGGAGTTGAAATGCCTGGTGGACTCCAACTTCCATCAGCCTCAGCCAGCCTACAAAATGGTCAAAGATGATGTGAGCTGTAGACTAACATCACCTGGAGTCAACCTTGTTCATTATTTGGTGTCAGTGGTATCAGGTAGTTAACTTCAACATGTGAATCAGTCATCACAGTTAAACACTATAGGTGGAACTTCCACACCTCATTTCTCCTCAAATTTGGCATGTGCAAATTCACACATCCAGTCATGAGTTTTCAAATGATAAGTAATGGAAACCATAGAATCATACAGTTGAGAGCATATAGATCAGGCATGTCCAACAGGTAGATCGTGATATACCGGCAGATCACTGGATGTCTGTGGTAGATCACCGGTAGATCAGTGGCTCCCCCAAAGAAGCTAAAAAAGTGGCTCCCCTAAAAAAGCTCAACATCTTTGCCCTGCACCCCTAAAATGACCTGAACCACCAAAAACAGGGCTTTCCTTCCTAAAAAAAAACCTCAACAACTTTGACCTGAACCCCCCAAAAAGGGGGTAGATCACTGCCAGTTTTTAACTCTGGGAGTAGATCACAGTCTCTTGGAAGTTGGCCACCCCGATATAGATCATCTATCTTAGAATGTCTTCCTTTGATTTGCTATGACTATCTCCAAGGCCACTCATAGGTCTTTCTCAGCTCTGCTTCCAGAGATCCTTCTCATTGAAGATGCCACATGTTGAACCTAGGATTTATTTTATCTTCTGCCTGCAAGCCGTGTTCTCTACCACAGAGCCACAGTCCCTCAATACAAGGCAATCTCATTTGTTCATTGTTGAGTGGAGTTTTTAACACAAATCTTCCATGTCCATCTTCAACACTCTTTTCCCTACTCAGATATAAGAACCTTCCCTCTTCTTCACCATTTTTTATAGGAGGTGATGACCTTTGTCCATCCTTTGCAACTGGTAAAGCAAGTAGTTTCAAATTCCTCAGGGTCTCTTTATCCACTTAAACTATACTGTACTGCCCTTGCCATGCCTTGCTTGTGAATGTATGTGACTTCGCCACATGACCTTGACCACACAAAAGCCTCATCCCACCTGAATTCACACTATGGTCAGTTTGAGGGTGCTATTTACCGTATTTTTCACTCCACAGGGTGCACCGGACCATAGGGCGCACCTCGTTTTTAGAGGAGGAAACAAGAAAAAATTTTTTTTTTCTGGTTTTCCTCCTCTAAAAGCCCTGTTTTTTTGAGGATCAGCTCAAAGTTTTGCAGCCTTTTTTGCAATGGGAAAAGCCCTGGTTTTTTAGGATCAGCTCAAAGTTTTGCAGCTTTTTTGTGAAGGGAAAAGCCCTATTTTTTGAGGATCAGCTCAAAGTTTTGCAGCTTTTTGCAAAGGGAAAAGCCCTGTTTTTTGAGGATCAGCTCAGATTTGTGCAGCTTTTTTGCAGGGGGGAAAGCAAAGAGGAAAAGCCCCGTTTTTATGGGGTTCAACTGAGATTTCTGCAGCTTCTTAAGGAAAGGGAGCCATTTCTACAGTTTCCAGACAGATAATACTCAAAGCTGGGGGGAAATATGGGAGAAACACACTTTGAAAATGTTGTCTATAAGGATAAAAGAAAATTACAATAAGTTAGTATGCAGATAGTATTTAACACCAGTAAGACTAAATCAAATAAACAAGGACTATTTGGTGTTATGTTGGAGAGGATGCCAGGAAACCGGGACTTATGTTCATATGTGGTGGGGGTGTAAATATGTATTATTATTATTATTATTATTATTATTATTATTATTATTGGCAAAGGGTGTTTAAGGAGATAACAGAACTCACCGGATTAAAACTGACCGAAAGTCCAGAGGTAGCACTGTTACCAATTTACGATGGGGCGGAAGGTTCGCAGGCTATGAAGGACTTGCTCACAAATTTATTGACAGCTGCACGAATTATTATAGCTAGGAAGTGGAAGGGGGCAAGCAGGATATAAAATGGAAGAATGGTATAAAGAGGTGTGGGGTATAACTACTAATGATAAATTAGCATGTGCCATTAAGGGAATATGCAGGAGAAATGATTTTGAGGATACTGTATATGGAAGGTGTTTATAGAATTTGTACTGTTAAAACGGAAAGGGGTCAAACCATTGCAAGAGGTGTTGAAATTTTGGGAGGTTGGATAGTTACAATGGAATAGTCTTAGGGATGGGTGCACATTTTTTTTAATTCATCTATTCTTATTATTTTGTTTAATAATAATAGAAAACCTGGAGAACTGCAGCCTATCTGTGTGGACAATGTAGAGTGAGAGGGGCTAGTAGTCAGACCCAGGAAAAGGAGCCTTCCTATGTTCCTTTGTATTGACCACATTTAGAAAACAAGTCTCACAAGACCACTAAACCCAGAGTCTAAAAACTACCTAACTACATGACTGCTTCAATTGAGCTGAACTTGAAATGCAACTTAACCACAGGATGAAAATTGTATTCTCATTCTCATTCATTCCATTTCTTCAGCCACGTTTGATCTGTCAGCGTAACAATGATAATGTTAGGGCATTGGGGCATATCTATCTTTATCTATCATCTATCTATCTATCTATCTATCTATCTATCTATCTATCTATCTATCTATATATATCTATCATCTCTCTCTCTCTCTCTCTCTCTCTCTCTCTCTCTCTCACACACACACACACAGCTATCTATCTATCTATCTATCTATCTATCTATCTATCTATCATCTATCTATCATCTCCATCGAGATTCTTCGCAAAGCGAAACGCTGTTTGTGAAAATGTCGCAAAAATCCCTACCATGTGTAGTGCTCTAGAGATCCTGTGAATCAAAAAGATCTCAGACCAGGAATAGCGACCAACAACTACGTCCCCCCCCCTGCCCCTCCTTGTACTTCTCCCTTTTCATTATGCAAAGGACTTTAAATGAGGTTTGTTCCAGGCTATTAACCTAAGCTGGGTGACTACCAAGATAAGATTTCATCGTCAAAGAGAACAAAGAAATGGCATGGGTGTGGAAATTGCAATGACAAGGTTGTCTGCAGAGACTGTGATGCAATCAAATGAAGTCTCTGACGAATGTGTCCAGAAAACATAGGATGGCTGATAAGAGCCAAGCACTTGGTTGAGCTAATATTAACTGCATTCAAAAGGTGTTTGAGGAGCCTTGTTCCGCTGCTCCATGGTTAAGGGTGACTTCACACATTCTGTTGAAATGGTACCCATGTTGTGGTAGGTGATGGCCTGCTTGTGAAGTACTTAGCACCCCTATTGTTGGGTAATTGCCTGTTGTTTCGATTCCAGCTTGCTAGCATCTGGCTGGCTAACCCTGCAAATGGAACAGGGGACTAGATGAATCTTCGAGGCAAACCAGGTGGTTTCTTATTAAGGTCAGGTGATAACAGGCCATGATTCTAATGATCAACTGTGTGATCATGAAAGACGAACTTCAGGGCATCATCTGAATAAGCAGCTGATTTATACATATGGCCTCAGATTGGTAACAGGAGGTGGGATGACATCTCACCAGTTTTTGAAACAACTTTCAGTGGTTCCTTGTTTGCTTTGCAGCTCAGATTCAAAATGCTGGTGCTTCTCTTTAAGACCTTGCACCCCTATGGACTCAGGTTATCTCCTGGCCCACCCTCATCCATATCAACCCACCTGTATACTGAGGTTTACATCTGAGGCTCCTCTCCAGTTGCCCCTGCCACCAGAAGTATGGCAGGTGGCAACCAAGGACAGAACCTCTTGATGGTGGATCTCCACCTACACAATGTCCTCACCAGAGAGGCTTACTAGATTCGTACAATGCTTTTATTTTGGTAGCAGGCCAAGACTTTGCCCTCATCCATCCCAACTTTTAAACACTGCTTCTGCTTCTGGAGTTCTCTCTGCCACAGACTCTCCCTGCTCACTAAACCCTGTTAGCCTCATCAGCTCCCAACACTTCCCAATTCTCTCCCTCTTCTCCCCTGGGCCACTCACCACTGTCCTACCACCAATCCCCCAGCCCTGAGCCTTCTTTCCTTGGGGGTTCCCCAGCTTGTGCCTCCCACCATTCCTCTGCATCCAGCTGGTCGATGAAAACCTTACACAACTCAGCAGGGAGGAGGCTGTGGACAAAGCTGGAATTAGTTGGCTGCCCTTACCCTTGGCTCCAACATACTGTTGGTCTCCCCTGAGTTCTGCCCCACCATTCCCAGTGGGCACCAGCCATCGCCACTCCACATTCAGCTACTGAGGGTTGAGAAGAGACAGTTTAGTGACTTAGTGGCATTGCCCTCTGGGCTTAGCCATGCTCCATCTTCTCATTAAATCCCTATCATACTGTGACGTAAAACATCCTGGATCAAAGTATTTGCCAGGGAGGGGGTTGGAAAGTCCTAGCAAACAGCTGGGGAAACCACCGCTGGCAGCAGAGCAGGGAAGCATGCCTTTTCAGATACGAATCCTCTGAAGAAGCTTAGCCTGGATGAATTCCGATTAAGTCAGTGCATACAGGCCTATCTTGAATACCAAGCCCCAACCCAGCGGTTGGGTCTTACGTTCCTCACTTGAATGCGACGCACAAAGCATTTCACTGTGAGAGCTTGTTCATGCCATAAATTAAGTCACACACTCTATTGTTTTAACAGATTTAATCTCATTAAGGCATGACTGCATTATTATAATTATTAGAGATAAAAAAACATTAAAAAAAGATTATCTGCAATGTTTTTAGGAGGCCTAAACTGGAATCCACAATCTGGATATAAAAAGAGGAGGGTGGGAGGAGAATAGGAAGTTGCCCATAGATGACATTTCAGTGTTTTCTGAAGTGTGCCCATTCTTATTTTATTTGCTGCCCAGTACCAAAGGCTTGAATTTCTGCATTCGGAGTACTGAAATTAAGTATGGTAAAAAAATCATTCTGATATATGGGGCTATGCAAATCCACACAGTGGAGCCAGTACACGCTCTCGCCCGCAAATCAACACACATCCAGGAATCAAAAAACATAATTTGGCCAGTGATTGTGTATATTTGAATCAGTTTTTGCTGACTGGCCTCTTCTCCAACTGGACAGACTAGAAATGCACTTTTTGACAACCTATTAGGAAAGATATGGGGAACCTCCAGTCTCTGGGTCTACTGCTGAGGGATGGGTCTCAATGCCCCCCCCCCCACTTTCCTCACACAGAGATTCCAACAAAACATTAGGGGGAGGAATTCTGATGGCAAGAGCCGTTTGGCATTAGAACGGTCTCCTTTGGAAGGTGGTGGACTCTCCTTTCTTGAAGGTTTTCAAACAGAGGTTGGAAGGCCATCTGCAGTGATTCCTGTATTGCAGCAGAAGAACTAGACAGCCATTGGTGTACATTCCAACTCTACAGTTCTATGATTCTTTGGGGGAAATAATGGCTATTTAAAGTTGTATCACAGTGCTTTAAATGTATGCTGCTAATGCAGCCTTCGAAGTATCTAGATCCCCCCCTCCTATTCAGTTTTGCATTATAGGGGGACAGGACTGAGGGTGTCCTTAGAAGTAGCCCCATCTCACACAAAAAAAGAAGTGTTGATAGGATTCGGCGCCTCTTTAATCTGAAACGGACCAAGATAGGATAGAAGGACAAAAAGCTACGGCTGCCGAGGAGAGAAAAGAATGGGAAACAATTAGTGCGTTGATGTTGGCTTAAAGGAGGTCACAGCTAGATCAACCTTTTTTCCAGCATCTGTTCTTTAATTTGAAGAAGAGGGGGGCGTGTGTGGAGGAGCTGCGTCCACTACCCATCACTATGGCAACATTTAAATGTTGTGCAGCCCAAAGAAGCTGCCCCTCGGGTGCCAGGGCAGAGTGACAGAGCTGCAAGGAACGGCAAGAAAATTCAAGAGTAGGTTGCCAAAGCTCCTCAAACAGCGAGGGGAGCAAGAGATGAAGGTCATCCGACTTTATAAACTGCAACCAGTGGGATGCAAACCACCTTGGGTGTTCCTGAGGAGGAGGTATCTCAGCCTGGTGCAGCACCTCACCTCTTAACCCTGGCTTTGCCACTTGAGATGGGTGGTTTGGGGGACCCACCTTGCTTCTGTGATTGTGAGTTGTTTAAAACTATTTTTAAACTGTTGCGTTTCTATAGCTGTGTTTAATGTTGTGACCCACCCTGGAACCCTAGGGAGGAGGCGGAGAAGAAGAAGAAGAAGAAGAGAAGAAGAGTTTGGATTTGATATCCCGCTTTTCACTACCCGAAGGAGTCTCAAAGCCGCTAACATTCTCCTTTCCTTTCCTCCCCCACAACAAACACTCTGTGAGGTGAGTGGGGCTGAGAGACTTCAGAGAAGTGTGACTAGGCCAAGGTCACCCAGCAGCTGCATGTGGAGGAGCGGAGACACGAACCGGGTTCCCCAGATTACGAGTCTACCACTCTTAACCACTACACCACACTGGCTCTCAAAGAAGAAGAAGAAGAAGAAGAAGAAGAAGAAGAAGAAGAAGAAGAAGAAGAAGAAGAAGATGTTAGAGAGCTGGCCTTAAACTGGGTCCCAACTCCCCACTCAGCCAGAGTGCTCACTGGATCATCTTCAGCCAGGCAGAATGGGCAGAATGCAGAATGGGCAGGTAGAGTAGATATTCAGAGATTCTGCTAAGCTTTATTGCTGACATTATGCCCCACCTTTCCTCTAAGCAGGTGTGCATGATTCTCCCCGCTTCCTCATTTTACCTTCAGTACAACAACCCCGCCCAGTAGGGGACACCAAGGGACAGTGACTGGCCCAAGAGCTTCACAGCTGAACTGGGAACTTCCCAGTCCAACGCTGTAGCCACTAATACCACATTGGGTTTCTTGAGCATCCCTGTGCCCTGCTCTCCATCTTAATGTATATTAATGATCCACCTTAATGATCTATCTATGGAAATTCCAGGAACTGGAACAAAAGAAGTGTCCTGTCAAGAGGAAGGTAGGAGGAGGAGATGCGATCAAACAATATTTTGGGTCAGATTTCCATTGCGCTTTGTTGGCTGGCTTTGATCATCAGAACTCTTCGAGCTGTGCCTGCCGTGACGACTTGATAAGCTATTCTATATATGCAAGTGTACACACACACACACACACACAAACACACACGTATTGGTTTCCTCCTCCCCACTAAATCATTTTCCACTTGTGCTAATAATAGTCGTGCTATTTATTTTCTTAGTTAATTGCAGCTTTTCCTGTTCCTCTCCTCTCCTGCTTCCCTTCAAATTACTTATTTCATTTATTTATTTTTGCACCGTCAGCATAATCATCCAATTCTACGCACCGTCACCATAATCATCCAATTCTACGCACGGTCCTTTGTTGTTGGTCCCTCTCCCTCCACCCCCTTGTCCCTCAGTATTTATTTATTTATTTATTTATTTTGGTGTGCCACTACCCCCCGACACACCATTGTACCTGCAATGCACCCAATATTTGAGTGTGATTCATTTGCAGTTAGTGCCACCACCTGCTCCCAAAGGGACGGCGGCTTGCATACCCCAAGATGCCCCATGCCGGGGATGTCAGCAAGAGAGCACAAATTGGAAATATAAATAATTACCACTAAATGGCCTCTCTGGCAGGTGAGCCCATCTGCTTGGGGGATGATGGATGCCTTCATCCGCATCATCCATTTGACAAAAGGAGGGGGGGTTTCAAAGGGTATTGTTGAGCTCTCACAGGCAGCAGATAAGGAGGCGAACCTGTCCCCCTCTGAACCTGCAAGGTTTCAGACTGCAGGTGACTCTCAGAAAAGGATGGGGGAGAATTTTGTTTTGTCTACTTTTTTTTTTTAAGCAAACACACCTGATTTGCAGCTCCCAGATTAAAATATGGAGCATGAATTATCCTTCATATTTCTCCCATCTCTGGAATTTATGTTACAGTTCTCAGCTTTAAAAAGTACCAAAATAAAATAAAATAAATAATAATAGATCGATCTGTGTTTTAGGGTAAGATATACCGGTAGTTTGACATACGAACAGTGCGGAATGTATCCTACAAAGTCACACACAGACCTGCTGAAATGAATGGGCTTTTAACACGTCCATAGCTTCCAGTGGATCTTCTCTTGAGTACGACTCCATTGGATACAACCCTCTGCAATTAGGCACTTTAGTGCAATTTGTCCAAATAATCAAACCCTCAAATTTATCCTCTATAATAAATGTTTCTAACTGTCCAACGGTATGAATGTTCCATAATGGTCATCCAATGCATTCCTGGGTGACTCTCATAATTGACCCTGGTGGTTTTTTTTGCTGATTGTCCACTACTACTGGTCGTTTTTGATGCCTAGAGTCTGTGGAAGAGGTGCTGACCTGCTGATGCCCGACCGGCCCAATCAACAAGTCTGTTCTTCCATCTAATTAACCAATATTGGTGTATTCTGACCCACCACTGAACACCAGGTTCCACCTTGGCTCTGCTCCCGGACCAAAACTTTCTCCCAGTCTCCACCACTAAATAGGCAGGTACCATCTACTCGCCGGCCATATTCACCCAGGATCTTTCTTCAGACCCCATTAAGTGTACATGGTTTTCAATTTAGTGCTTCATGGCCTATTCAACAGTCCTTTTCAGACTCTACAACCTGTAATCAGTTGGCTTGACTTGGCTTCTTTTACATGAGGACTATGGATGATTCACACTTCCATAAGATTAGCACCATGTGAGTTACCATCGGCCAACACACACACACACCATATGCCAGCCTGGTACTGGAGAACATGTGCTTATCTGACCTCATGGAAGTAGCAGCCCCTCTGTTCTTCTGACCTCCTTTCTATGGAGTCCATGCCTCATATGCCATTTCATTTGATGTCCAAGGGGATGTGCAGGCAAGCAATTATATCTTCTGCTCATATCCATGTTTTAATAGTCTACTTTTTAACTTGCACCTGACCTTTCCCCACTTAAATATCCCTCCGGTCTCTTGCCCATTCATCTCTGCAACCTCTAAATCCGACGATTAAGTCACATTTCTCAGCTGCTGGAATTATAATACTTCCAAGCCATCAGGATACATCTTTTATCATGCAGGCGGCATATGCCACATTGTGTTTGAGGTCCCCATGCCCACAAAGGGGATGTCTGTTGCATGGTAATAGTGAACATAATTCCACGTTATATAATATATCACAGTCGAAGTCCTGATAATTCGCATGAACTGTATGGATTGATTTATGGAATAGCAACACAGTCAGTAACAAGGAAAGCTGGGTTTTTTGTGAGGGTCCCCCCCCCTTGTATGTTCTTAAAAAAATATCAAACTGTAATTCCTCCTGAAACCCCAAAGGATTTGTGCCTTTAATTCCACATGCTAAATTTGAATTTTGCAAATATGCAATGACAAATGTAGAAGGAAATACGGTGGAACCTCGGAAATCGAACATAATCCATTCCGGAAGGACGTGTGACTTCCTTAATGTTCAAATTCTGAGGTGCGGCTTCTGATTGGCTGACAGCTAGGTTTTTTGCAGATCAGAAGCCGCCTCGGCCGTTCGGGTTCCGAGGAACGTTCGAAAACCAGAACACTTACTTCCGAGTTTTCAACATTCGGGAGCTGAAATATTCGGGGACGGAGCAGTTTGAGAACCGAGGTTCCACTGTGTGTATATGTATGTATACACACACACACACACACACACACATCATATGTGTGTCTTTAGTCAGTAAGCAAACTGCAAGCTCCATTTAAGAAGAAGCATCCCTTCCTTGTGCAATCACATAGAAGGAAATGCTTCTTCTTTGATGATTGCTATGATACATACATATATTGTGTATGCATCCCTTTGCAAAGATAGCAAGGGTTTGCTGGCAAGTGACTAGCTGTTGAGAGATGCTAGCAGCAGGGGTGATGGGCAAACCTTTAAACCTCTACATCACTTGGAATCAGGTTACTTGAAGGATTGCCCCCTCTCATCTACAACTGCTCAGACCTTGGGATCTTCATGGGAAACCCTTCTTGAGGTTCCCCTGCATGAAGAGGTGAGGCCGGTGGCTGCTCAAGTCAGGGTCTTTTGTGTGGTGGCACACAGATTATGGAACAACCCCACCATGAGGCTTGCCAGGCACCTACATCAAGACCCTTTTGACACGAGATGAAGCCCTTTTGATTCTCCCTAGGAACGAGCCATGCCTACAGGATTCGAAAGCTGCCATATTGCTTGCACTTCTTTGTATGCAGGAAACTGAAACAAATTCTTAAAACGTTTTAGTATCTGCATTGTTTCTGACCTCTGTGTGAACTTTTGTTGACAGGCTGGTCAACAATTCCCCCCCCCCCAACTAAATAAGGAATAAATAAACATTTAGTCAGCCTCTGACTCAAAGGTTCAGGAGTTGAGCTGAAAGAGGTTGCATCTTTTTTAAGAGGAGGGAGTTTGCATTTTAACCCTCCACAATATGTTGCTCAGCAGCATTGCAAGTCATGATGCTCCACAAGCATTTCACCTGGCAGGTAATCAGAAAGCCCCTCCCCCATGGGTAGAATAATTCACTCTCACTGTATTGAATGACTGAATTACAACAGTGGCACTGTAGCCCCTTCTAATTTAAGAGAAGGCTGCCGTTACATACGGACACTATTTCAGTCAAAGGTATTCCATTAGTCTCCAATGGAGACCAGAGGATGATGAAGACCAGTGGAACAACACTTCCTCAGTATGCCTATTAAGGAAGGAATCTCAAGCTCATTTTATATAATTTGGCAGCCTTGGCTGTCCCTGGAGGCATTTTATACTTCCCAAGTGCTTTTCATGAGCAAAGGTGTTCTATGCAACAGGGAAGATTACCAGCTGCTCTTGGTAAGTTTTTGGAGCAAACACTGAAGAGGTAACCAACAATATAATGTGCATCCATGCTTACTTGTCTTTGTAAGTCTTCTGTTTTCCAGTTGGTGGTTTATTGCCTTAGATGTTTTTGCCACTAAACTTTTTCCTTTCCCCATTGCCCATCACAGAAGTCTGCCTGTGCACCTATGCCCTGCCCCCAAACAGAGGGCACTGCCACCTTTGATAGAGACTAATCACCTGTTGAGGGAAGGAAGGGCCCATCTCCGTGCCCCACAAATACGTCCCGCCTTATTGCAGACACTCACAGTGAATATAGTATTATCCCAACTCTTAAAACAAGAGATGTCCCAGAATTCTAAATTTCGGTTTCTTTAAGGCAGAACCTGGGAGTCAGGCAAAAGGGAGAGTATGCTGCTCAATTTAACCCAGGAGCCTGTTGAACAACATGCCTGCAATATCATATCTGTTGAGGGTGCTGAAACATCTGATGGCCCCCTTTTCTCCAAACTGTAGTTCCCCACCTTCAGCTATACTCTTAGCCTTTACCTGCTTAGTGATTGCTCCTACCATCATCTTCAAACCTCTCCTTGGATTTGCTTCCTTCTAATCCTAACATACCTTAGGCCTCACAAGAATACATATATGGGGGTAGAGAATCCCTCGGATCATTCCCCACTAAACAATGCCAATTCACGAGAGAGGTTGATTATCAGATGGAAAAGATACACACGACTGGATCCATCCATGTCAACCCAGTGTTCACATACATGCTTGGACCATGATGAAGTGGGTCCTACAGTGTTGTAGATACATAAGAAGAGGGGGGGGGAGTCACTGAAATTGTTGGGGGTTGGTACTTGGGTGCTTACCTGGCTAACTCAGTTGGTTAGAGCATGGTGCTGATAACACACCAAGGTTTCAGGTTTGATCCCCATATGGGACAGCTGCATATTCCTGCATTGCAGGGGGTTGGAACAGATGGTCCTTGGAGCCCCTCCCAACTCTACAATTCTATGAATCATGTAATGAGGCAGCCAAGGGATGCTTCTCCTTGTAACCTTTTTTAAATATTTTAAATCCTCACATTGCTCTTTGGTGCACTACGTCTCCCTCTGTTGGTGCACTTTTTTAAATGCTCGTGGGAAGATGCTGTGAGATAACCCCCTCCCAAGAGCATTCCAGGGAGTGTGGCATCCAAAGGGTCTGCCTGCAGAGTGCCAGACAATGGGACCCTGTAATGTTTGTTAATTACAAGGAAGAACACTTATTGATTGCTTCATAATTCTTCCCCTGAGACAGGCAGGGAAATGACTGTCTCTTTCATGGGGTTGGGAAAGAGTTTCTTGAAATTGATAGTCCAGGGTTGGCAACAGCACTAGTTGATGCAGAGCAATTTGGCTCACGTGAAGTTGTGTTGCATTGGATCAAGCCATTGGTCCATCATACAGAATTCTCTACTCTGACGGACAGTGGTTACCCAGTGTCTCAAAAAGACACATTTTTAAAACCAGAAATCCCTTTAAGTGTATATTCCAGGGATTCCCCAACCCCGATAATCAAGAACATTCACCATTTAATAAGGGGAAATGCTTGGTTCTGGATGATAGGCTCCACCAAGTGAACACATTGTCCTTTAGTGCATGGGCTGCCAAGATACCCACATTTGGTTGAACTCCATCTCCCAACAACCCTAGCTAGTATGCCCCAAAGGCTGGGATTATGGGAATTGTACTCCAACAACCTCTAGAGCAAACCACGTTGGTTGCCCAAGCTTTAGCGTGCAGAAGTCTCTATCAAAACGGGAAAACGTGAATCTCACCGTTCACAGACTGGGATGGAAATGGTTTTTGCTCAAACTCATTCCAAGATCAAATGTCACAGAATGGCGAGCTCCCATTTTACTGTAAAATAAGTCTGTTTGCCCCTTTTGGGTGGGTGGGTGGCTTTGCAGGCGGGCCCTGAGCCCATTCCCGTGAACCGGAAAATGGCAGGCTGGATCATCAAATTTGCCACTGGTGGCAGGACATTTCTTAGCATTGCCCCGGGTGTGGGATGTTCAAACTCATTCCAAGAGCAAGTGTCACATAATGCCCCCCCCCCATTTTACTGTAAAATAAACATGCTACTGGATTTTGTCATGTTTCAACTTGAGTCCCTTTTTTTTACCATCTGACCATTACGGACTGAAATCTGAGCTGCAAGGTGGGAGATGACTCCTAGGCTTCTTGACAGAGCATCTGGGCTGCAGTGCACTTTCCTGAGGTCCAACGTGAGGTCTTCCCCACTGTGTTTCTTTTGAAGCATGAGTGCTTCCTCAACCAGAATCTCCAGAAAATGGCCGCTTGTGTTTGAGGTTCTCCGTTCTTCCTTGTCCTTCTGCTGTTGCAAACCAAAAGAACTTTATACGCCAGGGGTATCCAGCATGGTGGCCTCCAAAGGTTGTTGTAATCAAATGCTCAGCCAATGGCCAAGCTGGCTGGGGACAATGGGAGCTGTAGTCCAATAACCTCTGGGGGCACCATGTTGGGTGTCTCTGATTTACACTGAAGCAGCTCCGAGGGAAAAGAAGACCTAACCATCTGCTGCACACAAACTGGGATGTCCCAGTTTTTGTTGCTGCATGTTCTTGCTACTGCAAAGTAACCTCCAGCTTTGAAGTGCATCTTAGGAGCATCTGATGCTGCTATGCATCAAATGGCCTCTCACACTAGCCAGATCCACACACCACATTCATCGTTCAGCTGCCCTCAGCTACTCCAAGGCTCTCTAGATCTAGAGAAATTCTACAGGATTTCTCCAGTATGTCCTCTGCCCATTGCCCAGGTCTAATTTTGGGATCTTAGCCAGTATCTGTGCAGTGCAGTATGGCTATTCTTATGGAGATCGTTCATCTCATGCCAGACTTCCCATGGAAATCGGACCACTAGATGGAGACAGCTTAATGTGAACACTCCAAAAGGAATATGAATGAACAAGAGATGGCTGAGTCCTCCTGGGCACTGGGTTAATATTATGAAAGGCAGGTTGAGAGGCAAAGCTGCAAGGCAGATCAAAGCACATGTATTAATATATACCATTCTCTCTCTCTCTCTCTCTCTCTCTCTCTCTCTCTCTCTCTCTCACTCGCTTGCTCTCACTCAGACAGGGATCCAAATTTTAAGAATGTACTATCAGCTGAAAGTCTATAGCAGTAATGGGTGAATTTGATCTCACTATGCACATAAACACATACAGCTAAACTCATCGGGGGGGGGATGTTAAATGTTTGTTAGACATGTGCAATGTGATGGAGCCCATAAAAAGGAAGCAGAAACACGAAGAACTCCATATTCTATCCAAGTTTGCCTATGCTAATCGCCATGGTGGCATTACAACACAGAATCCAGTGGTGTACAGGACTACATGATCTTTTCAATAAGCCTCCCAAAAGAAGAATGAGGGTTTGGATTTGATATCCCGCTTTATCACTACCCGAAGGAGTCTCAAAGCAGCTAACATTCTCCTTTCCCTTCCTCCCCCACAACAAACACTCTGTGAGGTGAGTAGGGCTGAGAGACTTCAGAGAAGTGTGACTAGCCCAAGGTCACCCAGCAGCTGCATGTGGAGGAGCGGAGAAGCGAACCCGGTTCACCAGATTACAAGTCTACTGCTCTTAACCACTACACCACACTGGGGGAAAGTGGTTGTTGTTTTAAAAAACTGAAAGTCAGAACTGTGTCACAGACACAGTCTCCTCTGTAACCACCTGGACCAGGTGTCAGCAAACGTTTTCAGCAGGGGGCAGGTCCACTGTCCCTCAGACCTTGTGGGGGGGCTGGACTATATTGGGGGGGGGAATGAACGAATTCCTATGCCCCACAAATAACCCAGAGATACATTTTAAATAACAGGGCACATTCTACTCATGTAAAAACCTGCTGATTCCCGGACCGTCCGCGGGCCGGATTTAGAAGGCGATTGGGCCGGATCTGGCCCCCGGGCTTTAGTTTGCCTACCCATGCCTACCCATGGCTTGGAGTCACTATTAGGCTTATTCCCCATGATACAATGCTGAGTGCTAATTCCCATGCTGATATACATATAAAAATAAGACATGGAGTAAAGGGTTAAAGGTTTAGCATTCCCTCCCGCCGAATATCAAGTTTGGAGCTGCTGCATGTCAAGGAGAAAGAGCTTAACTTTGTGGGGGTTTGGATTCGGGGTTGGGGGGTCTTCCTTAGAAGAAGCCAGCTATGGAAAGCTGAACCACTGCATGGAGAGAGAAGCTACAGTGAAAAAGACCTGCGATGCATTCTTCCATTTCCTTTGACTTGCTCAACACGGTCAATGAGAAGACGAGCCATGAGACATGACCCCTTTGGAATAGTCTCGGGCTCTCCTGACCTCTCCTGGCGCATCTCCCCGCTGGTAGGTCAGCCACACAGGCCTTGTGCAGGCAGAGTGCAGGCATATGCCTGTACACATCAGGGCACGTGAGTTTCTGTATATCAAGGAGGTTTTTAAAATCAGATTAATTTCCACACAATTAACGAGGCTGTTGAAAGATCTGTTTTACAGCTGCTGCCACTGCCGGGAGATGATGACAAGAAAGGAAATGAAAAATCAAAGGAGGAAACAATTACAACAATACTCACTGCAACTATTTACTTATTTTAATAAGACTCAGGGAAAGAGGGGTTGGGGAGGGGGAACCCATCCGTAATTGAGAGAGTGCATTTTGTTGCTGATTAAGATAATATTTAATTTAGGTTTTCTCTTAAAGATCCATTAAATCATCAATTAAGAGCTTTTCATTTCCAGCGGGAGCAGAGAATTCTGTGTGTTCTGCTGGCAATCACAGGGAATGGGAGCTCTCCAAAAGGATTGGAAAGCTTCTCCTTCCAGTTTAAACATTTCGTTTTCAAGACGGTTATAAAGGAAAGCAGAGACTGTAACAGAATGTTGCAGTGTGGCTACAATGGCTATGCTCTTTCTCCACTGTTGCAGGCAGTATGTCTCTGGATACCAGTTTCTGGGAAGCACAAATGGGGACTTTACTACTCTTGGGCTCATGTCCTGCTTGCAGACATCCCATAAACATCTGGTTGGCCAGTGTGAGAAGAGGATGCTGGACTAGGTGGGCCTTTGACCTGACACATCAGGGCTCTTCTTATGGGTTGTCTCCAGCTAAGTTCTACTTAGAGTAAATCCACTGAAACTAAGTCATGTCTATTCATTTCAATGTATCTGTTCTAGCACTGGATATAACCCCATGTTCTCATTCAGAGTTTCAGAACAGGGGCCGGTCGGTCCACCTTGCAACATTTGCCCCACATTTCATCTTTGGGAGCATTCTTTCTCCCCATCCCACCCCAATAGTCAACATTCGGCTGGGCTGAACATTCAGAAACAACTATTTTCAAAAGCTACATGTGCAGTAGCAGAATTACATCCTATACAACTGATGAGACACTCACAAAAGTGTGCATGCACACGAAAGCTCATACCAAGAACAAACTCAGTTGGTCTCTAAGGTGCTACTGGAAAGAATTTTCTATTTTGTTACAAATAATTTAGTGAGCTGAGTCTCTGATTCATACCAGTGCTTTGGGGGAGTAAAAGAAAATAAATAAATTGCATTTATTATTTATTTTTAAAGGTGTGCTCTCAAAGCGAGGTAGGAACCCATATTCGACTTAAAAGCTTATAAGGGGAGGAAGCTTAAAAAGCATTGTTTTCATGCTAAAAGACAGTGAGATAGCAGGAGCAGCCCTGCCAAGGAGTAAGGTGAAATGGCGCAAATGAGGTTGGAAGGAGGCAGGAATTGGTGTCTGAATGGTTTAGCAATACTTTCTTAAAAAAATGTACCGGGTATCATTTGGGATCTGCTTTGGGCTGTAAAGTATCTTGAGCTGGCACTGATTGCAAACAAATGTTTTCTTGAACATTAATCATTACAGAGTGCATACTGGATATTGAAGTACCGGTATTTCCCTTGGCTTTAACAGAGGCACACTAGCTGAATGAAATAGATGGTCTGATTAACACCACCAAGAGTTGCCAGCATGATTCCTGTGCTAGAACGGGTGCACTTCCTGTTGAGCCATGGAGACTGGTGATGTCATCAGTAAGCGACAGCCTTGTGATTGTATGGAGTTAAATTGAAATAAGACATTTAAAAGAGTCAGACAGTAGCTCTGTTAGTAACAGGAGATAATTTCCACATTAAAAGAGCCAACTCTCTGGATTTTTAAAAATATCTGGAACTATTTATCATAAATAAATAATAACAAAAATACCACTCATTCCAATACTACAAATAATAATAGCAGCAGCAGTAGTATTGAGAGTCACAGAGTTGCTGTGGATTTAAGTCAATTTATTGTATTTTAGTTATTAATATTAATATTTGTGTACTTCCCCTTTATCTGATGATCATAGGGCAGTTCACAACATAAAAAATAAGACTCTTAAGTGATTGGCCTTGGAAAACAGCCAGTTATTTGAAGCTAATACACACAAGCAACACTTACCCACCTTCTTGGATCCAGCCCACTTACAAGATGCAAAGAACGTCAATTCTTCTCTTCCCCAAACAGGCGTGCATTTCTACTCGGAAGTAAACTCCACTAAGTTTAAGTGGGGATCACTGCTAGGTAAGCGTGTGGAAAGCACTGCAGATTCAGCATTTTTGCAGTTGCGCAGATTGCACAGAGCAACAGGTTTTGCAACTGATCCAGCAGGCCAGCGAGCACAAAGGAAGCTGTCAGGGGTTTTGTTTCATAGCCCTACACCAGTGTTTTTCAACCACTGTTCCGCGGCACACTAGTGTGCCGTGAGATGTTGCCTGGTGTGCCGTGGGAAAAACGTCCCGGCCGTTGTTGTTGCCTTCCTTCAGCCCGTTAAAGTGACTGGGAAATGGGCCAGCGAGGGGCGGGGCCGGCAACGTGCTATAAAGGTGCGAAGGCGTGTCTGGTGATGGCGCTTGGTGGCGTGCGCGAGATTTCGGCGGCGCGAGGAGGGCGGGTTGGTCTCGTTGCTGCCGCCGCCTCCCCCCCCAACCGCCTCGCTTGGCTGCGCTGCTCGGCCGGTGCCCTGAGGGGACGTGGCGGGTAAGTAGCGGGCACGAGGCAGCTCTGGTGGTCAAGCGAGGGAAGAGGTTTGAAGGCGGCAAGAGGGAGGCTGGAGCGGCGGCGGTTTTCTGAAGGGAGCCCCGTCGTCCCCAAGTCTGCAGGAGGAAGGAGCAGGCTCGCTTTCTGAGGCCACCTTAGCGGGGCTTGGCCTGGGGCTTCGCGGGAGGGCGGAATGAGGGGCGCTTCTCGCCGGCTGGTTTGCGTTTCTGACCCGCCCTGAAAAGGCAGCCCAGCGCCAGAGGGAGGCCCCATTCCCTAACAGCACTTCCCTGTTTCCCACTTGGCGTGTCCCCTCCCCCCCCCGCCACTCCCAGGACAGAGAGTGTCAGAGGGACACCAGGCTCCAAGGCCTGGAGCCGCAGCTCGAATGGTAGAATTCCCTGGGAATTCGCCCACCTGGGCGCTGGGTCCTGTGGGTGCGGATATCCTTGGCTGCTATTGTATTTTTGCTCGGTTTTTGTTTTTGTGTCGATTTTACTTAGTCTTTATTGAACTGTTAACATCGGCACATAGGTGCGTGTGTAAGAGAAGTAATAAACTGATTCAGCGTGTTCACCTACTGCTGGATAAATAACACCCATTCACAAGGCAAGCAGATGGTGTACAGGTGGCAGTTTAGGAATTGCGAGATTGCAATGGGTGTGAATTGTGAATATACGATATTGCACAGGTATGTGGACAACCACTGCCGTGAATTGTACACAAGATCATCACAAAAAAGGGAAACACCACATTGGCTGGGCTCTCAAGTGTGGCATGGCAGTTAATTATATCATGTCAGGATGTCTCAGGAGCTTCTCCACTCATGTCTTTGTCACAAAAAGTCACTCAGGTACAAGACTAGAGTCCCCCAGACCTTACTTGGGGCTGGGCTATATTTTGAAAAAAATATGAACAAATTCCTATGCCCCACAAATAACCCAGAGATGCATTTTTAATAAAAGGACAGGTTCCAATTCTGTAAAAACACGCTGATTCCTGGACCATCCGCGGGCAGCATTTAGAAGGTGATTGGGCCACATCCGGCCCCCGGGTCTTAGTTTGGGGACCCCTGCTCTTAGGTCCAAGAATTATAAAATACTTTCTTTGTGTTTATTTGATTCCTATTCAAGAGAATTACTTTATATATAGTCAATATAGGCACAGAGTTAAATTTTTTAACATTTTCTAATGGTGGTGTGCCTCGTGATTTTTTTCATGAAACAAGTGTGCCTTTGCCCAAAAAAGGTTGAAAAACACTGCCCTACACAACACTCAACACACTGAGAACCTTGCGCAGTTACGAACGAAGGTTGGAACTCACCATTCAGAATAACCAGCCCTTTAAAAATGGCAAACAGCTGGCTCTTGCGGCTAATATCCCAAGCCTTGTGCTGTCCACAGGCATAAATATTTGCAGAAATCACGTTTTTCCACATCTCTGAGAATTTGGCCCTCAGGATCCTGGTATCACAGGCAGAATCACTACTGTTGCAGAAGGGCTGTAGGTATGCAATAGTGCACTTGCTTTGCATGCAAATGGTTCTAGGCTCAATCCCTGCTACCTTCCAGTAGGGCTAGGGGGGAAAAAACCTGTCTGTGTTGCTTCAAGGCAGCCCGCTTTGTTCCTATGGATTTGGGTATGTTGGGGGCAGTGTTCGAAATCCCCCAGGATTTTGCAGGATACGTTGCAACCACGTGGAGATCTCTGGATGCAAAGTTGGCAACTGACATCTCCATCTGGCTGGCCCTTGCAGCTTTCTTAAGTGGGTAAGCAGAAGAGCTGATTTATTGCATTTGTATCCCACCTTTCTATCCAAGAAGCACATGGTTCTCCCCCCACTCCACAACAACCCTGCGAGGTAGGTAAGGATGTTGAAACTGACTTGTCCTGACTGGAGATTTGAACCCTGATCTAAACACTGCACCACCCTGGCTTCCTAGAGTACTTCTGCCTTGGGGGCAATTATACAAATTAGATAAATAAATAAATAAATAGGTGGAAAGCAAAATGTCATTTAGAGAAGATTCTGAAATATTTTCCTTGGAGCTTGAATTTGTTTTATTCTGGATCGTTTCTTTCCTTTAAAATATAAAGAGGTATAGAGACGACGACGATTCCTACATTTTTAACTGAAAACATACAAAAAAGAAAGAATTATTTCACTTCCCGTTCTTTATTATTTAGTTATTTTGAATGTGTGTATTTTAATAATAATAATAATAATAATAATAATAATAATAATAATAATAATAATATAATCCAGTGATCTTCCAGCTTTGTTTCAAAGAGTGAAATCAAGCTTTGCCTCACTTCCCTCCCTCCCTTCCGCACACACACAACAGCTCCCCAAATCCAGGGAGGCCTCCTGTAACACAACTCCTGCGCGGCCGCCGTCCTTATCTCGAAGCAGCCCGGAGAACAGAGAACAAACTAGAACTTTCATCTCGTTGCAGCCACAGGACGTGTCGCTCTCGGAAAAGGAACTGAACACCAGGGAACATGCTCAAATGCGCAGATGCTTTTGTTGGGTCAGGACAATCGTGTGAAGTAATTAGCACTCCGGCGCTGGGCCTCGCTGCTCCCGAGGAAACGGATCACTCTCTTTCCTCCCCTCCCTAGGGAGACTCTAAAACCATCAAATAAAATGGGAGGAAGGGGGGGGGGAGAGCGAAAACCCCACCTTGCAACCCACATATGTAGTTGGAGGGTAGGGAGGGCTGTTGCTTGACTCCTCCATGTCTCATTTTTTAGCAGAGCACAATAGTTGCATTTAGTGGGAGAAAGGAGGGAGCAGGTAAGATCAATGTTATCTAGTGGATGACACCTCCCCCCCCCAGGCAAGCAAGTTGAGGTTATGCCCCCCCCCCGCACCACCACCTTCTGCCCTCGCTCTGTGGAAGGAGGCAGCGGTGATGGTGTCAAATCAGGAGGAATAGGGAACTGGTTTCCTCCCCCCCCCCTTTTAAAGAACAGCATCAATTAAACCCAAGGGAGGCGGGTGCAGTTTACTAGTTAATTAGTCCGGGGATGTGCTCCTTTCATGTCTAATTCAGAACAGGAACACCTGGAGTGAGGCACTTCAAAGCGCAAGGGAGGAATTGAGGAGGGTGGGGGGGAGGGAGGGGGGAGCCACACAATGCAAGATGCGGTCACAAAAGAAACCAGAGGCACAAGAACAGAAGGGGGTGAGAAACTTTTATATATCTATCTCTCTGACCTTGTAAAGAATGCAAGGCAGCAGAGCCCCCTCGTCTGGCCTTCCAGGAGAACAAACAGACTGGGCTCGCTGGGGATCCCAAGGCAAACCCCCGCCATACACACAGGGGTAACTAATTGTTTGGCTACCCAATTAAACAGAGAAAAGAAAAAAAACAGAGAGGAGGTTGGGGGTGGAACAAGTCAATCAGAGTTTTCGTGCTCTAGTGGAAGAGGAAGGAGAGAGGGCTCTGAGTCATCCCAAGTGGGTTTGCCTACAATGGGACAATTTTGGATTTTGAAAGTAGCTGTCCAAGCAGCCAGACCTGGTGGCCACTCTACAACACCCTCCCCAAATTGGCAGGGCTGAGGAAGTGGAACCAAGCAGGCAAAGCTGCAGCTGAGCCGGGTGGCAGTTCAGGGGTGGGACCCAGAAGAGTCCCGAAGATCGGGGACAGAATCAGAGCGCAATCTAATGTGGTCTGCTTGCCCTCGAAGATTCAAGGAGAATGCTAGGTTGCAACTGTTCTTGTTGCAATTGTTCGCCCGCATTGGGTGTTCTGTGGGTGGATCGCTCCTCTGCAGTATGAAATGGTACAGGCTGCAAAGGACTTCAAGTCTGAATCAACATGAAGGTTTGGATCGGGGGGAGAGCTAAGTCGAAATCATGGGTAAACTCAGCGATGGCTTGGGACCAGAGATGTTACACAAAGCCAGATATAGTGTGTAAGCCAGATATAGTGAAAGAAATGAAAAGATAACTTGAACTTGCAATAGCATTCATATTTGTGTGTGTGTGTGTCTTGCTTTCTGATTTTAAGCCATGGCCCCAATCCAGTAAGAGATCCCTATACATGTAACCCGGGACTTAGCCACTGCCAACAATGGGAAAGGGAAGAGAACCATGCAGTCACTGAACTCCATCTGCCATCCTGGCAATGGGAGACTTGTGTTCAGGAAGGATCTGGATCACAGCCCTTTGTCTTTTTGGTAAATGGCCATGGAAAGTCACTTGTGGAGTTTACAAAAATCAGAGTGTTGTTACGATGGGATTTGGGCTATCCAAGTAAGCTGTGTTTCATTTACATGAACTTGGCTGTGAATATTTATAGGCCCAGCAACAGTTCACTGCACAGGAAGAGCTTTCTGATGGTAAGAGGTGTTTGGCGGTGGAACAAACTCCCACGAGAGGTGGTGGACTCTCCTTTCTTGAAGGCTTTTAAGCAGAGGTGGGATGTCCATCTATCATGTATGATCTAATTGAGATTCCTACATTGCAGGTGGTTGGACTAGATGACTGTCAGGGTTCCTTCCAACTCTACAATACTATGACTCTAAGTAACCCAAGTCCCAAGAAAGTTCCTACTAGTTTTATGTGAATGAAGAGGAGGGATGATTGACATGTGCCTTGACTATCTGCTGGTTTCTTATCTGGCCCATTTCCAGGTCCTATTTCATTTATCATTATTGAGTTCAGTCCAGTAAAGAAATGACTCAGAGCTGGGGTCTTTGAAAGTGTACTACAACAACAACAACAACAACAACAACAACAACAACAACATTTTATTATTTATACCCCACCCATCTGGCTGGGTTTCCACAGCAACTCTGGGTGGCTTCCAACAAAATTATTAAAAATACCGGTACATCAATAAAAAATCAAACATTAAAAACTTCCCTAAGCAGGGCTGCCTTCAGATGTCTTCTAAAATCAGATAGCTGTTTATTTCATTACTTGCATGTAAAGCTAAGCTAAACCATGGCTTAGCACAAATGAACAAATATACAGGCTTCCAGAAAAATGATTGCAGTTGCTTTGCTCCTCCTGCTGCACTGCTATCAGCTAAGCCATGGTTTGGCTTAACCTTACATCTATCTGACCCCAGAGTCATGGTTTCTCTCTCTTAGACAAACTATGAGTGGTAAGCCATAGGGGGAAAACAAACAAACCTTGGATACATCTCATGGTTTGTTTGGAGTGAGATAAACCATTGGCCTGGGATTGGCTGTAATGTATGTGTCTGCAATCTTCTCTCCAGGAATCTGCACTTTTGCTCACTCATTCTAAGTCATGGTTTGGCTTAGTGTTATCTGCAAACTGTGCCCAGCCTATCTGTTTCAATGAACTATGCCCTGCGAGGAACTTCCATGCGGATCAGGGTATAGTTTAATATAAGTTTATTTTGTAAAGAGATTGATGTGTGGCAGGAATGTGGCTTCATGCCAGATGCAAGCTGGCAGTAAATCACACTGTGCAAGGTGGAGTTAACTCTTTGTTGGCAAAAACACAATCTGCACATGAGTGTTAGGCCTAATGAGCACAACAACTCATTCCCAGCAGGTCTTGTACCCCTGAAGCAGTTGCCAAGGCTAAAGTTCCCCACCTCCCCACAGCCATCTATGTATTCTCCTTCCCAGGGCTTCTTCCAAGCAATCAGAGACTACGCCTGCATGCCTATCTTTGCTCCTCCTGTTTCCTGCCTCTTCTGGTTCTGGGAGAACAGAGGGGAGGGGAGCTTGTGGCAGCAGGAGGGGGAGATATCTGTGACTCTTCACCAGCCTGACTCATCTCTGCCTCTGGGCCTCCCTCATCCCAGTCTCCTGCTTCAGCCTCTGCCTATAATTCTGAACTTCTCTCTGCCATGGACTCTCCCAGCTCACAAAAGCCTGTTACATCCTCAGCTTCTGACACCTCTTCTTCTCTGTCTTTCCCATCATATCTCTCTGACCTCTCATCATTGTCCCACCACGACTCCCTGGGCTCTGAGCCTTCTTCCTTTGGTGGTTTCCCAGCTGGTTCCTCCCATCCTTCCTCTGTGTCCAACCAGTCCACGAAACTTCGTTTCTGCAAGGCCCTAACAACTTAAAATGCACTTTTATTAGTTCCTCACACTTATTCCACTCATGAATCTCTCATTTACTTTCTTTTTCTTGTGGAAGCTCAGAACAGGTGTGAACCACTGAAAGGTTAGTCGTACAAGGCAAGTAGGAAAGAATACATGAAAATGTTATTATTAGCAACACTTTCTTTCTTTATCTTTTTCTTTTCTTTATTAAAGATTTTCTCGATTTACAAAAGTGAGTGCAATGTCTACAACCCTAAACAGGATCACACCTGTTCACATTATTAAGTTATTTTATTTTCCATTTTAGGGCCAAGCCATCACAAAGCATTATATAAACTAAGAGATAAGGATAAATACATTAAAATAAAATAATGAAACAAACTCACAAAACAGCATCAGCGAGCGAACAATAAAACTAGTGGAAGTACTGGTAGACTGTTTTTAAAAATAGTTTGCAGGATCCATTTAGAAATCACAGCAAGATTTTCAAGGGTATAGAAACAAAGCCTTATGAGGAAGGGTTGAAGGAGTTGGGTATGTTTAGCCTGGATAAGAGGAGACTGAGAGGAAATATGATAGTCATCTTCAAATATCTAGAGGGCTGTCATATGGAAGATAGAGCAAGCTTGGAAGATGGAAGATGGAGTAAGGACCCAAACCACTTCACGTTACAAGAAAGGAGATTCCGACTAAACATCAGGAAGAACTTTCTGACAGTAAGTGCTGTTGGGCTCCCTTGGAAGGTGGTGGACTCTCTTGAAAGTTTTTAAGCAGAAGTTGGATGGTCATCTGTCATGTATGATCTGATTGAGATTCCTGCATTGCAAGGTAATGGATTAGATGATCCTCGGTTTGCTTCCAACTCTACAATTTTACCATTATACGATTCCAGGAAGAAGCTGGGGGTTCAAAAGCAATGACAGGCCAGATGTGTCCAGAGTAAGTGGGGGGGCAGGCGGGGCTGAGTGAGAGGAATTTGGTTCAATGCAACCAATGTAACATCTGATTCCTGATACGCAGTCGCCCTTCAAAACCCACTCTTCTCCAAATTTTGCAATACATATTTCTAATCAAACAACATGCCCCAAAATGCACATGCCGGGGGAAATTGTGTAGGGGGAGGAATGGCTATGTTTGTGAAAATAACATAAAACAATGCATTCTATTAAAGGAAGCAATTTTAACAAGGTTGTCACTGAGGAAAAAATGACAACATTCAAAAAGAGGAGAAACGTGCACTTAAATGGCTGAGAAATTTTTGTGAGAATCTGCTTTGTTTTTTAAATAAATAAACAAATCTCAAACTCACATGGAAACACGGCAAAGTGAACTTAAGAATGGGGGGGGGGAATGAGAACCTGAAATCAACAGATTCGCCCACTCCTAGTCAGGATCAAAGAGCACACCAGGAACAAAAAGACTGAGCAGAACACACACAGGAATATACAAGAGCTCAGGCATTGTTGGTCAGGCATAGCCTAATTCAGCCAAGGAGCCTTTTTATGTTGAATGGCAAACTTGGATGGGTGGAGCCAGTGCATCGCCTGTGAGGCTGCTGCCACAGCAGCAGCAGGTGAGGTCCAAGATCCATGGTGGCATTGTTGGGACATTTTGCCTACAGGGACAAAATGCCACGGGCCAGCCCTGCATGGGTCCCTTTTGTGAGTGAAGTGCTTCTTGGGGTGGGGGCAACATGTCCACCCAGGCAGATTTTTACATTCTAAAGGAAATGTTCGGGTTTTTTGGGGGGGTGGGATTGGGGGAGGGCTTGGGCTTGGGTGCATAATCCACAAATAGAGGACCGTCCTCTGTAAAGTGGGCAGTGTGCCCCCCCTTGCCATGCGTATGCCTTTAACAGCTATTAGAGGCAATCAAAGCTTCCCCAAGAGGTGTCATGCTACTTTTCAACTTATATTAATTTCTAAGAAGGTCTCAACAAGCGAGCTTCAGATGGATGGGAAGGAATAATCCTCTTCCCTCGTGAAGCTCCCATCGACAGTGTGTGGCGTGTTCCACGGAGCAGAAGACGCCCCCCCTCCCCACAATCCCTTTCAAGAACACCCTGATAATATGCAAGGCTAAAATGTCAGAAGCTATTAGAAGCTCTCCGCCGCTCTGCCGCTTGCTGCGTGAGTGTTGGGAAGGCCGCTCCCTTCCTGCTAATTCCACCTGGCTGAGGGGGGCGGGGCCTGCACTCACTGCTGCACTTTTAATTTGTTTTAATGGTGGTTTTTATATCATTTTATTATTTTTTGTTGGGGGTGGGGCAAATGTTTAGTTTAATTTTAGCGTTGTTCTCTGTTTTTTATTTGTATTATTTTGTTAATTTAGTGTATGGTCTTTATTTGTTTTTTAAGGGGATAGGGGTAGGGCTGCCTGGGATTGGGCCTCAGCCAACAGGATGGCTGGGGCAGGTTCCACAGGGGGGGTAGTCTTGGAAAGACACCCGATCTCAGTGATCATGGGCAGGAGGAGGAGTCACGCTAAGACCAGATCATGTCATTACCGAGGAGGCAGGTTTAGTCGTTGTCTGAGGACTATCCCTGCCTCCAGGTCTGGTCCTGACCGGATGGATATTGGAATCAGCAGGGGATACCCACATGACCTGAAAGTGTTGCTGTGTAATGCCAGGTCAATGATTAACAAAACCACTGCCATCCACGACTTGATTGTGGATGGAGGATTTGACCTGGCATGTGTAACAGAGACTTGGTTGGATGAAGCAGATGGGCCTGTCCTTGCCGCTGCTTGTCCACCAGGTTTCTCTTACGCACAGCAACCCAGGCCATCTGGGCGGGGAGGGGGGGTTGCAGTGATTTTTAGGAAGTCATTAGTTTGCACCAGGCGTCCTATTGGGAAGACCCAGTTTTCTGAGTGCATGTTCTGGAAGTTGGGCAATAGGGGCAGTACAGGATTCCTTTTGGTGTACCGACCTCCCCGCTGCACCAAGGATTCCCTGCCCGAGCTGCTTCAGGTCGTGGCGGATATGCTCCTGGAGACACCTAGTTTGGTTGTCTTAGGGGATTTTAACATCCATGCCGACACGACCTTACAAGGGGCCGCTCGGGACTTCGTGGAAAGCATGGCCTCCATGGGGCTGTCCCTGAATAAGTCTGGTCCAACTCATAGCCGCGGACATGCCTTAGACCTGGTGTTTACCTCTATGGATGTTGGTGATCTGACACTAAGTAAAAGTGAAACAAAAGAAGTGCCATGGTCAGACCACTTCCTGGTGCAGCTGGACTTCTCTGCGACCCTTCCCCTCTGCAGGGAGGTGGGACCGATTCAGATGGTCCGCCCCCGCTACTTAATGGATCCAATTGGTTTCCAGAGAGTGGTAGGGGATGCATTATCCCATGTTGATGGCCTTTCAGTTGATTCCCTGGTGGCCCGCTGGAATGCGGAGTTAACCAGGGCTATTGACTGTCTGGCTCCGAAGCGTCCTCTCCGATTGCATGGAGCCCGGACAGCTCCGTGGTTTTCCCCGGAGCTGAGGGCGATGAAACAGTCGCTGAGACGGCTAGAGCGCCGGTGGCGGAAAACTCATTCTGAATCAGACCGGACACGGGTTAGAGCTCAACTTCGAGCCTACCAAGTGGCAATGGCGACAGCGAAGAGGACCTTCTTCGCTGTTTCTATTGCATCTGCAGAAAACAGCAGCAGGAGACTCTTCCAGGTGGTTCGCAACCTAGCAGAACCACCTTTATCACCGGGGTCTGGTAGGGACCCCAAGATCTCCTGCAATGCTTTTGCAAAGTTTTTTGCAGATAAAGTCGCTCAGATTCAGAAGGAGGTAGACTCCACCGTGGGAGCAGGGCCGGGGCGGGAGAGTGCTAGAGCCCTGTCTAGTCATGTTTCATGGGATCAATTCCAATCTGTTACCTCCGAGGATGTGGACAGGCTGCTTGGACGAGTGAAACCGACCACCTGTCTCCTAGATCCTTGCCCATCCTGGCTTATAAAAGCTAGCCGGGAAGGGCTGGGCGATGGGCTCTGCGCGGTGGTGAATGCTTCCCTCTGCGAGGGAATCTTTCCAGACCCGCTGAAAGAGGCGGTCATTAAACCGCTTCTTAAAAAAAACATCTCTAGACCCGGCCAATATGGCCAACTATCGCCCAGTCTCAAATTTACCATTCTTGGGCAAGGTGATTGAGCGGGTGGTTGCTGAACAACTCCAAGCACGCCTGGAAGATGCGGACCATTTGGATCCCTTCCAATCAGGATTCAGGCCTCATCATGGGACTGAAACTGCCTTGGTCGCGCTGGTTGATGATCTCCGGCGGGCTAGGGACAAAGGTGAGAGCTGTTTCCTGGTTCTGCTGGATCTCTCAGCGGCCTTTGACACCATCGACCATAACATCCTTCTGGACCGGCTAGAGGGGTTGGGAGCTGGGGGCACTGTTATACAGTGGTTCCGCTCTTTCCTCCTGGGCCGTGTTCAGAAAGTGGTGGTGGGGGATGAGTGTTCAGACCCCTGGGCTCTCACTTGTGGGGTGCCTCAGGGTTCTGTCCTCTCCCCCATGCTTTTTAATATCTATATGAAGCCGCTGGGAGAGATCATCAGGGGGTTTGGGTTGGGTGTTCATCAATATGCAGATGACACCCAGCTCTACCTCTCTTTTAAATCAGAACCAGTGAAGGCGGTGAAGGTCCTGTGTGAGTGCCTGGAGGCTGTTGGAGGATGGATGGCGGCTAACAGATTGAGGTTGAATCCTGACAAGACAGAAGTACTGTTTTTGGGGGACAGGAGGCGGGCGGGTGTGGGGGACTCCCTGGTCCTGAATGGGGTAACTGTGCCCCTGAAGGACCAGGTGCGCAGCCTGGGAGTCATTTTGGACTCACAGCTGTCCATGGAAGCGCAGGTTAATTCTGTGTCCAGGGCGGCTGTCTACCAGCTCCATCTGGTACGCAGGCTGAGACCCTACCTGCCCGCAGACTGTCTTGTCAGAGTGGTGCATGCTCTGGTTATCTCCCGCTTGGACTACTGCAATGCGCTCTACGTGGGGCTACCTTTGAAGGTGACCCGGAAACTGCAATTAATCCAGAATGCGGCAGCTAGACTGGTGACTGGGAGTGGCCGCCGGGACCACATAACACCGGTCCTGAGAGATCTGCATTGGCTCCCAGTACGTTTCCGAGCACAATTCAAAGTGTTGGTGTTGACCTTTAAAGCCCTAAACGGCCTCGGTCCTGTATACCTGAAGGAGCGTCTCCACCCCCATCATTCAGCCCGGACACTGAGATCCAGCGCCGAGGGCCTTCTGGCGGTTCCCTCACTGCGAGAAGCAAAACTACAGGGAACCAGGCAGAGGGCCTTCTCGGTAGTGGCGCCCGCCCTGTGGAACGCCCTCCCGTCAGAAGTCAAGGGAATAAACAACTACCTGACATTCAGAAAACACCTAAAGGCAGCCCTGTTTAGGGAAGTTTTTAATTTGTGACTCTGTATTGTATTTTGATTGTTGGAGGCCGCCCAGAGTGGCTGGGGAGACCCAGCCAGATGGGCGGGGTATAAATAATAAATTATTATTATTATTATTATTATCTCCGGCACACAATGTATGTCCATCCTGGTCCTTCTCTTCTCTTCTCCATAGCCCCACCCGCCGCGTTTTTGCTCCTCTCCCTTCACACCACGCGAGCAACAAGACAACAGGCGTGTGAACTGCTCAGCTGCAACTGCTCCAAGTCGAATAATTACAACTTGTCAGAAAGAATTAATTTTCCCATTTCTCATAAAGATGTGTAAAAATTACCATGTTATTATACACTGACACTCTCTGGAGGCAGACACAAAATTTAATTTTGAATTCTTTCCGCATATTAAATTAAATCCATAAATAAGAGTTTAGGCATTCACTCGGAAGCATATGTTCATTGGGAGCGAAAGCCAACACGAGCCCGGCTGTAATGGCTGTTGTAATGTTTTAATAGCTCGCTTCTTCTAAGCACCAATAAATTTACATGATCATAACAGTCGTAGGCATACGAGCAGCCCATTACTGGCTGGGCAAAGGCAGAAGCGTTAACAGGATGGAAAAATGGAAAAACCAGGGCTGTGGGAAGCCGGGTGGGGAGAAAAACTCTTAAATAAAATTAGGCAGCCGCACTTGTCAGCTGCTCCATGATTGAATTTTTAATATTGTGGTCAATTGGTCAAAACAAATAATGGGATAAAATATTTTAATGTATTTAGAACTTGCTCCTCTGGTTAACAAACACAGTCAAGAAACCACATGCTGGTTTATGCAGAGGAGGCTTTGATGTTGTAGATACAGAGGGACACGGAAAGCTTGGTCTGGAATTGGCTGGAGAAGAAGAGAAAAAGTTGTGTTAATTTGGCCCAACTGAATTATGTTTCAATGAGAAAGAGTTGCAGACAGCTGCCCGTGGCGGCCAGGACCAGAGGTGAAAGTGGGGCACATGTGAATTTTACCTTTGTATAGTAGAGTAGGTTCTCCTCCATCCATCCATCTAAGCAAGATGCATTATCAGAGTTCAATGACTCATTTCAGCCAGGCTAAATTAAGTTGTGAAGCAGGGAGGTAAGTGATGTGACCTGGTGAGATGGGGTGTGGCTTTGGGAGAGCCCCAAAGGCCAGACAAAGGGTTATGGAGGGCTGTATTTGGTAGGTTTGTGCACTAGCACCAGGATTCAGCCAGAATGAGTCGAGGCAGTCCTGGATCACCGTGGATCAGGTCCACTGCCTCTGCCTTGTCTGAATTGAGCTTCAGGTTGTTAGTCATCTTCCCAATCCACTACTCACTTCCTCACCTGGTTTAGATGAAAAAGAGAAGCAGGGGTGCATGTCATCCACACACTGATGACATCACATGCCAAGACCCCGGATGACCTCAACAAATATGAGCAGAACCACTGTAGCACAGTACAACCCACACCCAACTTGGGCAGGAAGATGCTATGGTGGCTGTAGTGAAAGTTTCTGAGAGTTTGAGGAGATGAAACAGGGTTACACTCTTCCTACCTCTCTCAATGTAGATAATCCTAACAGACCAGTGAGGCACTTTTCAAGTCTAAACCTCAACTGAAATAGATAGAGAAAGCCAGCCTTATCCAAGTGTCTGTAGATCTGGTTGGCCATCACTCATTTATTTAGTGTATTTCGTTATTGCATTCATAACTAAACTTTTCTTTATATTCTCACAATGGCCCTATAGTGTAAGGACGGTGATCTGAACCCATCTGAAATTCCTAGCCTGCTATTCTAACCACCAAACTATGTGAGCTCACAACAACAGTGCTATACCAAGAGGTTGAGACTTGAACCCTTCTGACAGCCTTGCCAGTTAGCTCAGTTTGTTAAGAGCATGGTGCTGGTAACATCAAGGTCATGGCTTTGATCCCCGTATTCCTACAATGCAGGGGGTTGGACTAGATGATCCACAGGGTCCCTTCCAACTCTAGCATTCTATCATTCCATCCCTAGCTTGACACTCTACAGGGAGATATGTTGCCTTGTGCATGAAAATCCCTACAGGAATGCCTGGGGAGTACTCAAAGGATGGGGAACTTGGGGCCTTCAAGATTTTGTTGAACTGCAACTCTCACCATCCTTGAACATTGGCCTTATTGACTCAGGCTAGGGCTGCTGTGAGCTGGAATCCAACAACAACTGAAGGACCACAAATTCCCCATCCTCTGGATTTAAGAGCATAGTACATCTTTAGCTCTTAAAACCAACAGCAGCTCAAATCAAGGATGATGAACGTGTGGCACTCCAGATGTTAGACTCCAGATCACATCCATCTTAGCCACTATGGCTAATGGCCAGGGATGGTGGTAGCTGCAGTCCAACATTATCTTGGAGGACCACAGGGTTGTGGGTTTTTTTACCCCTATAGAAGGTCATAGCTCTGTGGTAGATCATATGCTTTGTGTGGAAAAGGTTCCCAGGTTCAATTTCAGGCATCTTAAGATACAGGTAGAGCTGAGAATGTCCCCTGCCTGCCACTGTGGAGTGCTGCAACCAAATCAGTGTTGATGATGCTGAGCTAGATGGACCACTTATGTTGGTTGATATAAGACACCTTCCTAATAAAGAAAGGCTTGTGGAACCAATTGGATCCAGTGTTATGGTTCAGCACAATGGTCCCTATTAATTTCGAAACATCCAGTTGCCAACAGCTTTAGAAGGAAAAAACAAACCCCACTCTCTCTGAGATTAGACTGTTTACTCTCAACAATGGTGTCTCGCTTTGTGAGCGACCAATTGCTACTTTTTACTTTTGTACTGCTGATTTATGCATGTAATTATGTACTTCCAGTATCCAGCAAAAACCCCAATGAAAAATACATACGTGTGCTAGGAATGGCTCCTAATGCATAGAATTCACAGGAGCTGGGCTGAAGTATACATCATTTGCCAAAGTGTGGCAGCAGCTTTTTAAATATGTCAGTGAGCCGCAGAAGAAAGCTAGCAAACTGAACAGGATGATTTAAAGGGGTGGAGACATTTGAGTCATAGAATGACACCTTCATCAGCTTTAGATTTGCTGCAGCGCTGTTGCCAGGAACCCAAACCTTTCACTCTATAGAAACTCTTTAAAAGGGGATTTCCCCCTCCCCATGCATCCCTAAGGAAAGCCTTTGCCGATCTGGTACCCTGATGCTGTTGGACTACAAACTCCCATTAGCCCCAGCCAGCACTGCCAGCAGCCAGGGATCGTGGGAATTGTAATTCAAGATATCTGAAGTGCACCGGGTTGGGGAAAGGTGTCCTAGGCTCCATTTTCACTGCACATTTAAAGCATTTTTGTACGGCTACAAACCGTCATGGCTTTCCCACAAAGAATCCTGGGAGCTGCAGTTTCTTAAGGGTGCTGAGAGTTGTTAGGAGACCCTTATTCCACTCACTAAGCTACAATTCCCAGAGAGTTAAGCAATCAATCCCTCTTCCCGGAGAACTCTGGGAACTGTTGATTTGCAAAAGCAAAACTGGTTTATTTGTAGCTGCACCAGATCATTTCTCTCAATTGTGGCTGCTGCCCATTGTCACTGGTAAAGTCACTTTCTGAAACCTAGCAGAACAGAGTGGAAGCCTCGTGCTAATTTCGGGGTTAATCGCTTCCAGAAGAAAAAGATCCATTGACCCAGAAAATTTCAGGAGTGAAGAGACGAGATTTGGTGTGATATACTGTACCGGCATACAGTTCTTTCCTGGCATTTTGGTGCAGGGGTCAAGGGGTGAACAGAGGCATGCATGTGCAGAAAATGTGGAAAGCAGTGATATTGTTCAGTGATGCTCACTGTTGTGTTACGCCGCACCCACTGGTGTGAATGAAACTGAGCGCAACACCAGTCATTGCTGCAGGGGCTAAAGTGTGAAAGGGATGCTAGAACGTGACAGAACCACTAGCATTATTATATTCAGGAACACTATCACAGCATTCCCCGTGGCTGAATGCACCCCTTAAATCTAATTTTGCCCCCACATCACATCATTCCCCAAGCGCTTATTTCAAAAGGTATTTAAATGTGTGTTTTCTCTCTCGAAACACTTCTTTCGGTGCATATTTTAACATGCTTAAATTGCCAATACACTGTAGCTGCAAGGCAGTGTTCAGGACAGGGCAAAATTCAGCGGGTAGCCAAGTTTATGAGCCACACAGTAGTCCAAGAAGTGTGTATCTGGTATAGGAATGTACACAGATCAAATTCCATTCCATCCCAAACCTAAAAGCAGTAATCTGGTGGAGCTTCTGTAAACTTTTCACATCAGGAGGGATGCCCAGGGAGGGCTACAGCTCAGTGGTACAGCATCTCCGTCGCATGCAGAAAGTCCTAGGAACTGGCACTTTTACAAGTGGGACTTAGAATCATACATTCATATAATTGTAGAGTTGGAAGGGACCCCAAGGGCCATCTAGTCTAACCCCCTGCAAAAAGTGTGGAACATTAAACTGATCCTTGAGTGTGGCAGTACCTACTCTCTTGAACTCCCTGGCTATTAATATTAGGCAGCTGCTGCCTTCCTTTGCTCTGTTGGTTTTGATGCCAGCAAAAAGCTGTTGTTTTTTTGGTTAGGCTAGCTTACCCAGGCATGCAACTATAACTTGGAATTTTAATATGGAGTTTTATTATGCATGCTTGTTTTAACCTGGCAGATTTTATTTATGTTTGATCAATTTCGTGTCAATTTCTTTTTAACATTTGATTTTGTCCATATCTCAACGAATTATATATACTTAAAGCTTAGAGGCTTTTGCTGATTGAGCAGTAGATAAATCTTGTCAAAGAACCCCCCCCCCCCAAAAAAAAAATATCATTTAGTTTTATAGGCATTTATAAATAGGCTCACTTCCCAGTATCCTCAGGCTGTGCTGGCAACACCCCCTGCCTAAAACCATGAGTTGCTGCCAGCCAGTGTAGACAATATGCAGCTGGATGGACCAATGGTCTGGCTCAGTTGAAGGCAAAACGATCGGACCTGACACCTTCTGCATGCAAAGTAGATGGTCGACTCCTGAGCTCATAGAGGAGAAAGCACTTTTGATGCAATATTTCTGAAGGATGTTGAAGAAATAGTTATTGTTCTCGCTCCCTGATCATTTTCTGGCACATATAACACAGGGAGCATGTAGGAAGGAAACAAGCCTTGATGTGACAGCGAAGTCCTGAGGCATCTGAATAGTCATTTTCTTCTTCTTCTTTAAAGACAGCTTCTAACAAACTACTCAAACAACAAAATGAACATAATGTACTCTCCAGGAGAAGAATGCCCTTCAGCTTGAGCTGGAACATCGCATTGAAGGCTTCTTAAATTAGAACTGCAAATAACCAGTTCAAATGATAAGTTTCTCGTTATTTTAAGAAGAAGAAGAAGAGTTTGGATTTGATATCCCGCTTTCCACTACCCAAAGGAGTCTCAAAGCGGCTAACATTCTCCTTCCCCTTCCTCCCCCACAACAAACACTCTGTGAGGTGAGTGGGGCTGAGAGACTTCAGAGAAGTGTGACTAGCCCAAGGTCACCCAGCAGCTGCATGTGGAGGAGTGGAGACGCGAACCCGGTTCCCCAGATAACGAGTCTACCGCTCTTAACCACTACACCACACTGGCTCTTACCACACTTAACCCTCCCTTCCATATGCACAAACACACAAACACACACATACTCAAGCATGCATTAGTCATTACATTAGGTATGCTATTCCCACCCCCCACCCCCCAAAAAATTGGTGATATTTTTCATCCTGCCCTTCATCCCAAGAAACTTAAGGACGGGTATAAAATTGCATTGCATGTCGAGGTTACCGTCCCAGCTCCCCCCAATAATTCAGTCATGACACGTTATTTTTGGTTTGGGTTTTTGGCATAATTTTGGCCACAACTTTATTTAAATACAGCCAATGTGAGTGGTTGCTTAGGTCAGTGTTTTTCAACCACTGTTCCGCGGCACACTAGTGTGCCGTGACATGTTGCCTGGTGTGCCGTGGGAAAATTACTTTATATATAGTCAATATAGGCACAGAGTTAATTTTTTTAACATTTTCTAATGGTGGTGTGCCTCGTGATTTTTTTCATGAAACAAGTGTGCCTTTGCCCAAAAAAGGTTGAAAAACACTGGCTTAGGTATTGGTTCCGACTACTGTCCCCCCAGCCATGGGACAGCTGACATTCGCTTTTGAGGGCGAAGTCAGAAAAGGGTAAACACCTAAGGAAGAAGCGGAGTCGGGCCACGACCCAGGCTTCTCCCCCAAATGCTCCCTAGGACTCCGCTTGGCCCAAGCCTCCCACCACTTGAGGTGGGTATGGACAAAAGCAGAAAGAGTCCCTGGATTCTTTTAACAGAATACCCTTATTTTCAGGGGTAGGCCCATCCAATTTCCTACCCCTGCCCCGCGCATTCAGAGGTAGGCCCAGCCTATCCATACCTCTGAAGCAGCGTTACTAGGGGCAGGCCCAGCCTATCCTGACCCCTAGTGCAAGCAAATTTATAACCAATGCCTAACCGCCAACCTTACAAGTTGTGACGATTTGCTACGCAGTAGGCAAAACCAGTGACAAAAGCCAATCAGCCACCGGATAAATTCCTACCAGGCTCCTGCTCCAAAGCAGACAACCCCATGACAGGCATAGCAAGGTCAAGCAGCAAAGCGCCGTTCCCGAATTAGGGAGGGCGGGCGGGAGATCCGTTGCACACCGCAAAAGTGAAACCAAAGTTTCACAAACTTAGGTTTTAAAGGCAAGAACTGTCAATCAAACAACTAGCAACATGCTAAACTCCCCAGCAACTTGCCTTAACCAATCCTAGCTGTGGCCAGCCCAAAAACCCCTCCCATTAACTTGGAGCTGCTCCTTTAACCCTTCTGCAACCCGTGCTCTCTTCAATGGGAGAACACGCTTTATCCCATTTTATTTGCACAACAGCCGTTTGAGATGGGATAGGCTAGAAGATGGTTGCTCATCAGAGGCCACCCATTCAGCTTGAGACCAGATCTGGACCCAGATCTCCCCAGTCCAACTCCAACACTACACAACACCACAACAAGCATATGTTTTCACATTGCCAATGGATCATACACAGTTCCCTGAGAGAGCAAGAGGTCCCATTAAACCCAATTGGCCCTACTTCTGAGAAGACATGTACAGGATGCCACTGTGGGTGACTTTTTGAGGATGTTGTTGTTGTTCAGTCGTTCAGTCGTGTCCGACTCTTCGTGACCCCATGGACCAGAGCACGCCAGGCACGCCTATCCTTCACTGCCTCTCGCAGTTTGGCCAAACTCATGTTAGTAGCTTCGAGAACACTGTCCAACCATCTCATCCTCTGTCATTCCCTTCTCCTTGTGCCCTCCATCTTTCCCAACATCAGGGTCTTTTCCAGGGAGTCTTCCCTTCTCATGAGGTGGCCAAAGGATTGGAGCCTCAGCTTCAGGATCTGTCCTTCCAGTGAGCACTCAGGACTGATTTCCTTCAGAATGGATATGTTTGATCTTTTTGCAGTCCATGGGACTCTCAAGAGTCTCCTCCAGCACCATAATTCAAAAGCATCAATTCTTCAGCGATCAGTCTTCTTTATAGTCCAGCTCTCACTTCCATACATTACTACTAGGAAAACCATAGCTTTAACTATACGGATGTCTCTGCTTTAACTATACGTGATGTCTCTGCTTTTTAGGTTTGTCATTGCTTTCCTCCCTAGAAGCAATGACTTTTTGAGGATACTGGAAGTCAATCCACAAAAACTGCCCTTTTAACATTTCCCTTCCCATTCCCAGTCAACTAACCCATTCACATGGTAAAGGTAAGCCAAGATATTGCCTCCAAGGAATGGACCACCCACTGGAGCAGTTGCAGCAATGGGTGTGGCTTGCTCCTTGAAGGTGGGATCTGCTGCTGTCGCCTTGGGAGCCCCCCTCCCACAATGCCGCCTGTACAGAGTCCTCTTGGCCAATAGGAGGCGCTGCTGGTCTCCTCCCACCCTTGTTTCCAATGGAGGTCTTTATTCCTGCCTTGTTCCTGATGGAGATCATCACTCACCCCCTGCCATAGGGGGCGCCATTCTGTGGTTCACCTCAGGTGCCAAAATGTATTGGGCCAGCCCAACTCAGCTACATAGGGTCATCTGGGTTGCCCAAAGTCACAGACCAACACCTGCTAGTCTAGCTCCAAGAGAACTTGCAGGAACCCCTGGGCACGGGCCAATGGAGGCCTCCCATAAGATCATAGAGTTGTAGAGTTGGATGGGACCCTGAAGGTCATCCAGTCCAACCCCCTGCCATGCAGGAACCTCAGCTAAAGCATCAATGGCAGGTGGCCATCCAACCTCTGCTCAGAAACCTCCAATGAAGGAGATGTCTCACATTTTCAAGGCATACTTCAGGTCCTTCTCCGTACCCTCCTAACACATCCCTTTTGAATCACTGACCTAAGAGAATAATCTCAGTGGGAAGGCTGGGCACTCCCAACACTCATCTCCTTTCCTGCCAGATCCATTATTTGTTTCCTATACAATCTCCATTCATTACGCCTCATTCCAGCAATACAGGTTCCGCTGTGCTCCTACAGGGAAACAGTGAACATCTGTGATTCCAATATATTAGATATTTGATTAAGGATCTCCTTAATGGCACCTTCAGTTTATTTACAGGATAAGGACAAAACAAAAAAGAATTTTTTTGAGCAGGGGGGAGGGGATCTATTATTAACTCAGAAAAAGCACAGACACTTTGAAACAATTTCATCAGAGAAACCAATCAGGGAAGCCATTTCTCTTTCCTTTTTTTCTCCCCCTGCGCAATTTCGTGCAGCCATAAGGAAGAACCGTAATCATATCTAATTAGAGTTAAAATAATGTTTCCCTTTGAAATCCTTAATTAGCTGTGCTTTATTACATAAACATTTTTGACACAGAGCACCAGCCTGCGCGAGGATTCGGGGATTGGCTCCTCGGTGTGCGCTAAAGTTCCCAGGCGCCCCCAGTGTGTGGCTGCAAACCTGACAAGGGGTGGCTGTTCTTACCAGACGCCCGAGAAGACTATCAGCGGATCCGTGACGCTTGCCGCAAAAACAGCAGGCCGGCGTTTCAACCTTTGTCGCTACTGGTGAAGCCTCCCATTGAGCTTTCAATTTAACAGCATCACAAGGAGACAAAAGAAGTTTCCTTTACAATATGCCTCAGAGTTCGGAGACAAATCTCATTTAAACTTGCTCAGCCTTTCATAACGTATTAACTATTGTTGCCAGACCGCATGTCCCCTGGCAAGACACATTACTTGCTTGGGAGGAGGGGAAGGGCAGAAAGGGGGGGGGAGAAGGCTTGTCTTTACCACCCGCCTCTCTCTCTTTTGTTATTATTATTCCACTTTCTTCTTCTTCTTCTTCTTCTTCTTCTTCTTCTTCTTCTTCTTCTTCTTCTTCTTCTTCTCCCCCCCCCCTTTTTGCACTTAAGTTTGATAAAACAAGAGACCAGATTTACTGGCAAACCTACAGCCGGCTTGTCAGAAGCTCGCAGCACCATTTAATTAACCTTATTACAAATATGGTTTTCTTGAAGATTACATCACAATCTGCTTTCTTCTCCCCCTCCCCAACCCCCCAGCCATGTCGCCTGCTGCTGATTCAACGTATTCAGAGCTTCGGAGAACATGTTCAGTTTCTTTTTAAAAAAGAAAGGTCAAGGTGTTAAAATATCTAAAAGTTTGTGTGGAGGCGTTGCCTTGATGGATTCCATGACTCTTTTCACACATCTACCCCCCACCCACCCCGATTTTCTTCAGTACATCAGTATTTCTTTATCTCCAGTACCGATTGTTCTCTCACTTCAGTCCAACTCTGGTGGCATGCAGGATGAGGGGTGAGGTGGAAGAGCGCCATAAGTTGGCCACCCTGCCCTTAAGGACACATAGTTAAGCTATGGAATGTGCCTTCCACGTGTTGGCGATGGCCAACCACTAGGGTGGCTTCAAAAGGTAATCTGACACATTCATGGAAGGGAAGGATCTCAACGGCTACCATAAGCCACAGTGGCTATGTTTGACCTTCCCCATTGGAAGTAGAGTGCCTCTGAATGCAGGTCGCTGGGGATCAAAAGTGGGGAGAGAGTTGTCTCAAGTGGGGAGAGATGCTTGTGAGCATCCTGCAGGCACCTGGTCAGCAACTGTGAGAACAGGATGCTGGGCTGAACGAGCCATTGGTCTGATCCATAAGCATAACACCCTCCAACATCTCAGTCTACAGGAAGATGGTCACGTCCAACACAAGGGACTCGCTCTACATCAGTACCCATTTCAATTTTGAGAAGGACCCTCCCCCGGGCTTCACCCATGGCAAAGTCTTCCACATGGTGGACGCCACATACCAGGGGAAAGTGGGCAGCCCATGAGGATGGTGAAGGAGCTTCAGGAACTGGACAAGGGCATCATCCCAAACCAAAACAGGTATATTGGGGTGTCTGCGTGAAATAGGACCAGGGGAAAATGGATTGTCTCTGAGGGTCCCTTTGGACATCCTCTTTGTTGTGTGTTCATGATATCCATATATCATGGATGCTTTCGTTGAGATTCCTGCATTGGACTAGATGACCCTACAATTCTATGGATCTACGAACATCACTCTGATGAAAATCGGGACCTGTGTCTTTTGGCATGGTGCTGCTGCGCAATTCAGCTGACTCGCGCAAGAGCACAACAACAAAAGACAGCTACAGGCAGTGGCTCATCCTCCTCCCCAAACTTGGCAGTGGTGCTGGAGGGGGAAGTGGGATATTCCAGGATCAAATCAGAAGCCAAGATGGCTTCTGTACTTCCGGGATGCCCTGGGAAAATTGGGGTACTTGCAGGGTAGATATATGTTCTTATGCTTTTAGAAGGGTGTGTCCAATGCCTTGGAGAATCAGTATCTGCCACCCACAATTGGCGGGGAGAGTTTTGTAAGGTGACCCAACCCCCTTCACCATGCATTTTCCAGTTCCATGGTACCCATTTTGAAGTGGGGAACCTGAGCAGTACATGAAGGTGAAAAGGCCAATTGGGGATGGTTGAATTATTATTTTTTGAAAAAGGAAAAGGAAAAGAACATTTCTACCAGAGGTCAAGATTATTATGTGGTTTCCCCCCTCCCATACTTCTGTAAGTGAAAAGCAAAAGCCACAACATTTAGATGGCTGAATTGCTTAAAATCTTTTGTTTTGCTTTTTTTTGGGGGGGGGGGGGGGGTAAAACTAATGAACGTGGAGGTCATTCTAATTTTGTCACATAAGGAGGCTGTGGGTGCTCACTCTCTATGGCGACTAACACGATCAAACGGTGAAATCATTGCAAGGCTGAGCAAAAGACCTTGATCTGCTGGAAATCCAGACAAAATTTGCGGTCGCGGGGGGGGGGGGGGGATAAGAAAATGCTTGGCATATCACTGAAGGTGTTTCCTTAGATGCAGTGCGACCAAACTCAATATATAATTGGAGCTGCCTTACATGGAGCCAGGCCATTGGTCCATCTAGCTCAGTATCATCAACACCAGGGGTGGGGAGAGCCTATGGCACTAGAAATGCTGCTGCACTACAACTCCCATCAGCCCATCTGTCATGAACTGGTTGGGGGGGGAGAGGAATGGTAGGAGGAACCAGATGGGTAGAAGAAGGCTCAGAGCCCAGGGAATGGTCGTGGGATAATGATGAGTGGTCACAGGGAGAAGAGGGAGAAGACTGGAAAGAGGAGGTGTCAGAAGCTGGAGAGGCAACGGGGCTTAGTGAGCCGGGAGAGTCTGTGGCAGAGAGAAGGCCAGGATAAGAGGCAGAAGCTGAATCAGGAGAGGAGGGAGGCTAAGAGGAAGAGATGAATCAGGCTGGTGAAGAGTAATGGGTGTCACCCCCTGCTGCTGCAACAAGCTCCTCTCAGAACCAGCAAAGGCATGAAAAGGGCAGAGGAGAGGTTGGCTGCATGCAGGAACAGTCTCTGATTGCTTGGGGAAAGCTATGGTGAAGAAGCAGGGATTTTCAGTCTCAGCAATTGATTTTCATGGAGGAAGACCGCTGGGAATGAGCTGCTCTTCTCATTAGGCCTGACACTCAACCAAGTATGTTAACTCTAATAAAGAGTTAACACCATATTTGAAACAAAATAAAAAATAAAAAATTCCTTCCAGTAGCACCTTAGAGACCAACTAAGTTTGTTCTTGGTATGAGCTTTCGTGTGTATGCACACTTCCAAAAACAAACTTAGTTGGTCTCTAAGGTGCTACTGGAAGGATTTTTAAATTATTTTTTATTTTGTTTTGACTATGGCATACCAACACGGCTACCTACCTGTAACTGGAACCATATTTGAACTGTGTGATTACAGACAGGCATGCTCTTGTGACAACATCCAACAAGAGATGATGAGTATTATAGTTCAGCAACAACTGGGGGATATCAGGCTCCCCACCTCTGGGTCTACACTGACTCAAATATCTCAAGGGCTGTCACGTGGAAGAGGGAACAAGCTCGTTTGCTCCTGCTCTGGAGGGTAGGACTCGAACCAATGGCTTCAAGTTACAAAAAAGGAGATCCCGACTGAACATACAGAACAACATTCTGACAGTGAGAGCAGTTCAACAGTGGAACGGACTCCCCCTGGGAGGTTGTGGACTCCCCTTCCTTGGAGGTTTTTAAGCAGAGGCTGGATGGCTATCTGTCACGGATGCTTTAGCTGAGATTCCTGCATTGCAGGGGGTTGGACTAGATGACCCTTGGGGGTCCCTTCCAGCTCTACGGTTCTACGAAAGAAACAAGCAATTCTGCAACAACAGCTATTCAATCTGCGATTCTGCAAGCCGCACACCCCTCCAGCTCTCCACATGCAACTCACTCCGCAGCATGTGGCAGAGCGGATCCTCTCTGTAAGTGATGTGGCTCGATTGTAATGAAGACCTTCTGGTTGACAATGTGTGAGATTTCGTGCAAACAAACAGAGAGGGAAAAAGAGACAGAACCATGTAATTATAATTAACAGAATTCACATATAACGTAGGGCTTCTAAATTTTCGTTAAGGGGTAGTAGAGAGAAGCTCCACAGTCAGCTTGCTTATTTCTTCCCCCTTAGGGTTTGGACAAAATGTTGCTACTGCTCAAAAAATAAAACAGCAGGAGCCAAAGGCTTTGCAGCGTCCAGCTCTCTTATCAGAACCCTCCATGGACAAAACACCTGTTTGTGCTGGCACAGAAGAAAGAACATGTGAGCCAGGGGTTTGGGCATCTTGTCGGGCCCAGCCTGCCACACAATACAGCAGCAAATTGGAGACCTAGGATCAGAGGTGCTTTCTATCTCCATCTTCCTCCTCATAACAATATTATTAAAATATATGTGTTACTGCAAGCAATCTCTTTCAGACCCCTACTGGGGGGTAAATTCCAGTCTGAAACATGCTGGTGTTTGAGCATGAGCTGTGATGTAAATTACCTTGGACTGAAATGGAGTGCTTTTCATTTTAACATGTTTTTTGGCAATCGTTTGACCGGCCTGTCGCTTAAGCCGCCTTTCTGCTGGGAGAGAAAAAGAGGAAGACTGCAAAATGCACCTTTCACAACCCAGTTAGAATTCCTCTCTGTGGGGAAACTTGTGACGAGTTCCACCATCATCATTCAAACACCTGTCCAGGCTGGCTTTGGCTGGGCACTTGGGATGCAAGATGAGGGAGTCTCTGGCCTGCCAGATTCCTCCCTTGGTTGGCAAAATGCAATGAATTGTCATGTGGGAGGAGAGCAGTTCAAAAGCGATGCAAAACAATGGCAAAAACCACCTGGGAGAATCCCCTGGCCCGAATGAGATTACAGGTGTGAATGGAAACCTGCATGGAAATATCTGCTCATTTATTTACAGTGTATGTGTGTTCTGAACCAGCTGTTATATCCATGTGAAATATGCATTCCAAGGTGTCTATCATACCTCATCATCCACTCACTTTCTAGGGTGGCCTGTCGTAATCTCTAACATTGCCTGAGTGATGTTGGATCAGCATTTCCGCACTCCAGTTCCATGTCACTTCGGTAAAATCTGAAGTGAGGAATCAGGTAAATCAGATAAAGAACACAGGTACTTTTGACACTGGAATCACCTGTTTCAGGACCAACAACAACGGTGCAGGAAGGACATAGGTAAGAAGAGGCATGCTGGATTAGGCCAAAGGCCCATCTGCACCAACCTTCACTAGCCATTTTGGGGGACCCTGGGGATTTGTTGCCATTTATTGCTAACCATTCATCTTCGAATGACTACCAACACGAATAATCTCTTCTTCGTTGTTTCAGTTCTCCCACCCCCTGCTTTCAAACTCAAAATCCTATTTTTCTTCAATATGGGGGTGCTTTGATCATGTGCACCAAAATACGTTGTTTTCCTGGAAATGAGAAAGTGGGGGGGGGGCGGCGCTGGTCGCTAACTTCTCCAAGGACTGACTAACCCAGATAATGGGAACCATCACCCTCGACTTCCTATGGCTCAAGAAGCATTTTTTCCTAGGGTTTTGTAGCCCACCTCCCTTTCTAATGTAAGCAAATGAGCTCTGAAAATATTCACCAGTGTCAGGCATGCTGTGAGCATCCTCTTAATGAGACCATAAGGATGCAAGCAGGAAGAGCTATTTCAGTGGGTCTAAGAAGGTAATAGCCAACATCCAAGGTTCTTAATTTCACCTAAGTGTGAGTTGGAGAAAAAGCTAACAGCTGAAAGACAATTTGGATGGAGGTGTGTGCCCCCCCTCCAGCCATTTGAGCAAACAAGGCAGCTTTCAAAAGTAGCCCAAACCAAGAGGGGAAAAGTATTCCCAGACTGAACATTCGGCATTCCAGAACCATGTCATTTGCAGGCACTTTGTCTTTAAAATATTTATCGCCGCTAAACAAACGTCATTATTTATCCCAATCCCAGCTGCTAGGATCTATGTTGAAAGGTTAAGTGATATACAAGAAAATCAAACATGAATGAACTTCGAGATCTTGCATTCGTTCCCAAAGACACTGAAATTTGCATTAATTCATGGAATTCTGGAGCACAAAAGGGAATCAGGGTTTGGGATTGCTCTCAGTCCATTTCGAGTGCAAATTTTGCCTGCCCCATAAAGGAGGAAGTCTCAAGAGTATTACTCAGAGTAGACCCACTTAAATTAGTGGACCTAAGCTAGTCCTCTCCATTGACTTCAGTGGATGCCATAATTACTATGATCCGACATGGGTTTCTCAACAACAAGTCATGCCAGACAAATCTCATTTCATTTTTAAATAGAGTTACAGGCTTTGTGGATCAGGTTAATGCTGCGGACGTTGCGTACCTTGCTTTTAGTAATGCTTTTGACAAATCCCCCCTCCCCCCATTAAATTCTTGCCAAGAAGCTGATAAAATGTGGGCTGGACAACAATTTGGGAGAGAAGGCAAGGCTGGCTGGCTTGAACCCTGAACATCACATTCCTTACTACAAAGTTTTATTACAGCCCCTCTCCATTGTGACATATTATATAACAAGATGCTGTATCAATGTACCGAAGGACATAAGATTCACACGTTAGTGAATTGAACTCTCAAAAAAGTTTTATTAAAAGTACTATGTGTGTGTTATTCGTAAGTCAACTCCGAAAAAGCAAATCCTCAAATTTCATGGTCAGTTCCACAAACTCCATCCTTGGAGGCCCTTTTGTATTTCAAATATGCCTTTTAGGAAACTCTCAGGCAAACTTTCATTTCCCCCTAGCCCTTGCTTTTAGCTACATCTTCAAGGCTGTCTTCACATAGAAGCAGGAGAAGCAGCAAAATCTGTCATCCTAACATTTTCACTTTCCCCCAGAGAAGAGCCTCCATTGCTCAACCAGGAGCTCAGCTGGGCAGTCAACGGTGGAACATGGTAGACGGTGGGTTCTCCCTTTTTTTAAAAAGAAAACAAGAGTAACAATGCTCCCCCCCCAAAAAAGCAAAGAATAAAGAAGAGCTATGGTGCCATTACACTTCTCACAATTCACAACTGGTACACTTGATGCTATTTTTTAAAAATAATGTAAACAGCGGATTATTTAGGAAACAAGGGGTTGCAAATAGATCTGTCATAAATCTTGAGTGATTTTGGATGCCAATGAAAGTGCATTGCACATTCCCTTGTGCTCACATGCAGGGGTGTGTTTTCACTGTGAGGCTGGGCTCTGTCACAGGACAGCCTGAACCCTCCATTGTCTATTTATACGGCAAGATCCTGCAATCACTTTACCCATGGTGCCTCTTTAGGCTTTGGTGTGGCAAAGGTCTGTCCGAGGCACCTCTGTAAAGTTTAAACGCAGCCCACCACAAACAAAATTTGCAAACGCCGAGTCTCTTGTGCCTCTCACAAAGAAGGTACATTTTGAGCTGATTCTTCTTTTGCACCCAAATGGTCTGCATGCCTCAGGAAGCTGCTGGTGGCCGATGCTATGAAGTTAAGAAGGTTAGCCCCTTGCATAACCTTGATGAACAGCCATATAGCTCATCTGCAGGAGCTTCACTGGTCATTCCTTGAGAGGCTCACTGGATGACAGTGAAAAACTGAGCCCAGTATTGTGGAATGCTCTACCAACAGAGATTCTACAGGAGCCTTCTGTGCCTACTTTTAAAAGCTTGCTGAAAACTCTTTGATTCAATCAGGCTTGTACAGGCAATTAGGGACAGCTCTTTCCACAACAGTTATCTGGTTTCTGATTTTATTCATTTTTTTAATAGTTTGCATTATTTGGCTTTTAATAGTTTGCATTATATGGCGTTTAATAGTTTGCATTATATGGCTTTTAATAGTTTGCATTATATGGCTTTATGTACAATTGTTGTAAGGGACGCGGGTGGCGCTGTGGGTTAAACCACACAGCCTAGGGCTTGCTGATCAGAAGGTCGGCAGTTCGAATCCCTGCAATGATGGGGTGAGCTCCCGTTGCTCGGTCCCTGCTCCTGCCAACCTAGCAGTTCGAAAGCACGTCAAAGTGCAAGTAGATAAATAGGTACCGCTCCGGCGGGAAGGTAAGCGGCATTTCCGCATGCTGCTCTGGGTTGGTGATGGTTTCCCAAGACCAATACTCAAATCAGCAGCCTGCTCCCCCCCCCCAAAAAAAATGATTCCCACTCCTGCCAGGAATGCATGTGGCCATTTACTTCCATCAGGCTCTGCTCCACAAAGAGAAGGAGACTGGAGCACAGCAGAGTGGATTGGGGATGTTAGCTGCTGCAACAGTCTCCCACAAAGGGCTTCCTCTCAGAATGCCACCGCAGCTGCTGACAGCTGCTGACACAGCCTTCCCTCACATCCTTCAATATATTAAGAGCCATTAAAAAAAGTTTGACAGCAAGTGATTAGTTTTTTAATGTTCATGCAAGAAGCTTGTAATTACTGAACTCAAAACATGAGCAGATCAGGGCTTGCACTCAATCACCATGTGGGCAGGGCTGATCACATTAGGTCTCTTACTGAGTGATGAACTTCTATGGGATGAACTTTAAAAAGCAGATCCCAGGCTCCAACATCTAAAAGTTGCCAGTGTCTCATGATAGTTTTGGGCTTGCCTGGAGAATTACTGTCAGATCTGTTAAAATACGTCTGTTAGATCTGCTGATTGGTATTTAGCATTTATTAAGTAAACACTAATAAATTTAGCATTTATTCAAATAATGACTGCATTATTTCAACAATCCTCTTATCATAGGGAAGGGGGACCTATGGCACACCAGAACTTTCTTGACCACAGCTCCCATCATCCTTGACCCCACTGGCTAAGCTGCCTAGGCTTGATGAGAATCTGAGTCCCAAATAAGACCTGGGGTGCCACAAGTCCCCCCCCCCATCTACAGAAAGCTGCAAAGCAATCTTCATCAACCTTGGTGCTTTCCCATGACTCCCAACCAGTGTGGCCAATGTTCAGACATGAAGGGATTTGTAGTCCAAGATCAAAACACTGCAGAAGTTTTCTATAAGGCAAGACAAACTAGGCAGGAGTTTCTTTATGTGGGTTTGATCAGTGTGGTAAAAATATGGTGATGCGTTCAAGATAGTTCCTATTTTGCTTCCACAACCCAAAACTTAAACCAGGTGAGTGGTTCTGGGAAAGAGGATCCTCAAAGGCTGGGACAAGGAATTCAGAGGTGGCTTGACTGACCTAGTCCAGATCTCCCAGTCCAAGCATCAGAACTTAAGTTACCCAACTAGTTTTGCACTTCCTGGTGTTCAGCACAGTTCTTGGTTCAAAAACAAAAAAATTGATTATTAAGCCTATGTGAGAAAAAAGTATTTTGAGATAAAATACATTTGGAGATGCAAATTTTGAGAGAACATAGAAAAAAGATGTTGTTAAATACATGCTTTCATGCTTAAAAAAAAAAAAAACTACCCAGAGCAGATCCATTGCAACGAATGAACCCAAATTAGTCATGTGCATTAATTTGAATCAGTCTGCTCTGGGTATGACTCACATTGGCAACAACCCAGGATGGAATAGATTTGGGGATGAACTGACATGAGCCAGAAAGAGAATGATTTGTCCATCCCTTGGTGGACCTTGTAAGCGACCAAGGATTGAGGGTGTTAACCTCTCCCCCCAGCTTCATTTTCAGTGATGGACAACAAGGAGATTTGGTTTGAAAAGCACCCATCCTGGGTTTAGATTCAGGTATGGGCAGAGCACCCACAGCCCAGAAAACCCATATCAGGTTGTGCTTCACAGTGGCTAAACCAGCCTCCCCAACCTGTGGCCCCCCAGATGTTTTGGACTTCAACTTCCATCAGCCGCAGCCAGTATGGCCAATGGAAAGGAACAATGGGAGTTGTAGTCCAACAACATCTGGAGGCCACAAAGTCGGGGAAGACTGAACTAGCCTCTTGCCTATGCACATTAAGAATATTAGAGATGCTATGTGGAAAAAAGGGGCTACGTTAATGAGAAAGTACATCAAGGCAAAGGGAAAATGATGCAAAAATAGGAGAGGACCATAAAAACTCTGCAGTTTTTAAGACAAAATGGCAGGGTTGGCTAAAACACATACACCAAGTATAGCTTGCCGGGAAGACCATTTTTCAAATGTCCTCAGACTGGGGTGGCCTATTTGAAGCTTTGAACTTATTTAATAACATTAAGCAAGAACACTTAACTATCTAAAAGAAGGATCAGCAGCATAAATCAGACATCATTTCACATATTTCAGGATCAAAGCTGTAAAGCAAAATGATTTGTGAAGACATCTGAACAGCTCCAATATATCACAGGTCCTTTCGGAGGATACTTAGGAATATTAGTTGCCCAAATGATGATTTCTTTGGATGGCGATAGCCAAAAGAAAGGAAAATCGAAACTTTTTTTTAGTTCATTTCACAAGTTGGCTTCTCCATAATCATGATTTATCTCAAATATAAAAGGAAACAGATGTGGAGTTCCATGAATTTGAATTAATACACACACACACACACACACACACACACACACACACATATATATATTGGAGAGGAAATGACCAAATCCCAGCCCTGCTTCTTCCCAGGAACTTCCTGTGTGCATCTCTTTCTGATGCTGTCAGGCCAGATCAGACGCATGGAAAAGGTACATCAAGAAGAGGTTCTGATGTGCTGTCCACATGCAGAAGTTTAAAAAGGAGAGCAAAATATGGCTTTTTGGCACACAGCCCAGCTTCCTTTCCCTCCCCCCCCCCAAATAAGATTCTAGCACTTGGGGAGGCAAATGTTATGCTTTGAAAGGGAGGTGAGCTGTGTTTTTCAACAATTTATTCATTTAAAAAACAGTGAATATAATGAGAAAAAGTAAACGTTGTTGTTTTTTTTTTAAAAAAAAAAAACATTGTCAGCTGACATGAATAAGACTATTCCATCAATCATAATTGAAAGGTGCAGATTGTCCAAATAGGGTATCTATATGAAAGGGTAGTGGGATCTGTAAGAAAGGGTTGTGGGATCTTCAAACCACTGGGTGGTAGGTGGTGGATGTCCTTCCAACTTGGCAGTATAAAGCCACATTCACACCACACATTTAGAGCACTAGTATGATACTCCTTTACTTTCTTGGGCTCCATGATCACTGCAGATGGTGACAGCAGTCATGAATTAAAAGACACCTGCTTCTTGGGAGAAAAGATGGCTGATCGCCGAAGAACTGATGCTTTTGAATTACGGTGCTGGAGGAGACTCTTGAGAGTCCCATGGACTGCAAGAAGATCAAACCTATCCATTCTGAGGGAAATTAACCCTGAGAGCTCACTGGAAGGACAGATCCTGAAGCTGAGGCTCCAATACTTTGGCCACCTCATGAGAAGAGAAGACTCCCTGGAAAAGACCCTGATGTTGGGAAAGATTGAGGGCACAAGGAGAAGGGGACGGCAGAGGACGAGATGGTTGGACAGTGTTCTTGAAGCTACCAACATGAGTCTATATAAAATACACAAAACTGTGAACTATGAAATATGAACTGTGCAAATATATTATACCAACAAATTGGCAGAAAATAGCTCGACTTAACACATATCTACAAGTATTTCCTTAAAGGCATAGCCTATGGCATACTTTCCAAATATAGTTCACTTTTAAAGTTCACTCTTCAAGTGCAAGGTTTCATATACAGTACTATATGCTGTAGAGTGATAGTGCAATAAATGTTCGTAGAAATGGTGTGTACAGCAGAATCTCACAACCGTCTTCGTCTGTCCTCTGACGGGTGGCTAGCTTGTGGTCTCCCTGTTTCACCAGTACAATTTCCTCAGGGTAATGGACTTCATCTTTGGTAACAACAATAATACACTCTATTAACATCGCTTCAAGCTTACTAGGATATTAATTCAGAAATTTAAAATACTCACCAACCAGACTACAGAATAACAAAATTTCATCATGGCTTAAAAGCACCAGCAACTCAAACATTCATCGCTCTAGCAAAGGCTGATGCAAACTAAAGGTTTCACAGGATTAAATACAAAAAGTCATTTGTCTGTTGGTTTTTGTGCATCAACATGAGTCTGACCAAACTGCGGGGGGCAGTGGTAGACAGGAGTCCCTGGCGTGCTCTGGTCCATGGGGTCACGAAGAGTCAGACAGACTGAATGACTAAACAACATGATACTTCTTAGGACAGTCACGGCTCCCTCCCAAAGACTTCTGGGAAGTGTAGTTTTGTTTGTTTTTAAGTGTTCCAAGAGTTGCTGGAAGAGCTCTGTTCCTCTCATGGAGCTCCTGTGATCAATCCCTCTTCACAGGAGACTCTGGTGTGATGCTGCTTTAAAGGTATAATGCAGGCAGGGCAGATTTGTCTGTCCCTACCTGCATCTGTAGTCACTGAAATCAAAGGGTCCAGCTTATAGCAGCATCTTATATAGATGCACTCATTGCAAATAAGCCTTCTCTCTCCCTACGAGCAACTTCACTCAGTGGGACTGTTGATAACATTAGGACTCCATTGAAGAAAACATCCCAATTCGATACGTTAATGGGCTTCTGTGGCATTAAAGACACAGAGTTTGAGTGCATTTGGCTCATTATCCTCAATAATGCTTAGCAGCAAGATTTAATGTAAAATCTTTTAGGGGGAGAAATCTTTACCAGGAAAAAAAGAAAGAGAGAAGAAATATGTAAGTTGGGTTCTTTCTATGGTCCTTAATTGATTTTTAATCTGCTGATGGTAGACTATAAATAAATGCTTGAAGCACACAGAAGTGCAAGTCAATAGGAACTTTTATTAGCTTGCTTTCAGAGAATTATAGCAAACATTGAAGAACTCAGAAGGACTCGCCAGCCTGGTGGCTGAATGGCTTCTCTACTCTGCATGAGTTGCTTGAACAGGGCTTCTGCAGAAACCCTGGTTCAGACAGAACAAGTGGAACCTGAAAAAATAAACATGTTATGGTGTGCCGCATTCCTGTTCTGGGTTCCAGCCAGCCATGCTTCCTTCCAGAATACTCCATTCCATTTCCTCTCCCCCATGGTTTTCCGTTACCCACAGCCCTAACTGCACCCCAACTTGCTGTGCCCTCTGAGCCTCCTTAGACCTCACCAGGATGTTATTGGCCTCCCACAAGCTTGCTGACACCTCCATCTTGTGTACGCTTTGGGGTGCATAAAAATCCATGCTCAGGGGATGAATTTGCTCTTTGGCTACAGCAGGGATGGGGAAACCATGGCCCGCCAGATCTTGTGGGACTACAACTCCCATCATCGCTGACCACTGGTCATATAGGCTAGGCTGATGGGAGTTGGAGTCCTATAGCATCTGGAAAGCAACAGGTTCCCCATCTCAGTATACAGAAATGTAGATTTCTACATTTTGGAAACTAAATTGTCAGAGCACCTGCTTTTAAGCAGCTGTGCTGGGGAAGAAGGACTGGAGCCACAGCATGTGCAGAGGGTTTTTTTTTCCCCTAAAGCCCCCTGCCCCATACACACACCATGTTGAGGTCTTAGCAAAAATTCCCCTCTCCTCCAAAGTGGTTATTAGTTCCAGATTGAAAATTTCCATTGGCACCACTGAAACATTTTCTCTCAGGGTTAATAAAAGCTTCGGGGTGTGTGTGTGTTAGATTTACAAAAGGACTGCAGAGGAAAAGAGGTGAAATCCCTTCCACACATGCTGTAAGGCTCTGGACTTGACTAATGCTAAACTTGCCAGACAGGGCGTTCACTCCTATTGCAGGGGCTATGACAGCTTCCCAAACCTGGTGTCCTCCAGATGTTTTAAACTTCAGTTCCCTTGCAGAAGGAACAAGCTAGTTTTCTCCTACTCTGGAGGGTAGGACTCAAATGGAGATTCCGACTAAGCACTGGGAAAAGACTTTCCGACAGTAAGAGCTGTTTGACAGTGGAACGGTCTCCCTTGGGAGGCAGTGGACTCTCCTTTGGAGCTTTGTGAGCTGAGGTTGGACGGCCATCTGCCATGGGTGCTTTAGTTGAGATTCCTGCATTGCAGGGGGTTGGACTAGATGACCCTGGGGGGTCCCTTCCAACTCTACGATTCTAGGATTCGGTGATTCCCTTCAGCCCCAGACAGCATGTGCTTCAGCATCTGATAACAGCAGTACTTGCAGAGATCCAATGGAGGGAAGTGTTGGAAGCCTCAAGACAGATAAAAGAAAGTACTTTTTCCACGCAGCTCCTGGCTAAACTATGGAACTCACTTCAGCAGCAGGCAATGATGGCCAGCACCTTGCATGTCATTAAAAGAAAATTGGACAAATTCATGGAGGAGAGGGGCTATCCATGAAGGCTCTGCACTACTAGCCATGAAGGCACTACACTGGCTTCCACAGTAAGAGCGAGTAGCGCTTCTGAATACCAGTTGCTGGAAGTCATGGGATTCGGAGAGCACATTTATACTTGCCACCTACTTGCCCATTTTCCCCAGGCATCTGGTTTGCCACCATGAGAACAGGATTATAGGCTAGATGGGCCATTGGCCTGTTCCAGCAGGTTCTTCTCATGTTCTTATGATGTGGGACTCATGGGCCCCCCTACAAACTCATTACTAGCATCTATGGCTCATCCATATCGGGGAAAGCCATTGCTTTTGTTTTTACTACAAAATAAAATGGAGAGTGCAAAATATGGTCTGAAGCTCAACATCAAAAAAACTAAGATCATGGCCACTGGTCCCATCACCTCCTGGCAAATAGAAGGGGAAGAAATGGAGGCAGTGAGAGATTTCACTTTCTTGGGTTCCATGATCACTGCAGATGGTGACAGCAGACACGAAATTAGAAGACGCCTGCTTCTTGGGAGAAAAGCAATGACAAACCTAGACAACATCTTAAAAAGCAAAGATATCACCTTGCCGACAAAGGTCCGTATAGTTAAAGCTATGGTTTTCCCAGTAGTGATGTATGGAAGTTAGAGCTGGACCATAAAGAAGGCTGATCACCGAAGAATTGATGCTTTTGAATTATGGTGCTGGAGGAGACTCTTGAGAGTCCCATGGACTGCAAGAAGATCAAACCTATCCATTCTTAAAGAAATCAGGCCTGAGTGCTCACTAGAATGACAGATCCTGAAGCTGAGGCTCCAATACTTTGGCCACCTCATGAGAAGAGAAGACTCCCTGGAAAAGACCCTGATGTTGGGAAAGATGGAGGGCACAAGGAGAAGAGGACGACAGAGGATGAGATGGTTGGACAGTGTTCTCGAAGCTACCAACATGAGTCTGACCAAACTGTGGGAGGCAGTGGAAGACAGGAGTTCATGGGGTCACGAAGAGTCGGACATGACTGAACGACTAAACAAGAACAAAAAATGGATACAACCCCCAGTCACTGACTATTAAATCAAACGGTTGAAATAATTAATCCAAATGTATTAATAGGATACGGGGGTCTCACCATTAATTGTTTAATCCTTAGCTACATAATACTGTACCAAATTATTCCCCCCTCCTTTTCCCCCTGCTAAGAACCGAGACAAGTACAATAATTAAAATAAATTTCAACACTGCCATTGGGAAAATTGCCAACATTTTTCAAGAACTTATAATTTCCTTCTCTTTTCATGCACACACACACAAAAATATAGAGTTTTGACATCTTGGCATAAAACAGTACTAACTGTTACGTTAAACTGAAGGCAAATCACTGTTTTAATCATGACCTTTCATCTGCCCTTGATCGGGGCTGGGGGGGGAGGGTTGGGGGTCGGGTAGAAATTGGCCACTTACAGACACAATTGCTGAGCGACGGCCCCATGCGGCTAAACATATTCAGAGTTGCAAATAAGAACGGTTCCTCCACACACACCAAAATAAAAATAATAACAATCCAAAATGCCAGGAGCTTTCTCCACCATCAAAACATGTGCTTGTAGCTAATATGGACTGGAGTAGACACAGAAAACTGTGACCTTAGAAAAGGATATTAAAACACAGGCCTTTTCACATTGTCTGTTACGGGTCACATTCCTACTTGTCCGTGACTATGCCAAAGGCATTTGTCAGAAAAGCTATGCTTTTTTATTTATCTATTCCCGAAGTATCGCTCGGTGCTAAACTGTACTAAACTCGCCATTGGTATTCTTCCGCCGCGGTCATTGCAAACCATGAATCATCCTAATACAAATTAAATTTAAGTAACAGTGTAAACTGTAATGTATGCTGCAGGATTATATTAAATTTAATACAATGTGTATTGGCAATATCTCCCACAGGGCCAGCTAGGCTATTAGTTGCAAAGAGGTTCTAAGCAGGGTATATATGCGATATGTAATTGAGTGTTCAGCATCGTTGTCGTAAAAAAAAAGGGGGGAGGAGATGTCAAATTTGTATTCATTGGCCTTGTTACAAGAACAATAAAAATTATGTAAAATAAGTTGCATGTCGAGGGCTCCAGGCAAAGTCCTCTTCCATCAGTACACAAACAACAATTGAACCGGTGAGTGCATCATTATTTACTAGCAAGACACCCTCAGTTTGTAGAACACATGCTTGGTCTGCAAGTTCTGAGTTCAATCCCCAGCATCTTCAGGTAGGTCTGGGGAACTTCCTGTCTGAAACCTGGGACTTGCTATTCACTGAAGACAATACTGGACTAGATGGACCAAAGCTTTGATTTGGTATAATGTAAGGTTGAATTACGGTGCTGGAGGAGACTCTTGAGAGTCCCATGGACTGCAAGAAGATCAAACTTATCCATCCTTAAAGAAATCAGCCCTGAGCGCTCACTGGAAGGACAGATCCTGAAGTTGAGGCTCCAGTACTTTGGCCACCTCATGAGAAGAGAAGACTCCCTGGAAAAAAAAAAACCCTGATGTTGGGAAAGATGAAGGGCACAAGGAGAAGGGGACGAAAAGGATGGGATGGTTGGACAGTGTTCTCGAAGCTACTAACATGAGTTTGGCCAAACTGTGAGAGGCAGTGAAGGATAGGCATGCCTGGTGTGCTCTGGTCCATGGGGTCACGAAGAGTCGGACACGACTGAACGACTGAACAACAACAACAACAAGGTTACTAGATTTTTTTCAATGAATCCGGGGACACTTTTCAACTTCAGTAGGAATGATAGGATTTTGTCAGGGGACTGATTTGTAAATCTGGGGACTGTCCCCGGGAAATGGGGACGTTTGGTAACCTTAGTATAATGTGGCTTCCCATAGGAGCCAAATCCTAGGGGCTGAGGTCTCTTTAGCCCCCAGTAAAAAAATTAACGGGGCTGTCGCAGGGATTCGAACCGCCGACCTTCTGATCGGCAAGCCCTAGACTCTGTGGGTTAATGCACAGCACCACCCGTGTACTTTGAGGTACTTTTGGGGTACTGGCACATAATCCCTTTCTGCGTTTGTAAGGACTTGATCTTTTTGTGTGGCATTACTTAACACTTTGGAACTCCCTGCCTGTTGAAACCAGGCAGTCGCCTTCACTATACTTTTTCCTTCAGGAAATGGCAGAGTTACAATGGTTGATGGATGTGGCCATTCAAATGGTGTGTGCATGCTGTATCATGTGTTCAATTTTGTGGGCTGGGGCTTACCTCTCCCCCATATTTTATTCAAGTTGGTACCCCTGCAGCTTCCTATGTTCCCATCTATGACTAATATAGTAAAAGTCATAGGAGGGGAAGAATCATATCTCAGTGGCTTGGTATGCAAAGCATTCCTAGTTCCATTCCCAGCATCTGCAGGCAGAGATGGGAAAGAGTCTTGAAGCCCTGGAGAGCTGCTGCCACTGTAGGCCATTGGTTGGGAACCTGGGACCTCCAGGCGTTGTTGGACTCCAGTTTCCCCCAGCCCCATCCAGCATGGCCAAGGGCGATGGGGGTTGTAGTCTAGCAAAATTTGGAGGACCACAAGCTCACTGCCTCTGGTTTCGACAAACTGATGGTCTGGACCGATGGTCAGATGTGGTACAAGGCATCCCCAGCTGATGGTGAACTTGTGGCTGTTCCCAACCTCTTCGCATAGGAACAAAATGGCAACCATTTTGCTTATGTGTGTGTGTGGGAGGGGGGGAATTGTGGGGTGGCAAGCCATGAGTGCTTGGCCCTTTTTTACTGATTCAGGAGTGTTTATATGAACACTTTCGGGGTGGTGGACAGACACCTGCATCAGATGCTTGTTTTGGTGTTGAAGTTTCTTGGAACACACCACAACCACTTACGAAAAATGTGTAGCCATTTAAAGCTGAGAATGGAGAGAGTGTCCTAACTCTTATACTGAGTCAGGCCACTGGCCCATCTCACTTAGTCTTTTCTACACTGTCTTTGGTTCTCCGGTGTTTAAGGCTAATAATACTTATTATTTATTTATTTATTTATTTATACCCCGCCCATCTTGCTGAGTTTCCCCAGCCACTCTGGGCGGCACCCAACCGAATATTAAAAACACAGTACATCATTAAACATTAAAAACTTCCCTAAACAGGGCGGCCTTCAGATGTCTTCTAAAAGTCAGATAGTTGTTTATTTCCTTGACATCTGATGGGAGGGTGCTCCACAGGGTGGGCACCACTACCGAGAAGGCCCTCTGCCTGGTTCCCTGTAACCTCACTTCTCATAGTGAGGGAATCGCTAGAAGGCCCTTGGAGCTGGACCTCAGTGTCCGGGCAGAATGATTGGGGTGGAGACGCTCCTTCAGGAATACTGGGCCGAGGCTGTTAAGGGCTTTAAAGGTCAGCACCAAATCCCTCTCCCAGCCCTAACTAGAGATGCTGGGGTTTGAACCTGTGGACTTTCTGCATGCACAGTAGATGCTGTATCATGGAGCCATGGTCCCACCCAATATATGACAGCTAACATAGTTCTGTGGGCTCAGCCACGTGCCAATTTTAGATTTTAAAAAATCAATCTGCTTTCCACTGCTGGACATGTCCATGACATAGGCTGACAAAAGGGTAGTCTCTACCATTAGATTTATTTATTTATTACATTGATATGCCACCTTTCCCTCCAAGGAGCTCAAAGTGAAGTTGTCAGGGACCGTGCTGAGGAGGGCTGGACTGAGGAGGAATTGTGAGAGCCACCCCTCCCCCTGATCCTGAATCTTCCCAGGAGCAGAAAGACAGTATAGATTTGGAACAGTGGTTTGCAGAGGGGCATAGTTCAGAAGCCAGAAGCTGGGAAATACTGGGTGGGGAACAGCTAGGAGAAGAAACACTGGAAGAGAGAGGGTTAACAGATTCACAGTCTCTGGAAAGCATTCCTCCACTGCCCACCCCAAAGTCACGAAGAGCTCAGAAAGTCTTGGAACAGAAAGCGCAGAGGGTACAAGCTCAGATTACAAAATGCAGGAGTGACGCAGATTAATAGGGACGGAGGGGGTGTTAACCTTAATTGGGAGCACCGCCGTTTCTAGGAGACAAGTTCTTTGTTCTCTCACTGTGATTATTAAAGATTCTAACTGGTAAGATGTTCCTTTCGTTTGATCTCCTTTTCTACTGCCACGGGGGGAGGAAGCCGATTCCACAAAACTTGACAGATGTACATGATGCTCCCCTGCCCATTTTGTCCTCACAACAACGCTGTGAGGTAGTTTAGGCTGAGAGACAGTGACTGGCCCAAGAATTTGAACCCTGGTCTCCCAGGTCCTAACCCAACCCCCCCATAAGAGGGAGTTCCACAATCTGGGAGCAGCCACCAAGAAGGTCCTCTCCCATGTCTTCACCAAAAGTCCTTGAGAAGGTGGCAGGACTGAGAGAAAGCCCTCCCCAGAAGCTCAAAGCCCAGGCATGTGCCCTCCCCCAAAAAACAGCCTGGAAGGAAATGGGGCCTTCAGCTGCAAAAGTTTGACAGCTCCTGCAGGGCATAGGGATAGAATGGTGAAAATAAAGCCATGTCTCCACCTGACTTTGGGAAGAAATATTTGTTTCTTTAGAGGAGAGGAACGCAATCAAGAGAAATGATTGTTTCCGTGGCTTCCCAGTATATAAACCGACTCTTTAAAGTACCCCCGTGACTGGACTTTACTACAAGATAAAATTCTTTAATGATATTTTTATTAAACCTGAAGGTGTTATGCCTGCCCGATGTGAAGGTGGGGGGGGGGGAAGCTGCTCTTTTGGCCAACACTTCTCCCCTGGCCTCATAAATCAACTCAAAGGCTTATGAAACCACCATCATTGCATTACCATAAAAAGGATCAGGAAAACAGAACCGTCCTCCCCAGAATTTAACAAACAAATGATGTTTAAATGTGTGTTCAGGCCCTATTTAGCCTTCCATTTGACAGAAATGGAAATAAAACAGCCATTTTAAGCTCCTCGAAATGACAATATCGTGTTATCTAGATAAGCAACGCGCACACAAAAAAAACACATTATTGAAATTCTGATAGCATTTTGCTTTACTGGTGGAAGGAAATTACCTGTAATACATAGTTTAAATAATTACTTTTAAACAAAAGCTTCTTTTCCGCATTGCTTATTTATCTTCCGAGGCCAACTCGGCAGGCCTATGTATTTTATTAAAATTGCCTTCAGACTGCTAATGGCAGGGCGTATGTTAGCACAGGAGAAGTGGCGGCAGCCGGAGCCCTATTCCTAATATTGGGAGCTAGTCCAGACGCTTAAAGAGCCAGGAGTCTGCTGTGCGCTTGACTAGTGTTATCAACACTTTACTTGCTAATGATACTGGTGGCAGCATGTCTTTCTGATGGGTCAGATTTAAGCAGGAAAGCTTATAATTGTGTTCACAATAGATGTGTTCTTTACAAAAGAAAAAAAGAAAGGGAAAGAAAGAATACCGAAATCTCTTCAGTTTGTGCTAAGCCTCGGGAATTATGCTGCCAGCTCTTTCTTGTTCAGTATGAAGACAATCTCTCTCTCTCTCTCTCTCTCTCTCTCTCTCTCTCTCTCTCTCTCTCTCTCTCTCCCTCTCTCTCTCTCTCTCTCTCTCTCTCTCTCTCTCTCTCTCTCTCTCTCTCTGGCTTCCCTGCGGTCCAAACAGAAATGGAACCACAGACCAAGAAGAAGAAGAAGAGTTTGGATTTGATATCCCGCTTTATCACTACCCGAAGGAGTCTCAAAGCGGCTAACATTCTCCTTTCCCTTCCTCCCCCACAACAAACACTCTGTGAGGTGAGTGGGGCTGAGAGACTCCAAAGAAGCGTGACTAGCCCAAGGTCACCCAGCAGCTGCATGTGGAGGAGCGGAGACACGAACCCGGTTCCCCAGATTACGAGTCTACCGCTCTTAACCACTACACCACAATGGCTCCCAAGAAGGAGAACATAGAATGGAGGGACAGTACATGGTTCAACTCTTACCATGGGCAGACTCTCTGGTGCTGAGGGAGACCCCATGTAGGGACAGAGGAATCTGGCAATTTCAATATCTCTCAACTTCTCCTTTTCCCAACCCTGAATTCAGTTTTCCACATCAGTTTGCAATTGAAAAGAGGCAAGTCTTTGTGGAAGCTCGTCAGTGTTCTTGTGCAAATTTCTTTCCCTAAAGCAATTTCCCCTAAAATAATGCATTGCGTCAGGAAGATTTTGGGCATCACGTGGCAAGACAGAGTCTCAACAAAGTTGTGCTCTCCCAAGCCCACATTCCCAGCATGTTCATACTCCTGTCTCAGCGATGTCTATGCTGGCTTGGTCGTGTCGACAGAATGGAAGATGGCAGGATCCCCAAGGACGTGTTCTACGGGGAGCTGGCTTCAGGCACCAGGCCCGTTGGCAGACCAACTCTCTGTTACAAAAGATGTCTGCAAAAGTGACATGAAGGCTGGCAACATCAAGGAATCCCTTTCAGACGACCGCAGTGCCTGGAGACAGACAGTGAAGTTGTGCAGCCATAGCAGAGACCAGCGGATGAATGGCCGCTGGGAGGAGAGCAGAGAGAAGTAACTCCATGGTGCATCTGCAGCAGCACAACCGGACGCCTTCCTCTGCCCTAGCTGCAACAAAACATGTCTCTCACGTATCGGCCTCTACAGCCACAGCAGGCACTGTAACCTTCCAACAGTTTGACTTCGCCCCCAAAGGCACACTCCTCCATTGTCTCCCAAGACAGATGGCTGCCAACAAACCCAGTATATACAATTTTCTACACAATACTTGGCTGGAGAACCGCAAAGCAAAATCTGAAAGGTGTTTCTCCCGCCCCCACCTGGCAATGTCAAGGATTGAACCTGGGACTTTCTGCATGCCAAACAGGTGTTCTGTTACTGAACTACAGCTCTTCCCCAAAATATACCAATATTTCAGTTGATCCTAAAGATATTCAACTCCTGCTAGTTTCAAATTTTATCTATATATCTTGTGATTGTGAGGTGTGTTTGTTTGTTTCAAGATGGCCACAAGATATGCTCTAGATATGCATTCCAGCCTTGGATATATCCATATATACAATGCTGGGAGTTCATTAGAAAATGGATTGAGAATAAAACTGTTAACGTCTTTATGCAAATCTATAGTTCTGGTCACCATGAACTCAAACAGGATATTTTGTAGCACAGGAGTTCAGGGATGGATAGATAGATAGACAGACAAAGATGATAGATGATAGATAGATAGATAGATAGATAGATAGATAGATAGATAGATGGAAGATAGAAAGATAGATATAAATATAGTTTTATAAATTGTGTTCATTTTTTATCTTTTTACATGGTTTTTGTATGTGTTGTGGTATTCTATGCATTGTGATTTGCTGTTATTTTTATTGATTATAGATTGGTAATTCTTTGTTGTAGCTGATAGGTATGAACTGTTTAATTATGATTTGCTGATGTTTAATTCTACTGTTTAAAGGACCCAGGTGGCGCTGTGGGTTAAACCACAGAGTCTAGGGCTTGCTGATCAGAAGGTTGGCGGTTCGAATCCATGCCACGGGGTGAGCTCCTGTTGCTCGGTCCCAGCTCCTGCCCACCTAGCAGTTCGAAAGCACGTCAAAGTGCAAGTAGATAAATAGGGACCGCTCCGGCGGGAAGGTAAACGGCGTTTCCATGCGCTGCTCTGGTTCGCCAGAAGCGGCTTAGTCATGCTGCCAACATGACCCGGAAGCTGTCTGCGGACAAACGCCAGCTCCCTTGGCCTATAGAGTGAGATGAGCGCCGCAACCCCAGAATCAGCCACGACTGGACCTAATGGTCAGGGGTCCCTTTACCTTTACCTTTAATTCTGCTGTTTACTGTTAGATTCTGGCATTTTGTCGAAGGTTGCTTTGTTTGATACAAGTTCTTTAAAGTTATTGTGACTTTTATATTGGATTAGATAGTTACTATTAACATTTGATGTTTTATTATGTTTTTATGTGTTGGAAGCCACCCAGAGTGGCCGGTGCAACTCAGCCGGATGGGCAGGGTATAAATAAATAGCAGCAGCAGCAGTAGTGGTAGTAGTAAAGAGCATGCCTGATGAACGATGGGTTAGAACAATTTCCTAAAGGGAAAAGTTATCATGTTTGGGGGGGGTGTATTTTGCAGAACGAAGAGTGAGTAAGGGAAGTTGAATCATGATAGACGGAGCGGAGAAAGTAGATAGGAAAAAAATATTCTCTCCCCTTCACTCATAGCACTAGAATCCAAGGAGTCTTGGCATTTATTTATTTATTTAAAAAATTACATTTCTGTTCCAATCTCCCCAACCCACCAACGACTTACAAAGCAAAACTGTAAGATTCACACTTCATTCTTTGGATTTCATGGATGGGGAGGTGGGGTGGGGTGGGGTGGGGGGAACTGGTCCTTTTAACAATGTGGATAACCACATTTGAGAGACGTGGGGAGGGTATGTGTGTGTGGAATAAGAAATAGAGGAGGATTTTTTTCCCATGGCCAAAGAGTAAGCTGATCTCTTGAGCTGTCATTATATATATATATATATATATATATATATATATATATATATATAGTTATTAAAAATATGAAGGATCATCCTCTAAGCAGGCAAAGATTTGCCAGAGGCGGGGGGGGGGGGGGAAAGGACAGGAACAGCCTGACCTTAACTTCAAAGGAAATAACAGCGTAACGTGTTATATATATATATATATATATATATATATATATATATATATATATATATATATATATATCCAGTTATTTGAATGGAAAGTGAGATTATGACCAGTGAGATTATAATATTCAAGTTACAGGAAAAGTTATTCCAAGTTTTACCTAAAAATGAGGAGAATATTCTTTCAAGCCACCTCTAATTTACTTCATTTCACTCCAGCACAAGAAACTGCCTTATACCACCAGATCATTGTCCATCTAACTCAATAATGTCAACACTGACTGGCAGCAGCTCTCCAGGATTGCAGATAAGGAATCTTTCCCAGCACTACCTGGAAATGCTGCTGATTGAACCCGTGACCTTCCGTATGCAAAGCTCCCATGGGGCCCACCTGGATAGCTTTGAAAGAGGACTGAACAAATTCATGGAGGCCAAAGTTCTCAATGGCTGCTAGCAATGATGGTTATGCTCTTTCCCCATGGTTGGAAGAAGCCTGGTCAGCTTCTGTCCATAGCATTGGAGGGGGTGTCATCAGTAGCAGTCATCAGGCCAGTAGTGGCTATCTGAACTCCTGGCACCAGCATCCGTGTGGCTTCAGCAGAGGTAGAGGTCACAGACCCTCCAAGTGTCCTGATTTTCCGGGGACAGCCCCCGATTTACAGAAGCCATGCCGGTTTCAGATTTGATCCTGGACTTTCCCGCTTTCCCTTAGGATGTCCCTATTTCATTGGAGGAATGTTGGAAGGTTACAGAGTTATGCGACCCCTGAGCCAAGGAGATACAACCTTTAAAAGACTTCTGAAGGCAGCCCTGTATAGGGAAGTTTTTAAATGTTTAATGTTTTATTATGTTTTTATAGATGTTGGAAGCCTCCCAGAATGGCTGGGGCAACCCAGTTAGATGGGTGAGGTATAAATAACATCATCATCATCATCATTGAATAGGATGTCCCTGTTTTCATTGGAGAAATGTGGGTATGAGGTCAGCATGATGCCAACGCGCCAACAGAACTAATCCGGTGCTCCCATGGGAGTGTTTGCACTGCACCAACCTCACTGCTGCTTCTCACCTCCACCATTCTCCTCCAGGAAGCCACAGCTATGCTGATGACAGAAGGTGAGGTAAGTGCTGCTGCCTTTACTACTGCGTTTCACCTCATTCTTTGCCTCAGGCAACAAAATGCTTTGTGTTGGCCTTATATCCTACCCAGCATTGACACGGTCATTAAATGCGGTGGCGTATTTTGGGTGCATACGGCCTGGGAATTCCTGCCGCTCTGGAAATACAATACAACGCATCAATGGCTACTAAGCATGGTAGCCACACCTGCCTCCATGGTTGGAGGCAGTGATGCTTCTGAATACTAGTTGCTGGAGAGCACAGGAGGGGAGCAGGCTCTTGTAGCTGGGCATCTGGTTGGCCACTGTGAGAACAGGATGCCAAACTAGATGGATCATTGGATTGATCTAGCAATGCTGCTCTCATGTTAAAGAGAAGTGGAGGGATCATCCTCCCTTTCTTTTTCTTTTTTTTACAAATCTGGGATCATCCTCCCTTTCAAGGAGGAAGGAGGAAGAGGAGTGCAAGCTTGTTTTTTCCTGCTCTGGAGGGTAGGACTCAGACCAATGGCTTCAGGAGATTCTGACCAAACATACAGAAAAACTTTCTGACAGTAAGAGCTGTTTGACATTGGAAGAGTCTCCCTTGGGAGGTTGTAGACTCTCCTTCCTTGGAGGTTTTTAAGCAGAGGTTGGATGGTCATCTGTCATGGATGCTATAGCTGAGATTCCTGGAATTGCAGGGGGTTGGACTGGATGACCCCAGGGTCCCTTCCTATGAGGAGCAGAATGTGAGGTTTAAGAGTTAAGGAAGGAAGGAGAAATTTAGGCTGGTCTACTTCAGAGATAAAGGAGCAATGTATTTCTTGCTGCAAAAAAGGGGGGGCAGAAGGAAAGGTTGGATTAACCATTATGCAAAGTATGCTATAGCATAGGCCTAGCCATATGGTAAACCCTTGGTAGGGCTTAAAGTGGATAAAACCATCATCCGCTAGGCACCAGCTGCTTCTGATCCTCACAACAGCATCTTGACACAGAGTGTTCAGCAGTGGTAATCCTCTACTTTTGATGCAACAAGCATTGATATGGCTCCACTACAAAATTTCTAGAGCTGAAGCCGGTGGAAAAATAAAATAAAATAAGAGATAACTCACTGATGCGAATACGTTGTCCAAGAAATTCGGAATGCTATAGCAAGTAAGCATGATGCAGAACAAAAAAAACCAAAACAAAAATGTAAGCAAATGTTTCCTTGCCTGTTGCCATGATCCCATGAGACGGGCAAGAGAAAGATGAGCCACAGGGCAATCTCCTCTGAGACGAGGCTCCGTCTGAACACAAGAACCAGTCTGTGTAACCCCGAGCCACTGAAACTGTATCTTATGTTGCTAGCAAGGAAATGTTGGTGGGTGCCAATGCTGGAGGGATGTTAACAACAGATGGGTGGGTAGTTGGAGGGCTTTTATATTATATTGCCAAGGCACCATGTGTGTCTGTGCATCCACATCTGAACATGTGCAACAGCTGTACCATCTGCCCCCTTGATATCAACTATGGAAGGCAGGGGGTGCCCTCATAAGTAAAGTATCTCCTCCCAAAATGCCTTAGTTTGGTCCATGGATGGTTAAGGGTGCAACACACTTGGGAGGTGCAGTATCTGCTCCATGACCTTCATGACTCCAGCTTAGGACAGAGAACTTGTGGCCCTTCAGATCTTGCTGGACTCGCAACTCCCATCAGCTCCAGGAGGCCAGCCCTACCATTAGACAGCAAGGCAACTGCATCAGGTGACTGATGCTGGAGGGCAGCAAGGTAGACCCCTTGCTGCTGCTCCCAAGTCCCAGCTGTATGCTTCTGTCCCAGCTGCATCCTTCAGCTAGAGCAGTGTGTGCCACATTGCCTGATTTGCCTAACTAGTCTGGAGCCCTTGGTCATAGTGGAGGACACAATGCTGTTACCAGTGCTGAAATAAGACCTAACTGTCTTCTAAAAGTCAGATAGTTGTTTATTTCTTTGACATCTGGTGGGAGGGTGTTCCACAGGGCGGGCGCCACCACCGAGAAAGCCCTCTGCCTGGTTCCCTGTAACTTCGCTTCTCGCAGTGAGGGAACCGCCAGAAGGCCCTCGGAGCTGGACCTCAGATGTGTATATTCTTATTCTTATTAATAAGAATAAACCTAATAACCTAATAAACTCATTCCAAACATCATTGTATTTATCCAAAGAAAGTCTGTGTCCATAAGCTGCCCATTCATATGTGTTGCGAATATTGTCATTTTGTCAAGCCATTGATTAAGAAGAATCGTATCTCCATTTTCCCCATTCATCAGTATCAGTCTCTTGGCCACCATTAGGGTGTGTAGAATACATTTTCGGCGTCCTGTTGTCAGTTTCCATACAAGAATGGGTATATAGTTCAAGAGCATATTCACCTACGAAAATCTTAAGTTTTCCCATGGTGTCTTGTTTCTATGGTCCATCACTTTCTCCCAAAACTTAGCAAGTGTGGGCCACAGCAAAAGCATGTGTTTCAAAGAAGCATTGTCCATATTACATCTCCAGCAAAGAGTTACATTGGATAGTCCTCTCTTATACAAACATAAGGCTTCTTTCTGTATGAGAAATGGATGAACTGGGAGGACACACACTATATTGTCCTTCACTTCATTCAGTAAAATATTTTCAGTTGGCCCAAAGCCTGAACCAGCATGGTCAATGGTCAGAAATGATGGGAGTTGTAGCCAACAACATCTGGAAGGCTACAATTCCTCCATCCCAGCTCTAGCCACGCCGACGGCATAACACAAATGTGGGGAATCCTGTCTGCAAGATAAGTTTCTGCAAACCTCCTGTATTCCTGTCTTAGATTTTGTTCTCTTTCTGAGTTCCTGTGTCTTTATATGGCAAGCAGAATAATATGACTAATTATATGTGTCCTGATCTCAATATGTTACTCCTACATTTATAACCATGGTGCTAAGCATCCTAAAATGGAGTCCACAATGGGGGTGGGGGGAGGACAAAGAGAAATGACATACAGATGAGAGAAAGAAAACAAGGAAGAAGAAAAAAAACAAAGAATGTATCTTATCTCAGGGGAAACATTCTTCTCTTTAATCACTTCATTTTTTTTTTAACAAAAAGAAAGAATTCAGTCTTTGTCTTGATGATGAAAAAGAAACACAAGCTCTTTCTGCCACGCGGGTCAAAACCCCTGGAGAGAAAACCTTTTTTTATGTCATTAAAAAATAAACCACTGTCTCTGCTTAATACTACAAAGAAACAAATTAGAAGCTAAATTGCAGATGTACAGGATTATATGAAAATTATATACGTTTGAGAGCATTCTGCACAATTTGCACGCACAGGCACAGACAGTGTAACAAACAGTGTTGATGGGCAAATCATTCTGAAATGGCTAAGATTTCAATTATCATTGGGAAATAGCTTTCATGGGCATTCGCACCATTGTCCAACGCATTTCGAAAAGGGTGCCTGCTAGACTGGGTTGCCTGCCTCCTTGTGTGCCGCCAGCCACACAAAACAGCTCAATCCCTTCCCTCCGCCGTAAAAACGAGGAGAACAAAGAGTCTTGTGACACCTCAGTCTCAAGAAACTATCAAATTTTATGTGGCATAAGCTTTCATGGACCCAGAGTCCCCTAAATACTGCACACTCTCAACTCCTGATGGAACCATCCATGGTCTGAGAAAATGCTTGGGTACCCTCTACCCCATCTCCCCTGCAGCTGCTTAAGAAAGACCCATGTGCCCTGGACAGAAGGCAGACATGAAGAAGACCAAGCCAGGGAATCTGTGCCATCAGCCAGCCTGAGAGGACCGTGTTGCTCTATATTTCCTGGGAACCTCAGGTCCAGGAGACAAATCAGGCATCTCTTGCTGCATCTGAAGACCAGACTTGGTAGATTGAATGTTTCATATTTCAGGAACCATGAGCTAAGCAAATGTAGTATAGATACTCATGACAACTAAAAACGAGACTGATGCATGAAAATCTGAATGAGGTAGCACAGGTGCAAGTAGAGGCCATTTCCCTTCCACATTACAGCCAACTGAGTTCCCCCTACAGCTGTTTTTACATCCAGCCAACACATGAAGGAGGCAACTGATCCAAAAGCATGCTAAAGTCTTGAACTGAAAGTCAATAAAGTCACAGCATACATTTTCAGCCTTTAATAAACATCCTTTTTTGTGCATATAAGAAGTTCAGAGAAAATCTGTACCATGGAAGGAAATAAAAATGTTCCCATGAGCCACACAACCAAACACGGACAACAAGATCTCAACAAAGGATCTTATAAGATCAAACCCCAAACCTTTGTGACTTCCTTGTATAACAGCTTACATTCAAAACATGCGGAATGGAACCTCATCTCACATCTATAATTTCCACTTGCCTGTTTCATTCTTGTTCCCCTGACCATCTACCCCCACCTTCTCATATTCACTGTTAAGCAATGGACAGTTTTCAATAAGGCACATGAAATTTAAAATGGCTGGGTTCTTCTTCTTGAAGAGAGGGTGCTCCAATATTTGGGGTTTTCCCACTAGACTCAAGCCTAGTTTTAAACTAAAGTACATTTCTGAAAGCAGCAAATCCAAGACTTACCTGTTGAGCTTCCCAGCTTGACAACTGTCTCTTAACCACTCCACCACTCCTGTCTTTTATATCCTCATTTGCTTCTGAAACTGAAGAAGAAATAAAGGGAGAGAGAGAGAGAGAGAGAGAGAGAGAGAGAGAGAGAGAGAGAGAGAGACCATGTTACCAGATCAAGGGTCAGCAAACTTTTTCAGCAGGGGACCTGTCCACTGTCCCTCAGACCTTGTGGGGGCCAGACTATATTTTGGAGGGGGGAAATGAACGAATTTCTATGCCCCACAAATAACCCAGAGATGCATTTTAAATAAAAGCATACATTCTACTCATGAAAAAAACACCAGGCAAACCCCACAAATAACCCAGAGATGCATTTTAAATAAAAGGACACATTCCACTCATGTAAAAACACGCTGATTCCCGAACTGTCCGCAGGCCGGATTGAGAAGGCGATTGGGCCGGATCTGGCCCCCAAGCCTTAGTTTGCCTACCCATCAGTTAAATGGCCAATTGTTCTATGAAAACAAAATGAATGAACTCCAAACGCCTTACAAAAGAACACACTAAAGACTTATTAAGGACTGTTGATCTATGGAGGCACAAAGTGGAGAGAGAGGCAGAATATTTGATGCCAAGGCTCTCCATCCCTGTGTGCTCATGCACATCAGCTTCAGCAAGAGTGGCCAGATGCAAGAGAGGACAGGGCTCTTGTGCCTCTCCAGAGTTATTGTTGTTGTTTCCATTTATGAATCACTTCCTGTAAAAGCATCTCAAAGCAATCTCACAATAATAGTATTATATGCAAAGGATGTGTACACTTGTGAAGACATTCACGATCTGGAGCATGGAAGGCAGATTGAGAGCATATGGGTAAAAATTGTAGGAGAGGGAAACGACAGAGACCTTACTGTGGGTGTCTGCTATAGACCTCCAAGCCAGACTGAATAATTGAATAATAATTGAATAATAATAATAATAATAATAATAATAATAATAATAATAATAATACTGCCCATCTGGCTTGGTTTCCCCAGCCACTCTGGGTGGCTTCCAAAAAAATATTGAAAATAGAATAAAACATCAAACATTAAAAGCTTCCCTAAACAGGACTGCCTTCAGATGTCTTCTAAAAGTCAGATAGTTGTTTATTTCCTTGACATCTGATGGGAGGGCGTTCCACTACTGAGAAGGCCCTCTGCCTCCCTACAGCAGCTTTCCAAACATTCAAAAAGGGGAGCTATAGTAACCATGGGAGACATCAATTACCCAGTATCTGTTGGAACTCAAAACTCTGCCAAGAATGTAAGTTCCAACAAATCCTTCCATTGCCTTGCTGACAGTTTCATTCCTGATGCTGGAATCCATCTGGGAAGAAGGGGAGGCAACAGACAACAGGAAGACAAGCTACAGATGCAGGACAATTTAGCATCTCCCAACTGCATGTTTCTCTGCTAAGTGGCTGATAGGGCAGAAGAGCCAACGGCAGGCAGTCTCAACTCAGTCTAGTTTTGTCCCCATCTTCCTACCTGCTGAGTTCTACCCTGAGGCAAAGGAAGAGGAAGCAGACATGCAGATCCACCCCCCTAGACTGGCTGTCAAAGTTAAAGCTATGGTTTTCCCAGTAGTAATGTACAGAAGTGAGAGCTGGACCATAAAGAAGGCCGATCGCCGAAGAATTGATGCTTTTGAATTATGGTGCTGGAGGAGAAACTTGAGAGTCCCATGGACTGCAAGAAGATCAAACCTATCTGTTCTCAAGGAAATCGGCCCTGAGTGCTCACTAGAAGGACAGATCCTGAAGTTGAGGCTCCAGTACTTTGGCCACCTCATGAGAAGAGAAGACTCCCTGGAAAAAACCCTGATGTTGGGAAAGATGGAGGGCACAAGGAGAAGGGGATGACAGAGGATGAGATGGTTGGACAGTGTTCCTGAAGCTACTAACATGAGTTTGGCCAAACTGCGGGAGGCAGTGAAGGATAGGCGTGCCTGGCGTGCTCTGGTCCATGGGGTCACGAAGAGTCGGACATAACTGAACGACTGAACAACAACAGACTGGCTGTTAAAAAAAGGCAGCCAGATGAGGGCTGGCTGAGCACAAAGAGTGTTTGATGGGGCACCCTGAAACCACGCTGACTCATGGATTCCCAGTTGAGAAACTGGCAACATTGGCATAAAATGGCTCTGCCAGCTGATTAAAGTGGGGCTGAGCAGAAGCAAACCTGAAAGATGAGAGATCTTTCAGCATGTGCACAAATGAGCAGCTGATAGTGCAACACAATGCTAAACTGCCTCAAACTCTTTATGGGAAGGCGAAATGAAAAATGCAAAATAAGCAGAGAGGACCTGCGTCCCGTCTGACTGTATTATCCATGCTGGTGGGTTTTTAGTTCTTGCCTCTAGAGATTGCAAGGATGGGAGCAAAACTACCAAAGAGTTAAACCCAAAGCCATTTATACACCACAGACCATGCACTACTCCCACCCACCCACCCCTTGGGTGAACAAATGAGACATTCTTTCCACTTTGCTTGTAGGCACATCATGAGTTTTGTGGATGACAGTGTGAAACTAGCAGCTTCTTTTCAACAGTGTCACGCTTTCGTAAACAAAGAGGAGATAGAGCTTCTTTCCTTTCCTGAAATGTTGCTTTTTCCTAATGCATTGTCGCCATTACTGTCATTGGATATCGCATATATTTCCCCTTTGCTTTATAAAATAAAATCAAGTTGTTGTTGTTGTTTTTAAATGAAAGCACAGTAGCAGTTTTCATGTGTTATGTTGAATGAGTGGAAGGTGACTGAACTGTGGGTTCCTCCACACATTTAGGTTAACGTGTGCAACTCTGGGCTTGTTCTCAGTGAAAAGGGATCCATGCTGCTGAACTCCATCTTCTCCGGCAATTTAAGGTGCTTGTGGTCTTGTTTGATACTACATCTATAGGAATGGACATGTTGTATCAGTCTTTGGTGTTGATGAACACATATTGCAGTAATCAAGTCTTGGGGGTACTAAGACCACAGTGGCCAAGCTATCATGGTCCAGGAATACAGTGGTACCTCGGGTTACAGGTGCTTCAGGTTACAGACGCTTCAGGTTACAGACTCTGCTAACCCAGAAATAGTATCTTGGATTAAGAACTTTGCTTCAGGATGAGAACAGAAATCGCGTGGTGGCGTCGCCCCTTTAGCTAAAGTGGTACCTCAGGTTAAGAACAGTTTCAGGTTAAGAATGGACCTCCAGAATGAATTAAGTTCTTAACCTGAGGTACCACTGTACAGTGGTACCCCGCAAGACGAATGCCTCGCTAGACGAAAAACTCGCAAAACGAAAGGGTTTTGCGAGTTTTTAGTTGACTCGCAAGACGAATTCGTCTATGCCTGTTTTTCGCAAGACGAATTCGTCTGGCGAGGTACCACTGTAAGCTGGCTTACCTTTTCGCTCTGGTCGGGAGGGGTGATGTCCGCGTCCGCCATTTTGGATCGACTGTGCATGCGCAGTCGATCCAAAATGGCAGACGCGGACAACATCCCTCCCGACCGCAGCGAAAAGGTAAGCTCCGCTGCCGGTCGGGAGGGGGCCGTGAGATCGTGCCCGATGTCAGGCATGATCCCACGGCCCTCTCCCTCCTTCCCGGAGCCCCGCCGCTGCGTTTTAAGACTGCAACGATTGTTGCAGTCTTAAAACTCGGCGGTGCGGAGCTCCGGTGCCGGTCGGGAGGGGGCCGTGGGATCGTGCCCAATGTCGGGCATCATCCCACGGCCCTCTCCCTCCTTCCCGGAGCCCCGCCGCTGCGTTTTAAGACTGCAACGATTGTTGCAGTCTTAAAACGCGGCGGCGCGGAGCTCCGGTGCCGGTCGGGAGGGGGCCGTGGGATCGTGCCCAATGTCGGGCATCATCCCACGGCCCTCTCCCTCCTTCCCGGAGCCCCGCCGCTGCGTTTTAAGACTGCAACGATCGTTGCAGTCTTAAAACTCGGCGGCGCGGAGCTCCGCTGCCGGTCGGGAGGGGGCCGTGGGATCGTGCCCGATGTCGGGCATCATCCCACGGCCCCCTCCCTCCCTCCCGGAGCCGCGGAGCTGCGTTTTAAGACTGCAGCAATCGCTGCAGTCTTAAAACTCGGCGGCGCGGAGCTCCGGTGCCGGTCGGGAGGGGGCCGTGGCATCATGCCCGATGTCGGGCATCATCCCACGGCCCCCTCCCTCCCTCCCGGAGCCGCGGAGCTGCGTTTTAAGACTGCAGCGATCGCTGCAGTCTTAAAACTCGGCGGCGCGGAGCTCCGGTGCCGGTCGGGAGGGGGCCGTGGCATCATGCCCGATGTCGGGCATCATCCCACGGCCCCTCCCTCCCTCCCGGAGCCGCGGAGCTGCGTTTTAAGACTGCAGCGATCGCTGCAGTCTTAAAACTCGGCGGCGCGGAGCTCCGGTGCCGGTCGGGAGGGGGCCGTGGCATCATGCCCGATGTCGGGCATCATCCCACGGCCCCCTCCCTCCCTCCCGGAGCCGCAGAGCTGCGTATTAAGACTGCAGCGATCGCTGCAGTCTTAAAACTCGGCGGCGCGAAGCTCCGGTGCCGGTCGGGAGGGGGCCGTGGCATCATGCCCGATGTCGGGCATCATCCCACGGCCCCCTCCCTCCCTCCCGGAGCCGCGGAGCTGCGTTTTAAGACTGCAGCGATCGCTGCAGTCTTAAAACTCGGCGGCGCGGAGCTCCGCTGCCGGTCGGGAGGGGGCCGTGGGATCATGCCCGATGTCGGGCATCATCCCACGGCCCCCTCCCTCCCTCCCGGAGCCGCGGAGCTGCGTTTTAAGACTGCAGCGATCGCTGCAGTCTTAAAACACAGCACCGCGGAGCTCCGGTGCCGGTCGGGAGGGGGCCGTGGGATCATGCCCGATGTCGGGCATCATCCCACGGCCCCCTCCCTCCCTCCCGGAGCCGCGGCGCCGTGTTTTAAGACTGAAGCGAGCGAACAGCAGCGCTGCTGTTCGCTCACTGCAGTCTTAAAACGCGGCTTGGCTTGGCTCCGGTGCCGGTCGGGAGGGGCCCCCGGACTTTTTTTCCCATAGGAACGCATTAATTAAATTTTAATGCGTTCCTATGGGAAAAGGTGCCTCGCAAGACGAAATTTCCGCAAGACGAAGAGTCTTGCGGAACGAATTAATTTCGTCTTGCGAGGCACCACTGTATTGTAACTGCCTTATCTCCTGAAGCTGGTAAAAGGGACTCCTTGTCCTTGTGACCACCGAGTGACAAAGATGAGTTTAAAAGCAGCCTCAGGCCATGAACCCACTCCTTCAGAGGGAATGCAACCCCATTCAGAACAGACAACTGATCCATTTCTCCGGTGCAGGAACCACTCGCCCCCAGGGCCTCTCTCTTGCCAGGGTTTAACATCCAGAATTAAAAGCAGTTAAACAAACCATAGTCGTGGGAATAGGGTGAGTTCTGAAAACGCACAGTGTCAAAGGCCGGAGCTAAGAGGCACATCTTCAGCATCTGCTGAAAGCTAGATGGTAAAGGTGCCAGATGTATGTCTGTAGGAAAAGAACTACACAACTGAGGAGCTGCCTCAGAGAATGCCGTCTCCTGGGCCACCTCCAAATTTCTGAGGTTGGCGGAATTACCCAGAGTGCCCCTGCTGCTGATCTGAACACCTTGGGGGGGGGGGGCTATAGGGATGCAGTCTCTCAGATACTTGGGGATAAAGTAGTTTAGGGGTTTAAGCACTAGTGTGGGCCCAGAAATGAACTGCAGCCAATTTAGAACAAAGAACTTGCAAAAACATAAATGAAGGGGATTGGTTTTAGTGATTACTGATGACTCGTCGGATCCTAAATTGCACACTTGAAACCAACGGGACAGGTTAGTCCTGACTTAAATGAAGTTCCATGTGTTTCAATGGGAACGAATTCAATTAACTTAATCTGGATTCAACTCTATCATTTTAAGGGGCAATCTCCCTGGTATACAGTCACAAGTTCTCCACGCACAATCTACTGCTTCCTCCTCCCTCTCAGATCAGCAAATAGTCCTTCTCCTCACTGTCTTGTGAAGTAATTCAGGACTCTGGGAGTCGACAAACTCACTTACATCTGATATGCAATTATAGAGATCTGGCTCTGTTCAGGAAATTCACTTGCTACCTTATATGCCTATCTTATATTTGCCTGCCCTCTAGAGACAGGCTTGAATCACAGTCCCATCTGCGAAAGAAGTGCCACCTTTTCTTCCTGAATGTGTTTTGCTTGCTATGAAATAATGCACATTGGTCTGGAGCGAAAATTCCTGAACCATGGCACTCTTGTTCCATAATTCATGTCAGATCTGATCTAACACGTAGATAGCTCTGATCCCATGTCGTCTGATTTCAGACTGCTGTTCTGAAAAGCACTTATGCAGTCTTAAAACAAAGAGTTCTACAAGTGAAATCAGGCGCCTTCCAGAGAGCGGCTTAAGTTTTAAGCAAGTTGTTGAGATATCACACCGGCATCTGATTTTCTGATTTTGGTTTTTTTACTTACTAACAGGTTTCCCCCAGGCAAGGCCAGTCTGGATTAAATGGCAAGGTACATGCAACCTCATATCCAAATTTATGATTAAATTATTTGTCCTGCTTGAAAAATAACACCCCTCATTACCATCTTAGGATACTGATTTTGCTGGGTTTATTTATTTATTTATTTAACTGAACAGGGTGGATATGAAAAAGTTTGCCTTCTATGAAGAGATGCTGCTAAGACTTCGCTTGGGATTCATGGGTTGAAATTGACGGCTGGGGTCCCGTACAGGCTTGTTTTGGGGGTGCATAGTGTGGAACATGAAGCAACACAATCTGAGAATTAATGAAGGCTCAGTTGACAACAACAACAACAACAACATGCCACCCATCTGACTGGTTTACCCCACTCTGGGCAACTCCCAACAAAATATTAACAACACAATAAAACATCAACCATTAAAAGCTTCCCTGAACAGGGCTGCCTTCAGATGCCTTCTAAGAGTCAAATAGTTGTTTATCTGTTTGACAACTGATGGGAGGTCATTCCACAGGGAGGGCGCCACTACCGAGAAGGCCCTCTGCCTGTTCCCCTGAAGCTTCACATCTCACATTCATTTTTCACTAGGGATGGGTGAAGCTGTCAATTTCAATTTCTCTCAGTTTCTCAATCTTTTCCAATCTTAAACTGATTTCTACATCCATTTCCAGTATTTCTGAAGTCCTCGCAAAAATTCAGAAATTCAGTACACATTCCTCCTGATATACGCCTCCTGTTTTTGTGCAATTTGGTCTAATGCACACATTTTCACAAAGACTTCCCCCCCCCCAAAAAATAATGCATTATTGTATGTTGTTTTCACTTATGTATGCCTTTTGTGCAGACTTTACAAGAGTATGTGCCTTTTTGTACACATTACTTGGCTGGAGAACTGTGCTGCAAAATTTGGGGAAGTACGAATTTTGCAGGATGGCTGTGTTTTGTTCCTCTTACTCTTTTGGAAAGTTAGGCAGCTTAGCTTTTAAATGCAAACTAAATTTCTTCCCCCATCCTTAGATTTTAAGGCACAAGACAGTCTGATGCCTAACAGTCAAACCTCAGTTGTCAAACGTAATCCATTCTGGAAGCACGTTCGACTTCTGAAACGTTCAGCAACCGATGTTCAGCTTCCAATTGGTTGCAGGAACTTCCTGCACTCAAGTGGAAGCCGCATCAAACGTTCGGCTTCCAAAAAACATTTGAAAACCAGAGCATTTACTTACTTATACCTGAAGAAGCGTCTCCACCCCCATCGTTCTGCCCGGACACTGAGGTCCAGTGCCAAGAGCCTTCTAGCAGTTCCCTCGCTGCAAGAAGCCAAGTTACAGGGAACCAGGCAGAGGGCCTTCTCGGTAGTGGTACCCACCCTGTGGAACACCCTCCCACCAGATGTCAAAGAGAAAAACAACTATCAGACTTTTAGAAGACATCTGAAGGCAGCCCTCTTTGGGGAAGCTTTTAATGTTTAATAGATTATTGTATTTTAACACTCTGTTGGAAGCCACCCAGAGTGGCTGGGGAAACCCAGCCAGATGGGCGGGGTATAAATAATAAATTGTTGTTGTTGTTGTTGTGGCGTCGCAGCGGGGGGCGGTGGGGGCAGTGTGCTCCCTGTGGCACGTATCTGTGGGTGACAAGGCAGCGCCCCACCACGGCAGTGCGAGCAGCCACCGCACCACCGCAGCTGCATGTAGAGGATCCTCCGTTCGCGGCTGCAGCTGCAAGCAGAGGATCCCGTACCTCCCAGCATCCCTCCCTCCCTGGCTCACCATAAGCGGCTCCCACTTTACCGCTTTACAGCGAGCTGGGGAGGGAGGGAGGGGGACAGACGGGAGCCATGGCTTCCAAGAGGCCGCAGCTTTGCCAGCATCCCAGTAAAGCGGTGCGTGGGGGGGGTGACAAAAAAAATTCGCACTGGGTACCACCTGGGGTTGCTACGCCTCTGCATTTACTTCCAGGTTTTCGGCGTTCGGGAA